>NC_069509.1:108724702-109032202 GCF_027579735.1 Bombina bombina | reverse complement strand
AGTCCTGCGTGGCCACGCAGGCGCTATCAAAATCACCAAAGCTCTCTCCTGTTTGATTCTGGCAATCAGACGGGAAGGAGAGGGAATGGTGGAAACATATAAGCCAGGTTGAACGACCAGAGTACTGCTAGAGCATCTATCAGTACTGCCTGATGATCCCTTGACCTGGATCCATAACGAGGAAGTTTGGCGTTCTGACGAGACGCCATCAGATCCAATTCTGGTGTGCCCCATAGCTGAACCAGTTGAGCAAACACCTCCGGGATGGAGCTCCTACTCCCCCGGATGAAAAGTCTTACGACTTAGAAAATCTGCCTCCCAGTTCTCCACCCCTGGGATATAGATCGCTGATAGATGGCAAGAGTGAGTCTCTGCCCATCGGATTATCCTGGAAACTTCTATCATCGCCAAGGAACTCCTTGTTCCCCCCTGATGATTGATATAAGCTACAGTCGTGATGTTGTCCGACTGAAACCTGATTAATCCGGCTGAAGCCAGCTGAGGCCACGCCTGAAGAGCATTGAATATCGCTCTTAATTCCAGAACTGCACCCCAGCCCAGTAGGCTGGCGTCCGTCGTCACAATAACCCACGCTGGCCTGTGGAAACACATTCCCCTGGACAGGTGATCCTGTGACAACCACCAAAGAAGAGAGTCTCTGGTCTCTTGATCCAGATTTATCTGAGGAGATAAATCTGCATAATCCCCATTCCACTGTTTGAGCATGCATAGTTGCAGTGGTCTGAGATGCAAGCGAGCAAACGGAACTATGTCCATTGCCTCTACCATAAGTCCGATTACCTCCATACACTGAGCCACTGACGGTCGAGGAATGGAATGAAGAGCTTGGCAGGTGGTTAAAATCTTTGATTTCCTGACCTCCGTCAGAAATATTTTCATGTCCACCGAATCTATCAGAGTTCCCAGGAATGGAACTCTTGTGAGAGGAATAAGAGAACTCTTTTTCACGTTCACCTTCCACCCATGAGATCTTAGAAAGGCCAACACTAAGTCCGTTTGAGACTTGGCAAGTTGGAAAGTCGACGCTTGAATTAAGATGTCGTCTAGATAAGGCGCCACTGCTATGCCAGAAGGGACCCTAGCACCTTTGTGAAGATTCTTGGCGCCATGGCCAACCCGAAGGGAAGAGCCACAAACTGGTAATGCCTGTCCAGAAAGGCAAACCTGAGGAACTGGTGATGATCTTTGTGGATAGGAATGTGTAGATATGCATCCTTTAGATCCACGGTAGTCATATATTGACCCTGCTGGATCATTGGTAAAATAGTCCGAATGGTCTCCATCTTGAAGGATGGAACTCTTAGGAATTGGTTTAAGATCTTGAGATCTAGAATTGGTCTGAAGGTTCCCTCTTTTTTGGGAACCACAAACAGATTGGAGTAGAAACCTTGCCCCTGTTCTGTTTTCGGAACTGGGCAGATCACTCCCATGGTAAAAAGGTCTTCTACACAGCGTAAGAACGCCTCTCTTTTTGTCTGGTTTACAGACAATTGAGAAAGATGGAACCTCCCCCTTGGAGGAGAATCTTTGAAATTTAGGAGATACCCCTGGGTTACAATTTCTACGGCCGAGGAGTCCTGAACGTCTCTTGCCCAGGCCTGAGCAAAGAGAGAAAGTCTGCCCCCTACTTCATCTGGTCCCGGATCGGGGGCTACCCCTTCATGCTGTCTTAGTGGCAGCAGCAGGCTTTTTGGCCTGTTTACCCTTGTTCCAAGACTGGTTAGGTCTCCAGGTTGGCTTGGATTGAGCAAAGTTCCCCTCTTGCTTTGCAGCAGGGGAAGAGGAAGCGGGACCACCCTTGAAGTTTCGAAAGGAACAAAAATTATTTTGTTTGGTCCTTGTCTTATTTGACTTATTTTGATGGAGGGCATGACCCCTCCCTCCAGTGATGTCTGAAATGATCTCTTTCAGTGCAGGCCCGAATAGGGTCTTACCATTGAAAGGGATGGTCAAAAGCTTAGATTTAGATGATACATCAGCTGACCAGGACTTAAGCCATAACTCTCTTCGTGCTAAAATGGCAAAACCTGAATTCTTTGTTGCTAACTTAGCAAGATGAAAAGCGGCGTCTGTAATAAAAGAATTAGCCAACTTAAGGGCCTTAATTCTGTCCAAAATATCATCTAGTGGGGGTCTCCATCTGAAGAGCCTCTTCTAGAGCCTCAAACCAAAAAGCAGCTGCAGTGGTTACTGGAACAATGCACGCTATAGGTTGAAGAAGTAAACCCTGATGAACAAAAATTTTCTTTAGGAGACCCTCTAACTTTTTATCCATAGGATCAATGAAAGCACAACTGTTTAACACCTCTTCTCTTTACCCTTCCTGCTTAGAGCCAGCAAAGAGAATGATTGGGGGGGTGGAGTTAAGGGGGGAGCTATATAGACAGCTCTGCTGTGGTGCTCTCTTTGCTACTTCCTGTCAGGAAGGACAATATCCCACAAGTTAGGATGAATCCGTGGACTCGGTACATCTTGCAAAAGAAATCTGGAAACTCCTGTCTGCCTTGAAATTTCTGCCTAGTAGTTGCAGTATGACTACATTTTATCTTGTTGCTGTGCTCAGCCTTGCCATGGTGTATGACATTTGGCATTAAAGGGACATGAAACCCAATTTTCTTTCTTTCATGATTTAGAAAGAGCATGCACTTTTAAACAACTTTCTAATTTACTTCTATTATCTACTTTGCTTTAATCTCTTGATATCCTTGGCTGAAAAGCATATCTAGATAGGCCCAGTAGCTGCTGATTGGTGGCTGCACAATAGATGCCTTGTGTGATTGGCTCACCCATGTGCATTGCTTTTTCCTCAACAAAGGAATTCTAAAGAATGAAGCAAATTAGATAATACAAGTAAATTGGGATGTTGTTTAAAATTGTATTCACTATCTGAATCATGAAAAAAAAAATTGGGTTTAATGTCCCTTTAAGCTGTCTAAAGCAACTTCACCTTGTTAGTAGAGTTTGACTGTTCCTTACCCAGTTTTATTCCTTCTACACAGCTGTTTCTGTTTCAGTTAATGATTGTGTTTCAGCCTACATATTAAATTGAGGAACGTTAGCACCTGTTTGGTTTAATTGTTTAATTGTACACCTGACTATATGCCTACAAAATACGTTGTTGTTTTGAAGGCAAAGGGTGGTCACACCAAATATTGATTTGATTTTGAGTTTTCTTCTGTTCACTCACTTTGCATTTTGTTCATTGATAAAACTAAACTTAGCCTTTCTTCTACATTACAGCATTTTTTCACACCTGCCTAAAACTTTTTGCACAGTAATGAGTATATGTGTGTGTGTAGATAGATAGAAAGATAGATAGATTGATAGATAAATGTTATTATGTCCTCTTTTCAAGTAATCCATCTTTAGACATCCCACTTCTCAGTAAATTCTGATATTCTTTGATGAAATAGCTTTACATAAAATGAAACTGATCTATGTCAAGAAAATGTTCCATTCATTAACATCTGTCTGTCTCTTAAAATCAAGAATCAAGAAAAAGGGGAAAAAAACTTATTTTTAGGCGCAGGTGTTTAAATCAGTTCAAACCTGGAGGCTCTTGGAAATAAAAAAAACTAAAAAAAACTCAGATCTCTGACAAGACATTCTGAAAATTGTTCTCAATCTCATTACAGTTCTAATGTCTTTCTAAACTCCTCCAATTGCTTAATATAGCTGGTTTTAAAATTCCTAAATGACATGTTTCACAATAGAACCAAATTACACCGAGATAAATTGACGCTCAGGAAAAGCATCAGCCGGTTCTTAAGGTCTATTTGGTATCCTAATGATTTTCCATCACTGTTCAGGTGTGAACTGGAAAGATAAACGAAGCAATTTCAGGTCTCACGATTCTGACATGTATAGTAAAAATAAAAGCATACATCTGATTTTAAAGCCAGCAATTCCAGCATGTCGTGGCACCACAATAACACTCTAATATTCATTTTCACTTGAAGGGACATGATACTCATGTTAAATATCATTTTTCAAAATCAATTACAGGTTGTTGTTTTTTTTAAATGTTCCTATGCTAAATAAACCCAACTTTTTTTATGTGGTAGCTGTCCCTATCGGCCAATAAGCAACAGAGTAGTCCTAGGACACAATCAGCTACTTCCTTAAAAAGTCATAATGAAAAAAATAGCATGCTCTAGTTCATTACAGCATGAAATTTTAAGACTAGCGACCCTACAGCTCTATGTGTTTAACACCCTCGAAGGGGCTCAGGAGCCACAGAGCACTGCGGGTCCTGAGCTAAAACTGACCCTGACCCAATCTTCAGCGGTAGACACACAATTCAGCTGTGTGACTATCACTACTGATTGGGTGACTTAAAGTTTCTACTCGGGACAAGCTCCTGAGTGGTACTTTAACTATGTGTTTAACACATTTGCAGATTCCGGATATTTGATTAATTATCTACACAGTTTCTCTGGATTATTTTTTTTAATTAGTAGCTATGCAAAAGTCAACCATTTTAAAACGATAGTTAACACCTTGAGATTTTTTGTATAAAATGTTTAGTTATGGAAATAACATACATTCATTATTACTTTTTGTCCCCTTTTAATGTAATTTAGCTCTAAAAGTTGTGGATTTTTTAATTCTCAGCACTGGAAATGCCCCCTGCTGACCTCTTAATACTAGCTCTGCTACATACTGTATATTTACCTAATTGGCTTGGATAACAACTGCAACGCACTCTATACTAACAATGACCGTGGCTTGTAGGGCTGCTACCTCAGTTATGTTATGTGACACTTACGCGTTACACATGCTGTATGGTATGCAGGGAGGAACATGAATACTGCTGTCTAGGGTCACTATTCGTGTGCTGTTTAGGTAAGAAATGCATGCGCCCCTCTGCACACCCTGCAGCATGTGTAACTCATAAGTGTCCAGGAAAACAAGTCTGAGGTGGCAACCCTATAGTCTTGTAGTCTGCAGAGTAAAGCCCAGATTGGCACCTACAAATAAGGCAAGTGATAAACACTGCAGCATACAAGGTGTAAATTATTTTTATAAATGTTTAGACTTGGCTGTAGGGCTGCCACCTAGTTTAGGCCAAACTCGAACACTCTTGGGCCGTGCACAGCAATATATAGTAGCACATAACCTTGTACATAGATATTCACACTCTCACTCATTCTCTATCTCACTCACACTCTCTCACATGCTCACACTCACTCACAAATATGCTCTCTAACTCACACACACAAAGACACTAATGCTCACACACACACATAAAGACACTAATGCTCTCACACACTAACACATACACACACACACACAAATATGTTCTCTATCTCTCACACATACACACAAAGACACTAATGCTCACACACACACATAAAGACACTAATGCTCTCACACACTAACACATACACACACAAATATGTTCTCTATCTCTCACACATACACACAAAGACACTAATGCTCACACACACACATAAAGACACTAACGCTCTCTCACACACACACTCTCTCATACACTAACACATACACACACACACAAATATGTTCTCTATCTCTCACACATACACACAAAGACACTAATGCTCACACACACACATAAAGACACTAATGCTCTCACACACTAACACATACACACACACACACACACACAAATATGTTCTCTATCTCTCACACATACACATAAAGACACTAACGCTCTCTCACACACACACTCTCTCATACACTAACACATACACACACACACACACACACACACACAAATATGTTCTCTATCTCTCACACATACACACAAAGACACCAATGCTCACACACACACATAAAGACACTAACGCTCTCACACACACACTTTCTCATACACTTACACATACACACACAAATATGCTCTCTATCTCTCACACATACAAACAAAGACACTAATGCTCACACACACACAAAGACACTAACGCTCTCACACACACTAATGCAAACACGCAAATATGCTCTCTATCTCTCACACATACACACAAAGACACTAATGCTCACACACACACACACACAAAGACACTAACGCTCTCACAAACACACTATCTCATACACTAACACATACACTCTCACACACACTAACAAATACACTCACTTTTCAACACACACACTCGCACACAGTCATGTACACACACAGAAACACCCCCACACGCAAGAGAGAAATAACTGTAGGCCTGTGCAGTATGTTGCAAATGCACAAAATCACCTTTCTTGTCTGTGGCTATTTCCCACCAAACCGAGACATCTACATGTCTGGGTCTGACTCAGCTTCAAACCCGGACACACAGATGGTAACCCGAACTGCCCGGGTTATTCCCGAACAGGTGGCGACCCTACTTGCCTGATTTGCTATTCTTTATCAAGACATACAAGGTGTTAAATGACCCTTTTAATAACACTGACTGCACTCAAATAAGTAGACTTTATATTCAACCAATGCATGTGGTCCAGTTTCCATTGGTTCACAAAGATTTTATGATAAGCACAAAAGCAGACATTTTTTCACCATTACTAATATAAAATAAATCAATTTAAAAAGAGACAGTTTCTTTGCAAAATCTGAACCACACAGCAATAGTTATAAATGTTTAGGTACAGGACTGACATACGATACCCACATAGGAACAACATAACTTTTTTTTTTTGCTTAGCTCTTAAATGCAAAGAGCATGAAAAATACCTTGAAAAGCCGACAAAACATCTGGAGAGAATCTAGATATAAGAATTCAATTTGTTGCTGCCAAATGTTAAGGTTAAATCGTTTTCCCTGGTCAGGGGACACACAAACCTTTAGTGGATGATCCTGTTTGTATTAGAGATATGCACACATACAATTTTATATACAGCGTGTCAATAGCTAGAAGACATATTTAAAGGGACAGTCTAGTCCAAATTAAAGCTTCATGATTCAGATAGGGCATCTAATTTTAAACAACTTTCCCATTTACTTTTATCATTAAATTTCCTTTATTCTCTTGGTATTGTTAGTTGAAAGCTAAACCTAAGTAGGCTCATATGCTAATTTCTAACCCATTGAAGGCCACCTCTTATCTGAATGCATTAGACAGTTTTTCACAGTTAGAGGGCATTGGTTCATGTGTGCCGTATAGATAACATTCGCTCATGCCCATGAAGTTACTTATGAGAGGGCACTTATTGGCTAAAATGCAGGTCTGTCAAAAGATCTGAAATAAGGGGTCAGTCTGCAGAGTTTTAGATACAAGGTAATCACAGAAGTAAAAAAGTGTATTAATATAACTGTGTTGGCTGTGCAAAACTGGGGAATGGGTAATAAAGAGATTATCTTTTTAAACAATACCAATTCTGGAGTAGACTGTCCCTTTAAATAGTTAAAAACATCAATTTAAAATTAACATTCTTGCTTCTTACGATTATTATAGCAGTATGTTGATCATACAACATTTATTAGTTAGTATTACATTCCATGGTGCACTTTTTTGTCTGATTCTGATACAAGCCACTATTTGATTAAATGGGACACAGTGACATCTGGTGGCGGAAACTGGGGTATTCACTTGTATTAGCCAAAACTAAACTCAGATCTCACACAAACTATATTATGTTTGTAAATTATATTAACGTCACCTTACCAGTCTTTCTAAATTACTTCCTTTTTTGTTAATGTCAGACACCTATTTCATTGTTATTTGGAGGTTAAACAGGTAAAGGGAGAGTGACTATTTACTAAATAATTAATATCAAATGTTTATGCATAGTAAAACAACTTTGTAATATACTTTTATTACTTGTTTTTATCAATTTTCCTGTCATTTAAAATGGTAAATTATGATTTTTCCAATTCTGACAACTGGAAGGGGACATGACAGCGTATAAAAGCCTAAAGCTGCCACATATCTGTTCCTGATTGGCCCCTTTTATATTATCAGAAAACTATTTCACAGGTATGACACTGGATTGGTTTTGATTGGTTGCCCTAAATATTGCAAACGGTGGGTGGAGTTTGTATGTATTGAAAAACATCTGCAGGAAACTGAGTCCTAATGTATTTAAAAAAATCAAACATACCTACTATGTTAATTAATTGCAAGACTGCAGAAAATCTCTTCATTACATGGAATTTACTGTCCCTTTAACGTCTACCGTTTCTATCACTTATTCTGTTCTGGATGTTACTTTAAAGAGCAAACTAACTTGGAATAAACAAAGCAATTGCTTGGCTTTTATTTTACTTATGTAAGTCATTTACTTCATATATTTTAAACAAATGAACTACCTTTCCAGGAGCATTTGGCAAGCACAAGTATACAAGTGCCAGTGATTTCTTGGCTTGTTTTGCCTGCAGTATTAGGTTATGACACGCACACTCGTGCATAGCTAGACCTGGCCTGGGAACAAAGATTCATCACGAGAGAGCTCAAGCAAGGTCATTCACAATGTTAATCAGTATAGCTTGTGTGATTGGTCAGACTCCAAAGCAGGGGTGTGACCACCTTATCAGTAGCAGATCTACTCAACAGAGGGCCCTGGTGAAAATTGCTTTGTGTGTCCCCCCCAAACTTAACTTTGTAATAAGCAATAGCAATAATATACATGCTTCTCTGTATAATGAGTTTGATATATATATAAATAGAAAGAAGTGTAAATAACAGAGCCTTGAGGACAGTGTAAGTTCTTTTGTAAATAATATAATAAAATAATAATATAATAAGCTCTGTAATGCTGCCTATATTACAGAGTGGGCCCCCGCCACCAAAAGTACAGTCTATTTGTACAAGAAATGAATTAAAAGATTGGTTTACAGGCGCAAAAACAGTGCTTATAACTGAAAATTAATCAGTTAACATTCATGAGGTCAATGAATAAATAAATTAGTACAAGTTGATACAAAAACTAAAAAAAAATTAATACAATAAAAATTAAATCTAAATTGTATAACAAAATATATACTTTAAAACATATGCATCTTAAAAATATATATATTATATTATAAAAAAAGTCCTGCGACTGTAGTCCAAATATAAAATAAATGAATAGCTAAAAAAGTTCCCACGTGAGATGAATTAAATAAAACAAAAAAAGTTGGTGTGCCCACAGAGACCAATAGTAGTAGATAGACTTCCTACTTACAAGAAATTACCTCAATCAAAATGAGGTAAGTGCCGCACAGGTTGTTAAGTAGTTGGTTGTCTCTAGTCATTGGCTCCTTATATGTATGTATAGATCCACTCCTTTCAAAGCTCTAGAAATAAATTTTTCCTCCTTGTTTATGCACTCAGATAGATCAAAATTTGGAATCTTTAGGGGGGGGGGGGGGTGGCACTTCAGGTTTATTTGACTACAGGCACCCGAGATGTAAATCTGGTCCTGCAAGCAGGTGATATTGTTCTGCAACAGGAGACTCACTTTCTAACTCTGCTGCAGATTGCTGGATTGTTTTGGTGTTTAGAAGTCAGCGGCAGATTCTGCCTAATTCACTTCTACAGATCAAAACAAATATACCAGCCTCAGATGCTCAGTAATATTACTTCCTTTTTTCTTATATCTTTTTCATAGGATAGACAGAAAAATAATCAAATACACTGATTATTACTTTTAAAACAACAATGTTGCTCTCCTCTTTCATTTATTTATTTTGTATAAACTGATTAATTTTCAGTTATAAGCACTGTTTTGCGCCTGTAAACCAATCGTTTAATTCATATATACACATACTTTATAATGATACTCTGGCAGTGAGCAGAATGTGCTGTATAATGATGTGAGTTGCTATACACTATACCCTGATGAGTACACTGCTCTATAAATATCATGAGTAGACAATGCAACAGTGCAGGCAGTAAGGCCAGTCGAATACTTGGTTGCATTGGAAGAGGTATTATAAGCAGAAAAAGCAAGGTTCTTATCTCTTATGCCACTTTACAGATCACTAGTTGGGCCTAATCTGGAATATTGTTACCATATCTACAGAAGTATACACTCACCGGCCACTTTATTAGGTACACCTTGCTAGTACCGGGTTGGACCCCCGTTTGCCTTTAGAACTGCCATAATTCTTTATGGCATAGATTCAACAGGGTGTTGGAAACATTACTCAGAGATTTTGGTCAATATTGACATGATGTCATTGTCGGCTGCACATCCATGATGCAAATCTCCCGTTCCACCACATAGGTGCTCTATTGGATTGAGATCGGGTGACTGTGGAGGCCTTTGGAGTACAGTGAATTCATTGTCATGTTCAAAGAAACCAGTTTGAGATGATTTGAGCTTTGTGACATGGTGCATTATCCTGCTGGAAGTAGCCATCAGAAGATGGGTACACTGTAGTCATAAAGGGATGGACATGGTACACAACAATACTCAGCTAGGTTGTGGCATTTAAACAATTCTCAATTGGTACTAAGGGGCCCAAAGTGTGCCAAGAAAATATCCCCCACACGATAAAACCACCACCACCAGCCTGAACCGTTGATACAAGGCAGGATGGATCTATGCTTCCATGTTGTTTACGCCAAACTCTGACCCCTCCATCTGAATGTCGCAGTTGAAATCGAGACTTTTCAGACCAGGCAACGTTGTTCCAATCTTCTATTGTCCAATTTTGGTGAGCCTGTGTGAACTGTAGTCTCAGTTTCCTGTTCTTAGCTTACAGGAGTGGCACTCGGTGTGGTGGTCTTCTGCTGCTGTAGCCCATCTGCTTCAAGGTTCGACATATTGTGCATTCAGAGATGGTATTCTGCATCTTGGTTGTAACGAGTGGTTATTTGAGTTACTGTTTCCTTTCTATCATCTCGAACCAGTCTGCCTATTCTCCTCGGACCATTTTCTGTAAACCCTAGAGATGGTTGTGCATGAAAATCCCAGTAGATCAGCAGTTTTTGAAATACTCAGACCAGCCCGTCTGGCACCAACAACCATGCCACGTTCAAAGTCCCTTAAATCCCCTTTCTTCCACATTCTGATGCTCGGTTTGAATTTCAGCAAGTCAACTTCACCACGTCTAGATGCCTAAATGCATTGAGTTGCTGCCATGTGATTGGCTGATTAGCAGTTTGTGTTACCAAGCAATTGAACAGGTGTACCTAATAAAGTGGCCGGTTAATGTATAAATATAGTAGAAACTGTCTAAAAGAGGGCTACTAAAATGGTACATGGTCTAAAATATAAAGTACAAAGAAAGACTCTTTGATCTAAATAAGTATAGTTTAGAGACGAGAAGGGAAAGAGGTAACATTATAGAAATCTTTAAATACACTGGTTGTTAAAGAGATTGTCTGGGTATAATAGCACAGCTTTTCGCTCGTTCGGCAAGACCACGCTATTAGAGCTAGACCCTCCCTCTCTCCTGAAAGCTTGCTAAAATAGCTATTGAAAATGTGACCCCCATAGGGTAAGTCGCTGGTCATTTAGGGGTCAATAAAGTGGAATCTGAAAGCATTTTCCATACAAAAAGAAATACCTAAGTAGCAGATTCAGGAAAAATTTGAGGAAGCATTTTTTTTTTTACAGAAAGGGTGGTAGATTCATGGAATAAACTTCCAAAAAAGGTAGTAAACACAAGGACTGCAAAATAATTAAAAATGCACGGGACATGCATACGGCTATCCTAAGAAAACAGTAGCATGTAATAAGGGTAGACCTAATGGGCCTTTTGGTTCTTATCTACCATCAAATTCTATGTTTCTATGTATGCATGGAATATCTGTACACTAATAGTGAGCACGCTGCTCTGTATAATGATGTATCTATACACTGATGAGTGTGCTGCGCAGTAAAATGATGATGAGCATTTATAGATAGACGATAATCACACATGCATACGCCTATGTATAGACTAGCTGCTATGGGTCCACCCCAGCACTTGGGCCTCGGGGTGCAACACAGATGGTATTTTTCCGACATGGGGCTAAATTACGAGTTAAGCGATATTTATAGTTTACAGTCGCGCTAACTGTGCTTGATATAGGCTTTTTGCATGCGTTGGTTACTGCGCATATTACAAGATAGTTAAAAGTAAAATGTTTTTGCTCGTGAAATAACCCGACAGGCACAAAAAACCTTAGTTACAATATTGCGAATGTGTTCACATATTCTACCACAGACTTCAATGGAGCGTGAAAAAAACTAATACCCAACGTCAACCATAGATATATATAGGAATATCTATTTAAAAATACTTAGAACATATTCCCCTATGTGAAGAACATTGGAATGTGAAATATTTACAATAAGTATACACAGTTAAACACTTTATTAAATGTGAAAATTGCATAAATATGATTTGACATGTTTTCAGCTACTTGACTGCAAAGAGCACTTATATATGTATTTGTCTATGTATGTATACATATGTATTTGTGTTTATATGTGTATATCTGTCTGTAAATACATATATACACATATAAATACATATGTACACACATACACATATATGTGTGTATTTATATATATATATATATATATACATACATATATACATATTTAGACATGTATACATATGTATTTGTGTTTATATGTGTACATCTGTCTGTCTGTCTGTAAATACATATATACACATATAAATACATATATACACATATAAATACATATATACACATATAAATACATATATACACATATAAATACATATATACACATATAAATACATATATACACATATAAATACATATATGCACATATAAATACATATATACACATATAAATACATATATACACATATAAATACATATATACACATATAAATACATATGTACACACACACACATATATATATGTGTATATATATATATATATATATATATATATATATATATATATACATATTTAGGCATGTATACGTATGTATTTGTGTTTATATGTGTACATCTGTCTGTCTGTCTGTAAATACATATATACACATATAAATACATATGTACACACACATATATATGTGTATATATATATATACATATATACATATTTAGACATGTATACGTATGTATCCCTATGTTAAAAGTCCTTTGCAGTGCTTTTTTTTTCTAACACCTGAGACCTCATATCTTTGAGCCCTTTATGCAATTTAAAACTATACTTTTAAATGTAAATTTGATGGGTTGTGTGCAACTTTTTATTTGAGCATAATAGTTAACCAGAGCTCTGAAGTTGCGCTATCCTGAAGAGTATTAAATTCAATTGCGCTCAAGCGAACTCATTTACTTTTAATTTGTAATACGCACACTACTTCAGATGTGGGCAAACACCCGCGATAAACTAGATATCACCCGCGCACAACAGTTACAGCGCCACTCGCTATTGCACCCTTGGCCAGTATTTTTAAAATCAAGGTTTAATATAAAGATTAAAGGGACAGCATACACCAATTTTCATATAACTGCATGGAATAGACACTACTATAAACAATAATATGCACAGATACTGATCTAAACATTCTGTATAAAACCTTGTAAAAACTTACTTAGAAGCTCCCAGTTAAGCACTGTTGATGAGGTTAGGCTGGGACACCCAGTAAAAGGGGCTGGGAAAGCAGAAACAGGCAGACACTACACTCATTACCCCCTCCATATGAATAGACCCTTTACACAAACAGGAGCAAACTGGAGTCTGTAGACATCAGTATGCATATAAAACTTTGGGGTTGGTTAGGAGTTTGAAAATCAGCACAATGTTATTTAAAATTAAAGGGATACTAAACCCAAATTTTTTCTTTCATGATTCAGATAGAGCATGCAATTTTAAGCAACTTTCTATTTTACTCCTATTATCAATTGCTTTGTTCTTTTGCTATCTTTATTTAAAAAGCAGGAATGTAAACCTTTGGAGGCAGCCCATTTTTGGTTCAGAACCTGGGTTATGCTTGCATATTGGTTCGATAAATGTAGCTACCAATAAGCGAGCGCTATCCAGGGTGATGAACCTAAAATAGGCCGAATCCCAAGATTTACATTCCTGCTTTTTAAATAAAGATAGCAAGAGAATTAATACAAATTTATAATAGGAGTAAATTAGAAAGTTGCTTAAAATTGCATGCTCTGTCTGAATCACGAAAGAAAAAATGTGGGTTTAGTTTCCCTCTAAGCATAAATTATTTTTTATCAATCTGCAGGGTTGCTCATTAGAATCTTCTCCAGTTCTTCAGCCCTACTTCTAGTTTTTTGTCCCGTTTTAATATCAAATTGCAGCACAAAACATCCTTTGTTTAAATAAATACAGTGTTAAAGGGATGTTATCTCTTACATTATTAAAGGGATCTTATGTTTAATAATAATTTAACACTGTCATTTTGTTAGCATCATTTACAAGCATTTGCAAATCAAGAGCAAATCAGGGATGCACCTTTTGAAAAGAATTAAAGGCTGGTGGGAACCACGTTCCTAGTTTCCTTTGTTGCAACTTGCTAGAGTGAGATGTGAGATGGTGCTAATCGCTGTGTAGAATATTTCGCCACACTTAAAGGGACATAAAACCCAATTTTTTTCTTTCAGGATTCATATAGAACATGCAGTTTTAAACACATTTACAATTTACTTATATTATCAAATTTTCTGTTTTCTTGTTATTCTTTGTTGAAAAGCAGTAAGGCAAGTTCAGGAGTGTGCACGTGTCTTTAGCACTATATGCCAGCAGTTTTGCAACAAGATTATACATTAGCAAGAGCACTAGATGGCAGCACTATTTCCTGTTATGTAGTGTTCCAGATATGTGCACATGAGAACTGCGCACATTTGATAATTGAAGTAAACTGAAAACTTTTCTTGTATTCTCTATCTGAACCATGAGAGAGAAAAAATTGGGTTTCATGTCCCTTTAAAAGAACATTCATGATTTAAGGACGTGTACAATTTACAAATGACCTCTTTCTCATAGTATCCTTTGTGTAAAAGTAGCTCCTTTCATTGAGAGTATACCTACGTAGGCTCACAAGTGTACACATGCCATGAGAATTATAGGTATAACATATTGTTATAAACATTGTTGCAAGCACTGCCCCCTTATTGTGCTTAAAGTGACAGTAAACACCTTGACAATTTAATATATAATGTTTAGTTATGTGTAACAAAACAACTTTCCGATATACTTTCATTCTTTATTGTGCCCCCTTGTCACATAATTTAACTCTGAAAATTGTAGTTTGTTTTTTTTTGAGGTGTAAATGCACTTGCTGATTTTTTAAGGCTAACCCAGCAATTATTTTTGTCCCTAACTCGCATTGGCTGATAAAGACTACAAAACAATTCACTTTATACTAAGTTAATGACTGTGACCATCCTTCTAGTCAGCAGACGATAGCTCAGACTGGCTCCTGCACATAAGGTTAATGGTGGTTGTAATAAAAAGGATGTTATTTTGTTTAAAAAACCATTTAGACTTGGTTGGTATGTTATTATATAACAACACAACAGGCATGTCTCATAATTACAAGGTCTTTACTGTCCCTTTAAGACACATGTACATTCCCGTGTCTACCTCAGTATGCTCTCAAAGAAGCTATGTTTCAATAAAAGAGGACAAGAGGTAAAACTGATTAGAGAAGTTGGATTTTTTTTAAATCTGTATGGTCAACCTGCATTATTCAAGTTACATTTTGACTTGGATGTTCCTTTAAAGGGACACTGAACTCAAATTTTTTATTTCGCGATTCAGAAAGAGCATGCAATTTTAAGCAACTTTTTAATTTACTCCTATTATCAATTTTTCTTCATTCTCTTGGTATCTTTATTTGAAAAGCAGGAATGTAAGTTTAGATTGTGGCAAACCTAGCCACTTCTGGACTATAATGTAAGAAAGGTTGTCTATAGGCTGTATTGTGTGCTATGTAGATGTGACAGACCCTTCTGTCAGTACTGAAGGAGTTAACTGTGTTCAGCTTTAAGAAACTACTGTGTACTGTCATTAAAGTTAGTGATAAACAGTCCATTGTTTAATCACCCTCAGAGAGCAGACGAATAGGTGATAAGGAAAGCCAAATGTGTTTTGTGTTTTAAGTTGTTATCTACCTAGTAAAGTAATGTGATTCTATTGTGGTCTGTCCAAGGGTGTGGCTCCTCCATCTAATGTACAACATTCTTTCAACCCCCCTTCTGGGGGGTCAGACCTGCATAAATACTGGGCATATGAGCCTTAATAAAGTCATTCTGTTTTAAATCTGAAAACTGGCTGGGTTGTGAATTGCTGATTCCCTATGCAGGACATTGTTCCCTGGTGTTAACCCTTGGTATCCTGTTGGTACCGTTACAATTGGTGGCAAGCGACGGAATGAACCTTATCGCCCAGAAGAGCAACTACACAAGCCAGTAACCTCAGGAAGAAGGGGATTAGTACAATACTGACTAAGATGGAAGGAGTACCAGGGACCGAAGTGAATGGAGATGGATTATTCTAAGCTAAAGAGACAAACGTTAAAGGAACTGCTAGAAGCCAGGGGAAAGATAGGCAGCAGCAAACCCAAGGCTATATTAATTGCCGAGCTGATGGAGGGAGACAGAGCTCGCAGCGCTACGCCTCTAGCAGCCATGGAGGAGACCCTATACCAGAGGGAAATGAGGACCAGGCTGGAATTTTTACCCCAACCTGTACCATGGGATATGCTATCCGTGGTAATGGCAGATGTGCAGGAGTACGTGATGGCACACAGTCCGCGGAATGCATCCTCCCGAGCAGAATCCATTTTGGACGCACTCAGCAACCCAGTAAGACCCAAAATCCCATACCATGCATTTAAAATGTTTTGTGAGGAGAAGGATGAGATCGATGGGTATTTACAGGATTTTGAGAGACTGTGCAAGTTACATGATTTGGAGCAGTCCGTATGGGTGCCGGTGCTAGCAGGCAAGCTAGCCGGTAGGGCAGCGGAAGCGTATCGCGCTGTACCCAGGGAGGACAGCAAGGATTACGCTAAAGTGAAGAGAGCGATCTTGGAAAGATATGCCATTACCCCAGAGGCATACCGGCGCAAGTTTAGAGGCCTGCGCAAGCCAGAAAGAGATTCACATGCAGAGTGGGCCCACAAGCTGGATCAAGCATCTCAAGGGTGGATGCAGGCCAGCCAAGCTACCACCATGGAAGAATTGCGACAACTGATGCTGTTGGAGAAATTCTTTAACGGCTTGTCCCCAGAACCCCAAGAATGGGTGAGAGATCGAAAACCCCTCACCTTAACCGAAGCAGCCAGATTAGCAGACCAGCATTTTGATGCCAGGAGGCACCATGGACTACAGCCTAACAACCCCACAGCGGCACCTTTTCGCCCAGCCCCAGGGAATCCACCACCCCCCTCACGATACAACGGACGGGCGAATATACAATGCCACACCTGCAAGCAGTGGGGACATATGGCACGTGAGTGCACCCAAAATCGGAGCAGACAAGCTTGGAACCAGGTCAGACAGAACCTGGCCCCAAGGGCGGCTGCACATAAGGTTAATGGTGGTTGTAATAAAAATGATGTTATTTTGTTTAAAAAACCATTTAGACTTGGTTGGTATGTTATTATATAACAACACAACAGGCATGTCTCATAATTACAAGGTCTTTACTGTCCCTTTAAGACACATGTACATTCCCGTGTCTACCTCAGTATGCTCTCAAAGAAGCTATGTTTCAATAAAAGAGGACAAGAGGTAAAACTGATTAGAGAAGTTGGATTTTTTTTAAATCTGTATGGTCAACCTGCATTATTCAAGTTACATTTTGACTTGGATGTTCCTTTAAAGGGACACTGAACTCAAATTTTTTATTTCGCGATTCAGAAAGAGCATGCAATTTTAAGCAACTTTTTAATTTACTCCTATTATCAATTTTTCTTCATTCTCTTGGTATCTTTATTTGAAAAGCAGGAATGTAAGTTTAGATTGTGGCAAACCTAGCCACTTCTGGACTATAATGTAAGAAAGGTTGTCTATAGGCTGTATTGTGTGCTATGTAGATGTGACAGACCCTTCTGTCAGTACTGAAGGAGTTAACTGTGTTCAGCTTTAAGAAACTACTGTGTACTGTCATTAAAGTTAGTGATAAACAGTCCATTGTTTAATCACCCTCAGAGAGCAGACGAATAGGTGATAAGGAAAGCCAAATGTGTTTTGTGTTTTAAGTTGTTATCTACCTAGTAAAGTAATGTGATTCTATTGTGGTCTGTCCAAGGGTGTGGCTCCTCCATCTAATGTACAACATTCTTTCAACCCCCCTTCTGGGGGGTCAGACCTGCATAAATACTGGGCATATGAGCCTTAATAAAGTCATTCTGTTTTAAACCTGAAAACTGGCTGGGTTGTGAATTGCTGATTCCCTATGCAGGACATTGTTCCCTGGTGTTAACCCTTGGTATCCTGTTGGTACCGTTACAATTGGTGGCAAGCGACGGAATGAACCTTATCGCCCAGAAGAGCAACTACACAAGCCAGTAACCTCAGGAAGAGGGGGATTAGTACAATACTGACTAAGATGGAAGGAGTACCAGGGACCGAAGTGAATGGAGATGGATTATTCTAAGCTAAAGAGACAAACGTTAAAGGAACTGCTAGAAGCCAGGGGAAAGATAGGCAGCAGCAAACCCAAGGCTATATTAATTGCCGAGCTGATGGAGGGAGACAGAGCTCGCAGCGCTACGCCTCTAGCAGCCATGGAGGAGACCCTATACCAGAGGGAAATGAGGACCAGGCTGGAATTTTTACCCCAACCTGTACCATGGGATATGCTATCCGTGGTAATGGCAGATGTGCAGGAGTACGTGATGGCACACAGTCCGCGGAATGCATCCTCCCGAGCAGAATCCATTTTGGACGCACTCAGCAACCCAGTAAGACCCAAAATCCCATACCATGCATTTAAAATGTTTTGTGAGGAGAAGGATGAGATCGATGGGTATTTACAGGATTTTGAGAGACTGTGCGAGTTACATGATTTGGAGCAGTCCATATGGGTGCCGGTGCTAGCAGGCAAGCTAGCCGGTAGGGCAGCGGAAGCGTATCGCGCTGTACCCAGGGAGGACAGCAAGGATTACGCTAAAGTGAAGAGAGCGATCTTGGAAAGATATGCCATTACCCCAGAGGCATACCGGCGCAAGTTTAGAGGCCTGCGCAAGCCAGAAAGAGATTCACATGCAGAGTGGGCCCACAAGCTGGATCAAGCATCTCAAGGGTGGATGCAGGCCAGCCAAGCTACCACCATGGAAGAATTGCGACAACTGATGCTGTTGGAGAAATTCTTTAACGGCTTGTCCCCAGAACCCCAAGAATGGGTGAGAGATCGAAAACCCCTCACCTTAACCGAAGCAGCCAGATTAGCAGACCAGCATTTTGATGCCAGGAGGCACCATGGACTACAGCCTAACAACCCCACAGCGGCACCTTTTCGCCCAGCCCCAGGGAATCCACCACCCCCCTCACGATACAACGGACGGGCGAATATACAATGCCACACCTGCAAGCAGTGGGGACATATGGCACGTGAGTGCACCCAAAATCGGAGCAGACAAGCTTGGAACCAGGTCAGACAGAACCTGGCCCCAAGGGCGGCTGCACATAAGGTTAATGGTGGTTGTAATAAAAAGGATGTTATTTTGTTTAAAAAACCATTTAGACTTGGTTGGTATGTTATTATATAACAACACAACAGGCATGTCTCATAATTACAAGGTCTTTACTGTCCCTTTAAGACACATGTACATTCCCGTGTCTACCTCAGTATGCTCTCAAAGAAGCTATGTTTCAATAAAAGAGGACAAGAGGTAAAACTGATTAGAGAAGTTGGATTTTTTTTAAATCTGTATGGTCAACCTGCATTATTCAAGTTACATTTTGACTTGGATGTTCCTTTAAAGGGACACTGAACTCAAATTTTTTATTTCGCGATTCAGAAAGAGCATGCAATTTTAAGCAACTTTTTAATTTACTCCTATTATCAATTTTTCTTCATTCTCTTGGTATCTTTATTTGAAAAGCAGGAATGTAAGTTTAGATTGTGGCAAACCTAGCCACTTCTGGACTATAATGTAAGAAAGGTTGTCTATAGGCTGTATTGTGTGCTATGTAGATGTGACAGACCCTTCTGTCAGTACTGAAGGAGTTAACTGTGTTCAGCTTTAAGAAACTACTGTGTACTGTCATTAAAGTTAGTGATAAACAGTCCATTGTTTAATCACCCTCAGAGAGCAGACGAATAGGTGATAAGGAAAGCCAAATGTGTTTTGTGTTTTAAGTTGTTATCTACCTAGTAAAGTAATGTGATTCTATTGTGGTCTGTCCAAGGGTGTGGCTCCTCCATCTAATGTACAACATTCTTTCAACCCCCCTTCTGGGGGGTCAGACCTGCATAAATACTGGGCATATGAGCCTTAATAAAGTCATTCTGTTTTAAACCTGAAAACTGGCTGGGTTGTGAATTGCTGATTCCCTATGCAGGACATTGTTCCCTGGTGTTAACCCTTGGTATCCTGTTGGTACCGTTACAATTGGTGGCAAGCGACGGAATGAACCTTATCGCCCAGAAGAGCAACTACACAAGCCAGTAACCTCAGGAAGAGGGGGATTACTACAATACTGACTAAGATGGAAGGAGTACCAGGGACCGAAGTGAATGGAGATGGATTATTCTAAGCTAAAGAGACAAACGTTAAAGGAACTGCTAGAAGCCAGGGGAAAGATAGGCAGCAGCAAACCCAAGGCTATATTAATTGCCGAGCTGATGGAGGGAGACAGAGCTCGCAGCGCTACGCCTCTAGCAGCCATGGAGGAGACCCTATACCAGAGGGAAATGAGGACCAGGCTGGAATTTTTACCCCAACCTGTACCATGGGATATGCTATCCGTGGTAATGGCAGATGTGCAGGAGTACGTGATGGCACACAGTCCGCGGAATGCATCCTCCCAAGCAGAATCCATTTTGGACGCACTCAGCAACCCAGTAAGACCCAAAATCCCATAGCATGCATTTAAAATGTTTTGTGAGGAGAAGGATGAGATCGATGGGTATTTACAGGATTTTGAGAGACTGTGCGAGTTACATGATTTGGAGCAGTCCGTATGGGTGCCGGTGCTAGCAGGCAAGCTAGCCGGTAGGGCAGCGGAAGCGTATCGCGCTGTACCCAGGGAGGACAGCAAGGATTACGCTAAAGTGAAGAGAGCGATCTTGGAAAGATATGCCATTACCCCAGAGGCATACCGGCGCAACTTTAGAGGCCTGCGCAAGCCAGAAAGAGATTCACATGCAGAGTGGGCCCACAAGCTGGATCAAGCATCTCAAGGGTGGATGCAGGCCAGCCAAGCTACCACCATGGAAGAATTGCGACAACTGATGCTGTTGGAGAAATTCTTTAACGGCTTGTCCCCAGAACCCCAAGAATGGGTGAGAGATCGAAAACCCCTCACCTTAACCGAAGCAGCCAGATTAGCAGACCAGCATTTTGATGCCAGGAGGCACCATGGACTACAGCCTAACAACCCCACAGCGGCACCTTTTCGCCCAGCCCCAGGGAATCCACCACCCCCCTCACGATACAACGGACGGGCGAATATACAATGCCACACCTGCAAGCAGTGGGGACATATGGCACGTGAGTGCACCCAAAATCGGAGCAGACAAGCTTGGAACCAGGTCAGACAGAACCTGGCCCCAAGGGCGGCTGCTCACCATTACCAAACGGAGCCAGCTGCTCATGAGGTGTTGAGCACCCAAGCCGAGGAACCCCTGGGAATTCTGCAGGAGGTGATGTCGGTCCAGGGACTTCGGGATTCGGGAGCTACTTTAACCCTGATAGCTCCCCATTTGGTGCCGGATACAGCACCCACTGGCGGATCCGTGGCAGTACGAGGGGCAGGGGGAGCAGTATACCGATTGCCCACTGCTAGAGTGGAGTACAGACCCCCAGTCACCCCAGCAGCTGCCAGTTACCAACCCCCGGCGCACCGCTATACCACACGGCCTCCGGCCACGAACTACCCTCAGAGAGGCCGGTTCAATTCGCGGGGCTACTCACAACCTATTCGGTGCTTTGGATGTAAGCAACTAGGGCACAAAAGACCAGAGTGTCCCCTAAACGCAGCGAACCAAGCACAGTCCTGGAGAAGACCCGCCGGCGGAATCCCACATAATCCTCAGCCTGCGTCCCGCTACGTAGAGGCGCCAGAATGCTGGGGCAGCCTACATGAAGCCGACCCCGTGCAAGCTGCCCACCGGAATAACCGGCAACGGGTTAAAGTGAATGGGAAGGAGGTCAGTGGTCTACGGGATACTGGTGCTACCATGACCTTGCTTCAAGAGAACTTGGTGTCTGAGAAACAGCACACTGGAGACACTGTGGCTGTGAGGGTAGCAGGGGGCACTGTGTTCCGCCTACCTGTTGCCAGGGTACATTTGGATTGGGGAGTGGGCGCTAGACCTGTGAATGTGGGGGTCAAGAAGGACTTACCTGCTGATGTTCTCCTTGGAAATGACTTGGCCCCCCTTGTTTCTGCCTATGCTCCCATGGGTCCCGCTGATGTTAACCCTGTGACTACCCAAGCCCAGTCCCTTCGGGAAGAGGTACATTTTAACCGTGGTGGACTACGCCACTAGGTACCCCGAGGCCATTGCTCTCTCCAACATCCATGCAGAGACGGTAGCTGAAGCCCTATTTGAGGAGCTACAACCTAGTTTGGTTTACTTACAAGTTGCTGTTACCTTTTATATTTTAATCAGGGCTCTCCAAAAAGCTGCAGCCGTACCTGTATGGACAACCTTTTTCCTTACTCACAGATCACAACCCGTTGGTGTGGCTGAACCGTGTGGCCGGGGACAATACCAGGCTGCTGCGCTGGAGTTTGGCGCTGCAGCCCTTCGACTTTACCATCCATTACCGCCCAGGGAAACAAAACGGTAACGCCGACGGGTTGCCCAGACAAACTGAACTTGAAAAGTGATCTGTGAGTACTTTCCCGGACATCCCCAAGCCGATCCGTTGGGATCAGACTGTGTATGCCGGCTTGGTTCTGGGGGAGCATTGTGGCAAACATAGCCACTTCTGGACTATAATGTAAGAACGGTTGTCTATAGGCTGTATTGTGTGCTATGTAGATGTGACAGACCCTTCTGTCAGTACTGAAGGAGTTAACTGTGTTCAGCTTTAAGAAACTACTGTGTACTGTCATTAAAGTTAGTGATAAACTCCTCCATCTAATGTACAACATTCTTTCAACCCCCCTTCTGGGGGGTCAGACCTGCATAAATACTGGGCATATGAGCCTTAATAAAGTCATTCTGTTTTAAACCTGAAAACTGGCTGGGTTGTGAATTGCTGATTCCCTATGCAGGACATTGTTCCCTGGTGTTAACCCTTGGTATCCTGTTGGTACCGTTACATAGATGCCAGCCCATTTTTGGTGAACAACCTGGGTTGTTCTTGCTGATAAAGTCACCCACCAATAAACAAGTACTGTCCAGTGTCCTGAACCAAAAATTGTCTGGCTCCTTAGCATAGATGCCTTCTTTTTCAAATAAAGATAGCAAGTGAACGAAGAAAAATTGATAATAGCAGTAAATTAGAAAGTTGCTCAAAATTGCATGCTCTATCTAAATAAAAAAAAAGTAGGATCAGTGTCCCTTTAAGTAAGATGGTGTCACTCCAGCCCTTCTGTAGGGAATGAAACAAACAAGCAAGCACAATATTGAGGAAAATCAAGCAAAATAAATAATGAAAGTGTACTGCAATGTTGTTTGATTCGGATACAGTATACAATTTAAACAACTTTACAAAGTACTTCTATCATTAAATTTGTTTCATTCTCTCAGTATCTTTTTTTGAAGGAGCAACAAGGTACTAGTGAGAGCTAGCTAAACACATAAGTGCTGTAACCAATCAGCATCAATCTTCTAGTAGTGCATTGCAGCACCCAAACCTAACATTTTCAACAAGCAATACAATGAGAATGAAGCAAATTTGATAATAGAAATAAATTCAAAAGTTGTTTAAAATTGTATAGTCTGTCTGAATCACGAAAGAACATTATTTTTGTGTTCCATGTTCCTTTAAAGGGACAGTCTACTCCGGAATTGTTATTGTTTAAAAAGATAGATTGTTTAAAAAACAGAATTTATGTTTACCTGATAAATTACTTTCTCCAACGGTGTGTCCGGTCCACGGCGTCATCCTTACTTGTGGGATATTCTCTTCCCCAACAGGAAATGGCAAAGAGCCCAGCAAAGCTGGTCACATGATCCCTCCTAGGCTCCGCCTACCCCAGTCATTCGACCGACGTTAAGGAGGAATATTTGCATAGGAGAAACCATATGGTACCGTGGTGACTGTAGTTAAAGAAAATAAATTATCAGACCTGATTAAAAAAAAAAAACCAGGGCGGGCCGTGGACCGGACACACCGTTGGAGAAAGTAATTTATCAGGTAAACATAAATTCTGTTTTCTCCAACATAGGTGTGTCCGGTCCACGGCGTCATCCTTACTTGTGGGAACCAATACCAAAGCTTTAGGACACGGATGAAGGGAGGGAGCAAATCAGGTCACCTAAATGGAAGGCACCACGGCTTGCAAAACCTTTCTCCCAAAAATAGCCTCAGAAGAAGCAAAAGTATCAAACTTGTAAAATTTGGTAAAAGTGTGCAGTGAAGACCAAGTCGCTGCCCTACATATCTGATCAACAGAAGCCTCGTTCTTGAAGGCCCATGTGGAAGCCACAGCCCTAGTGGAATGAGCTGTGATTCTTTCGGGAGGCTGCCGTCCGGCAGTCTCGTAAGCCAATCTGATGATGCTTTTAATCCAAAAAGAGAGAGAGGTAGAAGTTGCTTTTTGACCTCTCCTTTTACCGGAATAAACAACAAACAAGGAAGATGTTTGTCTAAAATCCTTTGTAGCATCTAAATAGAATTTTAGAGCGCGAACAACATCCAAATTGTGCAACAAACGTTCCTTCTTTGAAACTGGTTTCGGACACAGAGAAGGAGAAGGAGAGAATCTCCTGGTTAATGTTTTTGTTAGAAACAACTTTTGGAAGAAAACCAGGTTTAGTACGTAAAACCACCTTATCTGCATGGAACACCAGATAAGGAGGAGAACACTGCAGAGCAGATAATTCTGAAACTCTTCTAGCAGAAGAAATTGCAACTAAAAACAAAACTTTCCAAGATAATAACTTAATATCAACGGAATGCAAGGGTTCAAACTGAAAGAACTAAATTGAGACTCCAAGGAGGAGTCAAAGGTTTGTAAACAGGCTTAATTCTAACCAGAGCCTGAACAAAGGCTTGAACATCTGGCACAGCGGCCAGCTTTTTGTGAAGTAACACAGACAAGGCAGAAATCTGTCCCTTCAGGGAACTTGCAGATAATCCTTTTTCCAATCCTTGTTGAAGGAAGGATAGAATCCTAGGAATCTTAACCTTGTCCCAAGGGAATCCTTTAGATTCACACCAACAGATATATTTTTTCCAAATTTTGTGGTAAATCTTTCTAGTTACAGGCTTTCTGGCCTGAACAAGAGTATCGATAACAGAATCTGAGAATCCTCGCTTCGATAAGATCAAGCGTTCAATCTCCAAGCAGTCAGCTGGAGTGAAACCAGATTCGGATGTTCGAACGGACCCTGAACAAGAAGGTCTCGTCTCAAAGGTAGCTTCCAAGGAGGAGCCGATGACATATTCACCAGATCTGCGTACCAAGTCCTGCGTGGCCACGCAGGAGCTATCAAGATCACCGACGCCCTCTCCTGATTGATCCTGGCTACCAGCCTGGGGATGAGAGGAAACGGCGGGAACACATAAGCTAGTTTGAAGGTCCAAGGTGCTACTAGTGCATCCACTAGAGCCGCCTTGGGATCCCTGGATCTGGACCCGTAGCAAGGAACTTTGAAGTTCTGACGAGAGGCCATCAGATCCATGTCTGGAATGCCCCACAGCTGAGTGACTTGGGCAAAGATTTCCGGATGGAGTTCCCACTCCCCCGGATGCAATGTCTGACGACTCAGAAAATCCGCTTCCCAATTTTCCACTCCTGGGATGTGGATAGCAGACAGGTGGCAGGAGTGAGACTCCGCCCATAGAATGATTTTGGTCACTTCTTCCATCGCCAGGGAACTCCTTGTTCCCCCCTGATGGTTGATGTACGCAACAGTTGTCATGTTGTCTGATTGAAACCGTATGAACTTGGCCCTCGCTAGCTGAGGCCAAGCCTTGAGAGCATTGAATATCGCTCTCAGTTCCAGAATATTTATCGGTAGAAGAGATTCTTCCCGAGACCAAAGACCCTGAGCTTTCAGGGATCCCCAGACCGCGCCCCAGCCCATCAGACTGGCGTCGGTCGTGACAATGACCCACTCTGGTCTGCGGAATGTCATCCCTCGTGACAGGTTGTCCAGGGACAGCCACCAACGGAGTGAGTCTCTGGTCCTCTGATTTACTTGTATCTTCGGAGACAAGTCTGTATAGTCCCCATTCCACTGACTGAGCATGCACAGTTGTAATGGTCTTAGATGAATGCGTGCAAAAGGAACTATGTCCATTGCCGCTACCATCAACCCGATCACTTCCATGCACTGAGCTATGGAAGGAAGAGGAACGGAATGAAGTATCCGACAAGAGTCTAGAAGTTTTGTTTTTCTGGCCTCTGTCAGAAAAATCCTCATTTCTAAGGAGTCTATTAATGTTCCCAAGAAGGGAACCCTTGTTGACGGAGATAGAGAACTCTTTTCCACGTTCACTTTCCATCCGTGAGATCTGAGAAAGGCCAGGACAATGTCCGTGTGAGCCTTTGCTTGAGGAAGGGACGACGCTTGAATCAGAATGTCGTCCAAGTAAGGTACTACAGCAATGCCCCTTGGTCTTAGCACAGCTAGAAGGGACCCTAGTACCTTTGTGAAAATCCTTGGAGCAGTGGCTAATCCGAAAGGAAGCGCCACGAACTGGTAATGTTTGTCCAGGAATGCGAACCTCAGGAACCGATGATGTTCCTTGTGGATAGGAATATGTAGATACGCATCCTTTAAATCCACCGTGGTCATGAATTGACCTTCCTGGATGGAAGGAAGAATAGTTCGAATGGTTTCCATCTTGAACGATGGAACCTTGAGAAACTTGTTTAAGATCTTGAGATCTAAGATTGGTCTGAACGTTCCCTCTTTTTTGGGAACTATAAACAGATTGGAGTAGAACCCCATCCCTTGTTCTCTTAATGGAACGGGATGAATCACTCCCATTTTTAACAGGTCTTCTACACAATGTAAGAATGCCTGTCTTTTTATGTGGTCTGAAGACAACTGAGACCTGTGGAACCTCCCCCTTGGGGGAAGTCCCTTGAATTCCAGAAGATAACCTTGGGAGACTATTTCTAGCGCCCAAGGATCCAGAACATCTCTTGCCCAAGCCTGAGCGAAGAGAGAGAGTCTGCCCCCCACCAGATCCGGTCCCGGATCGGGGGCCAACATTTCATGCTGACTTGGTAGCAGTGGCAGGTTTCTTGGCCTGCTTTCCCTTGTTCCAGCCTTGCATTGGTCTCCAAGCTGGCTTGGCTTGAGAAGTATTACCCTCTTGCTTAGAGGACGTAGCACTTTGGGCTGGTCCGTTTCTACGAAAGGGACGAAAATTAGGTTTATTTTTTGCCTTGAAAGGCCGATCCTGAGGAAGGGCGTGGCCCTTACCCCCAGTGATATCCGAGATAATCTCTTTCAAGTCAGGGCCAAACAGCGTTTTCCCCTTGAAAGGAATGTTAAGTAACTTGTTCTTGGAAGACGCATCAGCCGACCAAGATTTCAACCAAAGCGCTCTGCGCGCCACAATAGCAAACCCAGAATTCTTAGCCGCTAACCTAGCCAATTGCAAAGTGGCGTCTAGGGTGAAAGAATTAGCCAATTTGAGAGCATTGATTCTGTCCAAAATCTCCTCATAAGGAGGAGAATCACTGTCGACCGCCTTTATCAGCTCATCGAACCAGAAACATGCGGCTGTAGCGACAGGGACAATGCATGAAATTGGTTGTAGAAGGTAACCCTGCTGAACAAACATCTTTTTAAGCAAACCTTCTAATTTTTTATCCATAGGATCTTTGAAAGCACAACTATCCTCTATGGGTATAGTGGTGCGTTTGTTTAAAGTGGAAACCGCTCCCTCGACCTTGGGGACTGTCTGCCATAAGTCCTTTCTGGGGTCGACCATAGGAAACAATTTTTTAAATATGGGGGGAGGGACGAAAGGAATACCGGGCCTTTCCCATTCTTTATTAACAATGTCCGCCACCCGCTTGGGTATAGGAAAAGCTTCTGGGAGCCCCGGCACCTCTAGGAACTTGTCCATTTTACATAGTTTCTCTGGGATGACCAACTTGTCACAATCATCCAGAGTGGATAATACCTCCTTAAGCAGAATGCGGAGATGTTCCAACTTAAATTTAAATGCAATCACATCAGGTTCAGCTTGTTGAGAAATGTTCCCTGAATCAGTAATTTCTCCCTCAGACAAAACCTCCCTGGCCCCATCAGACTGAGTTAGGGGCCCTTCAGAAATATTAATATCAGCGTCGTCATGCTCTTCAGTATCTAAAACAGAGCAGTCGCGCTTACGCTGATAAGTGTTCATTTTGGCTAAAATGTTTTTGACAGAATTATCCATTACAGCCGTTAATTGTTGCATAGTAAGGAGTATTGGCGCGCTAGAAGTACTAGGGGCCTCCTGAGTGGGCAAGACTCGTGTAGACGAAGGAGGGAATGATGCAGTACCATGCTTACTCCCCTCACTTGAGGAATCATCTTGGGCATCATTGTCATTGTCACATAAATCACATTTATTTAAATGAATAGGAATTCTGGCTTCCCCACATTCAGAACACAGTCTATCTGGTAGTTCAGACATGTTAAACAGGCATAAACTTGATAACAAGTACAAAAAACGTTTTAAAATAAAACCGTTACTGTCACTTTAAATTTTAAACTGAACACACTTTATTACTGCAAATGCGAAAAAACATGAAGGAATTGTTCAAAATTCACCAAATTTTCACCACAGTGTCTTAAAGCCTTAAAAGTATTGCACACCAAATTTGGAAGCTTTAACCCTTAAAATAACGGAACCGGAGCCGTTTTGAACTTTAACCCCTTACAGTCCCTGGTATCTGCTTTGCTGAGACCCAACCAAGCCCCAAGGGGAATACGATACCAAATGACGCCTTCAGAAAGTCTTTTCTAAGTATCAGAGCTCCTCTCACATGCGACTGCATGCCATGCCTCTCAAAAACAAGTGCGCAACACCGGCGCGAAAATGAGGCTCTGCCTATGCTTTGGGAAAGCCCCTAAAGAATAAGGTGTCTAAAACAGTGCCTGCCGATATTATTATATCAAAATACCCAGATAAAATGATTCCTCAAGGCTAAATATGTGTTAATAATCAATCGATTTAGCCCAAAAAAAGTCTACAGTCTTAATAAGCCCTTTTTGAAGCCCTTATTTACAATCGTAATAAACATGGCTTACCGGATCCCAGAGGGAAAATGACAGCTTCCAGCATTACATCGTCTTGTTAGAATGTGTCATACCTCAAGCAGCAAGAGACTGCTCACTGTTCCCCCAACTGAAGTTAATTGCTCTCAACAGTCCTGTGTGGAACAGCCATGGATTTTAGTGACGGTTGCTAAAATCATTTTCCTCATACAAACAGAAATCTTCATCTCTTTTCTGTTTCTGAGTAAATAGTACATACCAGCACTATTTCAAAATAACAAACTCTTGATTGAATAATAAAAACTACAGTTAAACACTAAAAAACTCTAAGCCATCTCCGTGGAGATGTTGCCTGTACAACGGCAAAGAGAATGACTGGGGTAGGCGGAGCCTAGGAGGGATCATGTGACCAGCTTTGCTGGGCTCTTTGCCATTTCCTGTTGGGGAAGAGAATATCCCACAAGTAAGGATGACGCCGTGGACCGGACACACCTATGTTGGAGAAATATTACCCATTCCCCAGTTTTGCAAAACCAACATGGTTATATTAATATAATTTTTACCTCTGTGATTACCTTGTATTTAAGCCTCTGGACACTTCCCCTTATTTCAGTTCTTTTGACAGAACTGTATTTTAACCAATCAGGTAACTCCACTGGTGTGACCACAATGTTATCTATATGGCACACATGAACTAACACCCTCTAGATGTGAAAAACTGTCAAATCGTTTCAGATAAGAGGCGGATTTCAAGGACTTATAAATTAGCATATGAGCCTACCTAGGTTTGGCTTTTAACTAAGAATACCAAGAGAACAAAGCAAATTTGATGATAAAAGTAAATTGGAAAGTTGTTTAAAATGACATGCGCTATCTGAATCATGAACGTTTAATTTTGACTAGGCTGTCCCTTTAAGGCAATTTGCAGCATTTATAAAGTCTAAATTCAAGATTTTGCTTTCTGGCCTCTCTCCCACCTCTCCCCCCTTCATTCCATCCTAAATGCATCTTCCAGGCTAATGCACCTTTCCCAACGCTCTGTATCTACTGCACCTCTCTGCGAGTCTCTTCCCTGGCTCCCCATTCACAGCAGAATTAAATTCAAATTCTCACCCTGACTTACAAAGCGCTTACCTACACTACCCCCCCCCCACCTGTCCTCACTAATCAACAAATAAACTCCAGCCGCCCCTTAAGATCCAACAATGACCTGCTCCTTGCATCTTCTACCATCACCTCCTCCCATGTTGGACTTTTCTCATGCGGCACCTACCGTTGGATCGCACTTCCTCGCACTGTCCCCTAATCTGACCTTTTTGTTCAGGGAAGCCTACCACCCAACTCAGTAACAAATGAATTACACTTACCTAATCATTTTTTTTTCCATTTATTATTCTTTATTTATAAAGCGCCCACAGATTCCGCAGCTGCCCTCATCTAACTCTGCACTAATGTTATTGTCACCCTTGCAGTCCCCACCTCCTGTTTCCCACCCTTCAAGATTGTAAGATCCTTCAGGAATAGGGCCCTCAATTCTTCCATTATTTGTTTGATAAATGTTGTCCTGTTTCTTAAAAATATTGTATCATCGTTGTACTTTTATCTTTTGTACCCATGGACAGCACTGCAGAATTTGTTGGAACTATATATATATATATATATATATATATATTTGTATATATATATATATATATATATATATATATACACACAGTATATATAAAGAATAATAATAATAATAACTGGAAGGTCCCATTGTGGCCCCATATATTTATGATAGAAACCCCGTTTTAAAAAGAAAATAATTACAAGGCTGTTGATAAAGCATGAAAAGAGACTATTTTGCAATAAAAACATAATTTATGCTTACCTGATAAATTCCTTTCTTCTGTTGTGTGATCAGTCCACGGGTCATCATTACTTCTGGGATATTATCTGCTCCCCTACAGGAAGTGCAAGAGGATTCACCCAGCAGAGTTGCTATATAGCTCCTCCCCTCTACGTCACCTCCAGTCATTCGACCAAAGACCAACGAGAAAGGAGAAACCAAGGGTGTAGTGGTGACTGAATTATAATTTAAAAAATATGTACCTGCCTTAAAAAACAGGGCGGGCCGTGGACTGATCACACAACAGAAGAAAGGAATTTATCAGGTAAGCATAAATTATGTTTTCTTCTGTTATGTGTGATCAGTCCACGGGTCATCATTACTTCTGGGATACCAATACCAAAGCAAAAGTACACGGATGACGGGAGGGATAGGCAGGCTCATTATACAGAAGGAACCACTGCCTGAAGAACCTTTCTCCCAAAAATAGCCTCCGAAGAAGCAAAAGTGTCAAATTTGTAAAATTTGGAAAAAGTATGAAGCGAAGACCAAGTTGCAGCCTTGCAAATCTGTTCAACAGAGGCCTCATTCTTAAAGGCCCAAGTGGAAGCCACAGCTCTAGTGGAATGAGCTGTAATTCTTTCAGGAGGCTGCTGTCCAGCAGTCTCATAGGCTAAACGTATTATGCTACGAAGCCAAAAAGAGAGAGAGGTAGCAGAAGCTTTTTGACCTCTCCTCTGTCCAGAATAAACGACAAACAGGGAAGAAGTTTGGCGAAAATCTTTAGTTGCCTGCAAGTAGAACTTGAGGGCACGAACTACATCCAGATTGTGTAGAAGACGTTCCTTCTTTGAAGAAGGATTTGGACACAAGGATGGAACAACAATCTCTTGATTGATATTCCTGTTAGTGACTACCTTAGGTAAGAACCCAGGTTTAGTACGCAGAACTACCTTGTCTGAGTGAAAGATCAGATAAGGAGAATCACAATGTAGGGCTGATAACTCAGAGACTCTTCGAGCCGAGGAAATAGCCATTAAAAATAGAACTTTCCAAGATAACAATTTTATATCAATGGAATGAAGGGGTTCAAACGGAACACCCTGTAAAACGTTAAGAACTAAGTTTAAACTCCATGGCGGAGCAACAGTTTTAAACACAGGCTTGATCCTAGTTAAAGCCTGACAAAAGGCCTGGATGTCTGAATTTTCTGACAGACGCCTGTGTAACAAGATGGACAGAGCTGAGATCTGTCCCTTTAATGAGCTAGCCGATAAACCCTTTTCTAAACCTTCTTGTAGAAAAGACAATATCCTAGGAATCCTAACCTTACTCCAGGAGTAATCTTTGGATTCACACCAGTATAGGTATTTACGCCATATTTTATGGTAAATCTTTCTGGTAACAGGCTTCCTAGCCTGTATCAGGGTATCAATAACCGACTCAGAAAAACCACGTTTTGATAAAATCAAGCGTTCAATTTCCAAGCAGTCAGCTTCAGAGAAGTTAGACTTTGATGATTGAATGGACCCTGAATCAGAAGGTCCTGTCTTAGAGGTAGAGACCAAGGCGGACAGGATGACATGTCCACTAGATCTGCATACCAAGTCCTGCGCGGCCATGCAGGCGCTATTAGAATCACTGATGCTCTCTCCTGTTTGATTTTGGCAATCAATCGAGGAAGCAGTGGGAAGGGTGGAAATACATAAGCCATCCTGAAGTTCCAAGGTGCTGTCAAAGCATCTATCAGAACCGCTCCCGGATCCCTGGATCTGGATCCGTAGCGAGGAAGTTTGGCGTTCTGTCGAGACGCCATGAGATCTATCTCTGGTTTGCCCCAACGTTGAAGTATTTGGGCAAAGACCTCCGGATGAAGTTCCCACTCCCCCGGATGAAGAGTCTGGCGACTCAAGAAATCCGCCTCCCAGTTCTCCACTCCCGGGATGTGGATTGCTGACAGGTGGCAAGAGTGAGACTCTGCCCAGCGAAATATCTTTGATACCTCTATCATTGCTAGGGAGCTTCTTGTCCCTCCTTGATGGTTGATGTAAGCTACAGTCGTGATGTTGTCCGACTGAAACCTGATGAACCCCCGAGTCTTTAACTGGGGCCAAGATAGAAGGGCATTGAGAACTGCTCTCAATTCCAGAATGTTTATTGGCAGGAGACTTTCCTCCTGACTCCATTGTCCCTGAGCCTTCAGAGAATTCCAGACAGCGCCCCAACCTAGAAGGCTGGCGTCTGTTGTTACAATTGTCCAGTCCGGCCTGCTGAACGGCATCCCCCTGGACAGATGTGGCCGAGAAAGCCACCATAGAAGAGAGTTTCTGGTCTCTTGATCCAGATTCAGAGTGGGGGACAAATCTGAGTAATCCCCATTCCACTGACTCAGCATGCACAATTGCAGCGGTCTGAGATGTAGGCGTGCAAAGGGAACTATGTCCATTGCTGCTACCATTAAGCCGATCACCTCCATGCATTGAGCTACTGACGGGAGTTGAATGGAATGAAGGACACGGCATGCATTTAGAAGCTTTGTTAATCTGTCTTCTGTCAGATAAATCCTCATTTCTACAGAATCTATAAGAGTCCCCAAGAATGGAACTCTTGTGAGAGGAAAGAGAGAACTCTTCTTTTCGTTTACTTTCCATCCATGCGACCTTAGAAATGCCAGAACTAACTCTGTATGAGACTTGGCAGTTTGAAAGCTTGAAGCTTGTATCAGAATGTCGTCTAGGTACGGAGCTACCGAAATTCCTCGCGGTCTTAGTACCGCCAGAAGGGCACCCAGAACCTTTGTAAAGATTCTTGGAGCCGTAGCCAATCCGAATGGAAGGGCTACAAACTGGTAATGCCTGTTTAAGAAGGCAAACCTTAGATACCGGTAATGATCTTTGTGAATCGGTATGTGAAGGTAAGCATCCTTTAAATCCACTGTGGTCATGTACTGACCCTCTTGGATCATGGGTAAGATTGTCCGAATAGTTTCCATTTTGAACGATGGAACTCTTAGGAATTTGTTTAGGATCTTTAAATCCAAGATTGGCCTGAAAGTTCCCTCTTTTTTGGGAACCACAAACAGGTTTGAGTAAAACCCTTGTCCTTGTTCCGACCGCGGAACCGGATGGATCACTCCCATTAATAATAGATCTTGTACACAGCGTAGAAACGCGTCCTTCTTTATTTGGTTTGTTGACAACCTTGACAGATGAAATCTCCCTTTTGGGGGAGAGAATTTGAAGTCTAGAAGGTATCCCTGAGATATGATCTCTAGCGCCCAGGGATCCTGGACATCTCTTGCCCAAGCCTGGGCGAAGAGAGAGAGTCTGCCCCCCACTAGATCCGGTCCCGGATCGGGGGCCCTCGGTTCATGCTGTCTTTGAGGCAGCAGCAGGTTTACTGGCCTGCTTGCCCTTGTTCCAGGACTGGTTAGGCTTCCAGCCTTGTCTGTAACGAGCAACAGTTCCTCCCTGTTTTGGTGCAGTGGAGGTTGGCGCTGCTCCTGCTTTGAAATTCCGAAAGGGACGAAAATTAGACTGTCTAGCCTTAGCTTTGGCTTTGTCTTGAGGTAGAGCGTGGCCCTTACCTCCTGTAATGTCAGCAATAATTTCTTTCAAACCGGGCCCAAATAAAGTTTGCCCCTTGAAAGGTATATTAAGTAATTTGGACTTAGAAGTTACATCAGCCGACCAGGATTTTAGCCACAGCGCCCTGCGTGCCTGAATGGCGAATCCTGAATTCTTAGCCGTAAGTTTGGTTAAATGTACTACGACCTCCGAAATGAATGAATTAGCTAGTTTAAGGACTCTAAGCCTGTCCGTAATGTCGTCCAGCGTAGCTGAACTAAGGTTCTCTTCTAGAGACTCAATCCAAAATGCTGCCGCAGCCGTGATCGGCGCGATGCATGCAAGGGGTTGTAATATAAAACCTTGTTGAACAAACATTTTCTTAAGGTAACCCTCTAATTTTTTATCCATAGGATCTGAAAAAGCACAGCTATCCTCCACCGGGATAGTGGTACGCTTAGCTAAAGTAGAAACTGCTCCCTCCACCTTAGGGACCGTTTGCCATAAGTCCCGTGTGGTGGCGTCTATTGGAAACATCTTTCTAAATATTGGAGGGGGTGAGAACGGCACACCGGGTCTGTCCCACTCCTTAGTAACAATTTCAGTTAATCTCTTAGGTATAGGAAAAACGTCAGTACTCGCCGGTACCGCAAAGTATTTATCCAACCTACACATTTTCTCTGGTATTGCAACAGCGTTACAATCGTTGAGAGCTGCTAAGACCTCCCCTAGTAATACACGGAGGTTTTCCAATTTAAACTTAAAAACAGAATTTATGTTTACCTGATAAATTTCTTTCTCCAACGGTGTGTCCGGTCCACGGCGTCATCCTTACTTGTGGGATATTCTCTTCCCCAACAGGAAATGGCAAAGAGCCCAGCAAAGCTGGTCACATGATCCCTCCTAGGCTCCGCCTACCCCAGTCATTCGACCGACGTTAAGGAGGAATAATAGCATAGGAGAAACCATATGGTACCGTGGTGACTGTAGTTAAAGAAAATAAATTATCAGACCTGATTAAAAAACCAGGGCGGGCCGTGGACCGGACACACCGTTGGAGAAAGAAATTTATCAGGTAAACATAAATTCTGTTTTCTCCAACATAGGTGTGTCCGGTCCACGGCGTCATCCTTACTTGTGGGAACCAATACCAAAGCTTTAGGACACGGATGAAGGGAGGGAGCAAATCAGGTCACCTAAATGGAAGGCACCACGGCTTGCAAAACCTTTCTCCCAAAAATAGCCTCAGAAGAAGCAAAAGTATCAAACTTGTAAAATTTGGTAAAAGTGTGCAGTGAAGACCAAGTCGCTGCCCTACATATCTGATCAACAGAAGCCTCGTTCTTGAAGGCCCATGTGGAAGCCACAGCCCTAGTGGAATGAGCTGTGATTCTTTCGGGAGGCTGCCGTCCGGCAGTCTCGTAAGCCAATCTGATGATGCTTTTAATCCAAAAAGAGAGAGAGGTAGAAGTTGCTTTTTGACCTCTCCTTTTACCTGAATAAACAACAAACAAGGAAGATGTTTGTCTAAAATCCTTTGTAGCATCTAAATAGAATTTTAGAGCGCGAACAACATCCAAATTGTGCAACAAGCGTTCCTTCTTTGAAACTGGTTTCGGACACAGAGAAGGTACGATAATCTCCTGGTTAATGTTTTTGTTAGAAACAACTTTTGGAAGAAAACCAGGTTTAGTACGTAAAACCACCTTATCTGCATGGAACACCAGATAAGGAGGAGAACACTGCAGAGCAGATAATTCTGAAACTCTTCTAGCAGAAGAAATTGCAACTAAAAACAAAACTTTCCAAGATAATAACTTAATATCAACGGAATGTAAGGGTTCAAACGGAACCCCCTGAAGAACTGAAAGAACTAAATTGAGACTCCAAGGAGGAGTCAAAGGTTTGTAAACAGGCTTGATTCTAACCAGAGCCTGAACAAAGGCTTGAACATCTGGCACAGCTGCCAGTTTTTTGTGAAGTAACACCGACAAGGCAGAAATCTGTCCCTTCAGGGAACTTGCCGATAATCCTTTTTCCAATCCTTCTTGAAGGAAGGATAGAATCCTAGGAATCTTAACCTTGTCCCAAGGGAATCCTTTAGATTCACACCAACAGATATATTTTTTCCAAATTTTGTGGTAAATCTTTCTAGTTACAGGCTTTCTGGCCTGAACAAGAGTATCGATAACAGAATCTGAGAAACCTCGCTTCGATAAAATCAAGCGTTCAATCTCCAAGCAGTCAGCTGGAGTGAAACCAGATTCGGATGTTCGAACGGACCCTGAACAAGAAGGTCTCGTCTCAAAGGTAGCTTCCAAGGTGGAGCCGATGACATATTCACCAGATCTGCATACCAAGTCCTGCGTGGCCACGCAGGAGCTATCAAGATCACCGACGCCCTCTCCTGATTGATCCTGGCTACCAGCCTGGGGATGAGAGGGAACGGCGGGAACACATAAGCTAGTTTGAAGGTCCAAGGTGCTACTAGTGCATCCACTAGAGCCGCCTTGGGATCCCTGGATCTGGACCCGTAGCAAGGAACTTTGAAGTTCTGACGAGAGGCCATCAGATCCATGTCTGGAATGCCCCATAGTTGAGTGACTTGGGCAAAGATTTCCGGATGGAGTTCCCACTCCCCCGGATGCAATGTCTGACGACTCAGAAAATCCGCTTCCCAATTTTCCACTCCCGGGATGTGGATAGCAGACAGGTGGCAGGAGTGAGACTCCGCCCATAGAATGATCTTGGTCACTTCTTCCATCGCTAGGGAACTCCTTGTTCCCCCCTGATGGTTGATGTACGCAACAGTCGTCATGTTGTCTGATTGAAACCGTATAAACTTGGTCCTCGCTAGCTGAGGCCAAGCCTTGAGAGCATTGAATATCGCTCTCAGTTCCAGAATATTTATCGGTAGAAGAGATTCTTCCCGAGACCAAAGACCCTGAGCTTTCAGGGATCCCCAGACCGCGCCCCAGCCCATCAGACTGGCGTCGGTCGTGACAATGACCCACTCTGGTCTGCGGAATGTCATCCCTCGTGACAGGTTGTCCAGGGACAGCCACCAACGGAGTGAGTCTCTGGTCCTCTGATTTACTTGTATCTTTGGAGATAAGTCTGTATAGTCCCCATTCCACTGACTGAGCATGCACAGTTGTAATGGTCTTAGATGAATGCGCGCAAAAGGAACTATGTCCATTGCCGCTACCATCAACCCGATCACTTCCATGCACTGAGCTACGGAAGGAAGAGGAACGGAATGAAGAATTCGACAAGAGTCCAGAAGTTTTGTCTTTCTGGCCTCTGTTAGAAAAATCCTCATTTCTGAGGAGTCTATAATTGTTCCCAAGAAGGGAACCCTTGTTGACGGGGATAGAGAACTCTTTTCCACGTTCACTTTCCAGCCGTGAGATCTGAGAAAGGCCAGGACGATGTCCGTGTGAGCCTTTGCTCGAGGGAGGGACGACGCTTGAATCAGAATGTCGTCCAGGTAAGGTACTACTGCAATGCCCCTTGGTCTTAGCACCGCTAGAAGGGACCCTAGTACCTTTGTGAAAATCCTTGGAGCAGTGGCTAATCCGAAAGGAAGCGCCACGAACTGGTAATGTTTGTCTAGGAATGCAAACCTTAGGAACCGATGATGTTCCTTGTGGATAGGAATATGTAGATACGCATCCTTTAAATCCACCGTGGACATGAATTGACCTTCCTGGATGGAAGGAAGGATAGTTCGAATGGTTTCCATCTTGAACGATGGGACCTTGAGAAATTTGTTTAAGATCTTGAGATCTAGGATTGGTCTGAACGTTCCCTCTTTTTTGGGAACTATGAACAGATTGGAGTAGAACCCCATCCCTTGTTCTCTCAATGGAACAGGATGAATCACTCCCATTTTTAACAGGTCTTCTACACAATGTAAGAACGCCTGTCTTTTTATGTGGTCTGAAGACAACTGAGACCTGTGGAACCTCCCCCTTGGGGGAAGTCCCTTGAATTCCAGAAGATAACCCTGGGAGACTATTTCTAGCGCCCAAGGATCCAGAACATCTCTTGCCCAAGCCTGAGCGAAGAGAGAGAGTCTGCCCCCCACCAGATCCGGTCCCGGATCGGGGGCCAATATTTCATGCTGTCTTGGTAGCAGTGGCAGGTTTCTTGGCCTGCTTTCCCTTGTTCCAGCCTTGCATTGGTCTCCAAGCTGGCTTGGCCTGAGAAGTATTACCCTCTTGCTTAGAGGACGTAGCACCTTGGGCTGGTCCGTTTTTACGAAAGGGACGAAAATTAGGTCTATTTTTTGCCTTGAAAGGCCGATCCTGAGGAAGGGCATGGCCCTTACCCCCAGTGATATCAGAGATAATCTCTTTCAAGTCAGGACCAAACAGCGTTTTCCCCTTGAAAGGAATGTTTAGTAGCTTGTTCTTGGAAGACGCATCAGCCGACCAAGATTTCAACCAAAGCGCTCTGCGCGCCACAATAGCAAACCCAGAATTCTTAGCCGCTAACTTAGCCAATTGCAAAGAGGCGTCTAGAGTGAAAGAATTAGCCAATTTGAGAGCATTGACTCTGTCCATAATCTCCTCATAAGGAGGAGAGTCACTATCGAGCACCTTAATCAGTTCATCAAACCAGAAATATGCGGCTGTAGTGACAGGGACAATGCATGAAATGGGTTGTAGAAGGTAACCCTGCTGAACAAACATCTTTTTAAGCAAACCTTCTAATTTTTTATCCATAGGATCTTTGAAAGCACAACTATCCTCTATGGGAATAGTGGTGCGTTTGTTTAAAGTAGAAACCGCTCCCTCGACCTTGGGGACTGACTGCCATAAGTCCTTTCTGGGGTCGACCATAGGAAACAATTTTTTAAATATGGGGGGAGGGACGAAAGGAATACCGGGCCTTTCCCATTCTTTATTAACAATGTCCGCCACCCGCTTGGGTATAGGAAAAGCTTCTGGGAGCCCCGGCACCTCTAGGAACTTGTCCATTTTACATAGTTTCTCTGGGATGACCAAATTTTCACAATCATCCAGAGTGGATAATACCTCCTTAAGCAAAATGCGGAGATGTTCCAATTTAAATTTAAAAGTAATCACATCAGATTCAGCCTGCTGAGAAATGTTCCCTAAATCAGTAATTTCTCCCTCAGACAAAACCTCCCTGGCCCCCTCAGATTGGGTTAGGGGCCCTTCAGAGATATTAATATCAGCGTCGTCATGCTCTTCAGTAACTAAAACAGAGCATCCACGCTTACGCTGACAAGGGTTCATTTTGGCTAAAATGTTTTTGACAGAATTATCCATTACAGCCGTTAATTGTTGCATAGTAAGGAGTATTGGCGCGCTAGATGTACTAGGGGCCTCCTGAGTGGGCAAGACTCGTGTAGACGAAGGAGGGAATGATGCAGTACCATGCTTACTCCCCTCACTTGAGGAATCATCTTGGGCATCATTGTCATTATCACATAAATCACATTTATTTAAATGAATAGGAATTCTGGCTTCCCCACATTCAGAACACAGTCTATCTGGTAGTTCAGACATGTTAAACAGGCATAAACTTGATAAGAAAGTACAAAAAACGTTTTGAAATAAAACCGTTACTGTCACTTTAAATTTTAAACTGAACACACTTTATTACTGCAATTGCGAAAAAACATGAAGGAATTGTTCAAAATTCACCAAACTTTCACCACAGTGTCTTAAAGCCTTGAAAATATTGCACACCAATTTTGGAAGCTTTAACCCTTAAAATAACGGAACCGGAGCCGTTTTAAGCTTTAACCCCTTTACAGTCCCTGGTATCTGCTTTGCTGAGACCCAACCAAACCCAAAGGGGAATACGATACCAAATGACGCCTTCAGAAGTCTTTTATAAGTATCAGAGCTCCTCTCACATGCGACTGCATGCCATGCCTCTCAAAAACAAGTGCGCAACACCGGCGCGAAAATGAGACTCTGCCTATGCTTTGGGAAAGCCCCTAAAGAATAAGGTGTCTAAAACAGTGCCTGCCGATATTATTATATCAAAATACCCAGAATAAATGATTCCTCAAGGCTAAATAAGTGTTAATATCAATCGATTTAGCCCAAAAAAGGTCTACAGTTTAAATAAGCCCTTGTGAAGCCCTTATTTACAATCGTAATAAACATGGCTTACCGGATCCCATAGGGAAAATGACAGCTTCCAGCATTACATCGTCTTGTTAGAATGTGTCATACCTCAAGCAGCAAAGGACTGCAAACTGTTCCCCCAACTGAAGTTAATTGCTCTCAACAGTCCTGTGTGGAACAGCCATGGATTTTAGTTACGGTTGCTAAAATCATTTTCCTCATACAAACAGAATTCTTCATCTCTTTTCTGTTTCTGAGTAAATAGTACGTACCAGCACTATTTGAAAATAACAAACTCTTGATTGAATAATGAAAAACTACAGTTAAACACTAAAAAACTCTAAGCCATCTCCGTGGAGATGTTGCCTGTACAACGGCAAAGAGAATGACTGGGGTAGGCGGAGCCTAGGAGGGATCATGTGACCAGCTTTGCTGGGCTCTTTGCCATTTCCTGTTGGGGAAGAGAATATCCCACAAGTAAGGATGACGCCGTGGACCGGACACACCTATGTTGGAGAAATTTGAAATATCTGAATCCAATCTGTTTGGATCAGAACCGTCACCTACAGAATGAAGCTCTCCGTCCTCATGCTCTGCAAGCTGTGACGCAGTATCAGACATGGCCCTAGAATTATCAGCGCACTCTGTTCTCACCCCAGAGTGATCACGCTTGCCTCTTAGTTCTGGTAATTTAGCCAAAACTTCAGTCATAACAGTAGCCATATCTTGTAATGTTATCTGTAATGGCTGCCCAGATGTACTAGGCGCCATAATATCACGCACCTCCCGGGCGGGAGATGCAGGTACTGACACGTGAGGCGAGTTAGTCGGCATAACTCTCCCCTCGCTGTTTGGTGAAATTTGTTCAATTTGTACAGATTGGCTTTTATTTAAGGTAGCATCAATACAGCTAGTACATAAATTTCTATTGGGCTCCACCTTGGCATTGGAACAAATGACACAGGTATCTTCCTCTGAATCAGACATGTTTAACACACTAGCAATAAACATGCAACTCGGTTACAATTTTATTTAATAAAAACGTACTGTGCCCCAAAAGCACTAAACGATTAAATGACAGTTGAAATAATGAACTGAAAAACAGTTATAGCATCACTCTTAACAAACAACACAACTTTTTAGCAAAGGTTTGTTCCCATTAGTAAAATAACACTAATTAAATTTTAAACATAAAAATTACAGAGCAACGTTTTAAATCACAGTCACTATTAAATCTCACAGCTCTGCTGAGAGAATCTACTTCCCTTCAAAGAAGTTTGAAGACCCCTGAGTTCTGTCAGAGATGAACCGGATCATGCAGAAAATATAAGTGTAACTGACTGAAAATTTTTTGATGCGTAGCAAAGAGCGCCAAAAAACGGCCCCTCCCCCTCACACACAGCAGTGAGAGAGAAACGAAACTGTCATAATCAAAACAAGCAAACTGCCAAGTGGAAAAATAATGCCCAAATATTTATTCACTCAGTACCTCAGAAATGCAAACGATTCTACATTCCAGCAAAAACGTTTAACATGAATTAAATACCTATTAAAAGGTTTAATGTACTTTTACAGAGTAATTCCGGTGAAATACCATCCCCAGAATACTGAAGTGTAGAGTATACATACATGTCATTATATCGGTATAGCAGGATTTTCTCATCAATTCCATTCAGAAAATAAAAACTGCTACATACCTCAATGCAGATTCAAACTGCCCGCTGTCCCCTGATCTGAAGCTTTTACCTCCCTCAGATGGCCGAGAAACAGCAATATGATCTTAACTACTCCGGTTAAAATCATAATAAAAAACTCTGGTAGATTCTTCTTCAAACTCTGCCAGAGAAGTAATAACACGCTCCGGTGCTATTGTAAAATAACAAACTTTTGATTGAAGTTATAAAAACTAAGTATAATCACCATAGTCCTCTCACACCTCCTATCTAGTCTTTGGGTGCAAGAGAATGACTGGAGGTGACGTAGAGGGGAGGAGCTATATAGCAACTCTGCTGGGTGAATCCTCTTGCACTTCCTGTAGGGGAGCAGATAATATCCCAGAAGTAATGATGACCCGTGGACTGATCACACATAACAGAAGAAATGTATTACTTTTACTATCATACACTGCATACATTTGGAGCAGATTTGCATACATTATTATTATCAGGTATTTGTAGAGCGCCAACAGATTCCGCAGCGCTGTAAATATAGTCAATATACAGGATAGCTTTTGCAGGGATCAAGTGGGTAGAGGGCCCTGCCGAGAGTTTCACTGTTGTAGTCGGCTCTTATGAAGGCGATCTGCAAACAGCTGGGTTCATAGGCTTATATTCTAAGGGGTTCAAGGGGAAAGCAATGGAGTTAGGAAAGGTTAGTGTTGGTTGTATGCATCCCTGAATAGTAGAGTTTTTAGGGAGCGCTTGAAGCTGTTAAAACTAGGGGAGAGTCTTGTGGAGCGAGGCAGGGAGTTCCACAAGATGGGGGCCAGTCTGGAGAAGTCTTGTAAACGGGAATGTGAGGAAGTAACAAGAGAGGAGGAGAGGAGTAGATCCTGAGCTGATCGAAGGGGACGGGAGGGAGAGTATCTGGAGACAAGTTCTGAAATGTAGGGGGGAGCAGTGCAGCTGAGAGCTTTGTATGTCAGAGTGAGGATTTTGTGTTTAATCCTAGAGGCAAGAGGAAGCCAGTGAAGGTATTAACAGAGACGCGCAGCAGATGAAGATCGACGAGTAAGGAAGATAAGCCTGGCAGAGGCATTCATAATGGATTGTAAAGGAGCTATGCGGCAGCTAGGTAGTCCAGAGAGGACGGAGTTGCAGTAGTCGAGGCGGGAAAGGATGAGAGAGTGGATTAAAATCTTAGTTGTATCTTGTGTAAGGAAATGTCTAGTTCTAGCGATGTTTTTAAAGGTGGAAGCGGCAGGCTTTAGCCAAGGACTGAATATGAGGAGTGAAGGAAAGATCTGAGTCAAGTGTGACCCCAAGACATCGGGCATGCGGGGTAGGAGTAATAATGGAATTATCAACAGTTATAGAAATTTTGGGAGTGGAGACATTGGAAGAAGGGGGAAAAAATAAGGAGTTCAGTTTTGGAGAGATTTAGCTTAAGGTAGTGAGAGGACATCCAAGATGAGATATGAGAAAGACAGTTAGTGACACGGGTTAGTAAGGAAGGAGGTAAGTCTGGTGCAGAGAGGTAGATTTGGGTGTCATCGGCATACAAATTATATTGAAACCCATGGGACTTTATTAAGGAACCTAATGATGATGTTTAGATTGAAAAGAGAAAGGGACAGAGGACAGAGTCTTGAGGTACCCCAACAGAAAGTGGTAACGGGGCAGAGGATGCTCCGGAGAAGGCTACACTAAATGTACGGTTAGTTAGATAGGAAGAGAACCACGAAAGAGCTGTGTCGCAGATGCCAAAGGATTGGAGGGTTTGGAGCAGAAGAGGGTGGTCAACAGTGTCAAAGGCTGCAGCGAGGTCAAGGAGGATAAGCAGAGAGAAGTGGCCTTTGGATTTTGCTGTAAGTAGGTCGTTGTTAACCTTGACAATTGCTGTCTCTGTAGAGTGATGGGGACGAAATCCAGATTGCAGTGGGTGAAGAAGAGAGTTTAGTGTAAGGAAGTGGGATAGACGTGCGTATACTAGCTGTTCTAGGAGCTTTGAGGCAAGAGGGAGTAGGGGAATAGGGCGGTAGTTGGATGGGGAGGTTGGATCGAGGGAAGGTTTTTTGAGGATAGGTGTGACCAGTGCATGTTTTAGAGATGAGGGAAATATACCAGTGCTGAGGGAGAGGTTGAAAATGTGTGTAAGTATGGGGGTGAGGGTAGAAGAGAGGGAGGGGAGTAGCTGTGAGGGGATGGGTCGAGAAGACAGGTAGTGAGGTGGGAGGACAGTATAAGGGCAGAAACTTCATCCTCGTTAACAGGGGCAAAAGAGCTGCATTTTTTGATATTTGGGTTTTGGATGATTGTGAGTTTTTGAGGGGGTGGGAGATTGGTAGTATGTTGAGAGCTGATTTCACTTCTGATGGAGTCAATTTTGTTTTTGAAGTGGCTGGCAAAATCTTGAGCTGAGAGAGAGGTTGTATTAGGAGGTGGGGGTGGGCGGAAAAGAGTATTGAACGTGGAGAACAGACGTTTTGGGTTAGAGGAAAGAGTAGAGATGAGATTAGAGAAGTATTGTTGGTTATAGAGATTAAGGGCAGAGTAGTAGGAGTTCAGGATGAACTTGTAGTGAAGAAAGTCAGCTGAACTCTGAGATTTCCTCCAGTGTCGCTCAGCAGTACGGGAACATCTGCGTAGGTACCATGTCAGAGGAGTATGCCAGGGCTGAGGATGAGAGTGTGGTTTCAGAGCTATGGTTGGAGGGGCCAGATTGTCAATGACCGATGTAAGGGTGGAGTTATAGTGGCAGATAGATTGGTCAGGGCAGGAAAAGGAGGTGATGGATGAGAGCAGAGGTTTGAGAGAGCTGGCGAGCTGTTGCAGATGTAGTGACTTAGTGCTTCTGTGAAGTTTGGTGTGAGGGGTAGAGGGAGGGGGAGTTGTAGGTAAGGAAGTGATGTTGCAAGTTAGGAGATGGTGGCACTGTCCCCTAATCTGACCTTTTTGTTCAGGGAAGCCTACCACCCAACTTAGTAACAAATGAATTACACTTACCTAATCATTTTTTTTTCCATTTATTATTCTTTATTTATAAAGCGCCAACAGATTCCGCAGCTGCCCTCATCTAACTCTGCACTAATGTTATTGTCACCCTTGCAGTACCCACCTCCTGTTTCCCACCCTTCAGGGAGTGCTTGAAGCTGTTAAAACTAGGGGAGAGTCTTGTGGAGCGAGGCAGGGAGTTCCACAAGATGGGGGCCAGTCTGGAGACGTGAGGAAGTAACAAGAGAGGAGGAGAGGAGGAGATCCTGAGCTGATCGAAGGGGACGGGAGGGAGAGTATCTGGAGACAAGTTCTGAAATGTAGGGGGGAGCAGTGCAGTTGAGAGCTTTGTATGTCAGAGTGAGGATTTTGTGTTTAATCCTAGAGGCAAGAGGAAGCCAGTGAAGGTATTAACAGAGACGCGCAGCAGATGAAGATCGACGAGTAAGGAAGATAAGCCTGGCAGAGGCATTCATAATGGATTGTAAAGGAGCTATGCGGCAGCTAGGTAGTCCAGAGAGGACGGAGGTGCAGTAGTCGAGGCGGGAAAGGAAGAGAGAGTGGATTAAAATCTTAGTTGTATCTTGTGTAAGGAAATGTCTAATTCTAGTGATGTTTTTAAAGGTGGAAGCGGCAGGCTTTAGCCAAGGACTGAATGTGAGGAGTGAAGGAAAGATCAAGTGTGACCCCAAGACATCGGGCATGCGGGGTAGGAGTAATAATGGAATTATCAACAGTTATAGAAATTTTGGGGGTGGAGACATTGGAAGAAGGGGGAAAAAATAAGGAGTTCAGTTTTGGAGAGATTTAGCTTAAGGTAGTGAGAGGACATCCAAGATGAGATATGAGAAAGACAGTTAGTGACACGGGTTAGTAAGGAAGGAGGTAGGTCTGGTGCAGAGAGGTAGATTTGGGTGTCATCGGCATACAAATTATATTGAAACCCATGGGACTTTATTAAGGAACCTAATGATGACATGTAGATTGAAAAGAGAAGGGGACCGAGGACAGAGCCTTGAGGTACCCCAACAGAAAGTGGTAACGGGGCAGAGGATGCTCCGGAGAAGGCTACACTAAATGTACGGTTAGTTAGATAGGAAGAGAACCACGAAAGAGCTGTGTCGCAGATGCCAAAGGATTGGAGGGTTTGGAGCAGAAGAGGGTGGTCAACAGTGTCAAAGGCTGCAGCGAGGTCAAGGAGGATAAGCAGAGAGAAGTGGCCTTTGGATTTTGCTGTAAGTAGGTCGTTGTTAACCTTGACAATTGCTGTCTCTGTAGAGTGATGGGGACGAAATCCAGATTGCAGTGGGTGAAGAAGAGAGTTTAGTGTAAGGAAGTGGGATAGACGTGCGTATACTAGCTGTTCTAGGAGCTTTGAGGCAAGAGGGAGTAGGGGAATAGGGCGGTAGTTGGATGGGGAGGTTGGATCGAGGGAAGGTTTTTTGAGGATAGGTGTGACCAGTGCATGTTTTAGAGATGAGGGAAATATACCAGTGCTGAGGGAGAGGTTGAAAATGTGTGTAAGTATGGGGGTGAGGGTAGAAGAGAGGGAGGGGAGTAGCTGTGAGGGGATGGGTCGAGAGGACAGGTAGTGAGGTGGGAGGACAGTATAAGGGCAGAAACTTCATCCTCGTTAACAGGGGCAAAAGAGCTGCATTTTTTGATATTTGGAGAGGTTGTATTAGGAGGTGGGGGTGGGCGGAAAAGAGTATTGAACGTGGAGAACAGACGTTTTGGGTTAGAGGAAAGAGTAGAGATGAGATTAGAGAAGTATTGTTGGTTATAGAGATTAAGGGCAGAGTAGTAGGAGTTCAGGATGAACTTGTAGTGAAGAAAGTCAGCTGAACTCTGAGATTTCCTCCAGTGTCGCTCAGCAGTACGGGAACATCTGCGTAGGTACCGTGTCAGAGGAGTATGCCAGGGCTGAGGATGAGAGTGTGGTTTCAGAGCTATGGTTGGAGGGGCCAGATTGTCAATGACCGATGTAAGGGTGGAGTTATAGTGGCAGATAGATTGGTCAGGGCAGGAAAAGGAGGTGATGGATGAGAGCAGAGGTTTGAGAGAGCTGGCGAGCTGTTGCAGATCTAGTGACTTAGTGCTTCTGTGAAGTTTGGTGTGAGGGGTAGAGGGAGGGGGAGTTGTAGGTAAGGAAGTGATGTTGCAAGTTAGGAGATGGTGGTCAGAGAGAGGAAAAGGGGAGCTTGTTAAATTTGAGATAGTGCATCGATAGGTGAAAATCAGGTCAAGGGAATGATCATCTTTGTGAGTGGGAGAGTCAGTCCATTGTGACAGGCCAGAAGAGGAAGTGAGTTGAAGAAGTTGTTTTGCAGAGGAGGCAGTGGGATTGTCAAGAGGGATGTTAAAGTCGCCAAGAATGAGGGCAGGGGTGTCTGAGGTAAGGAAATAAGGAAGCCAGGCAGCAAAGTTATCTAAAAATTGAGTTGGGGAGCCAGGGGGGCGGTATATGACAGCAACACGTATAGAGAGGGGAGAGAATAACCGAATCATGTGTGCTTCAAATGAAGAAAATGTGAGTGAAGAGAAGGGCTGTATTTGTTGAAAGGTGCAACAAGAGGAAAGTAAAATACCAACAACACCTCCTTATCTACTGCCAGACATAGGAGTGTGGCTGAAATGAAGACCCCCATGTGACAGTGCAGAAGTGGATGCTGTGTCTGAAGCAGAGAGCCAGGTTTCAGTAAGAGCCAGAAGGTTAAGAGAGTGGGAGATAAAGAGATCATGGATAGAAGTGAGCTTGTTGCAAACAGAGCGAGAGTTCCAGAGTGCACAAGTGAAGAGGGAGGCGGTTTTAGATCTAAGAGTAATGTGGTTAAGGTTACCAAAGTTTTGTTTATGAAGTCTATTGAAAGGAACACAGGGATGTGAAAGGCTAGGAGGTTGTGAGGGACCAGGATTAGGGGAGATGTCGCCAGCAGCTAGTATGTGCAAGAGGGAGAGTGACATGAGATGAGAAACAGATTTGCAGTAGTGAGACTGTTTTTGGGCTGAAGTGCAGGGGGGAGAGAGAGTTTTTAGGAATAGGTAAAGTTCATGAGTACAAAAGTAAGGTGAGTTTAAGAGAGATGGGCTAATGAACAGTGCAGGTAGAGAGGGAGAAGGAGTAATTGAGTAATGTAGTTTGTTATAGAGACAAGAGGTAGCAAAAAGGAGTATGAAGATATTGAGCATTATTATGAAAGTGGGAACCAATTAAACACATAAGACACAGTGTTACAGCAGCACTTGCAAAAGGACACAATGAGATACATAAAACATAGTATTACAAGAGTACTTGCCTTGTGTCTTGCCCCTTGCCCAATCCTTGTTCAATTCTTGTATAATTCTAAAATGATTGCCTCACTTATAAAATGTTCACTTTGAAAATGTGAACATATGCTATTGTTAAAATGTACACTGGCCAGGCAATGCACCCACCCCTGTGCAAATCACCTCCCAAACTAGTGTGGAATATATACATGCCTCATTTACAGCATTGTAACATGGTTTCTGAAAAGGACGTTGTACTGTAACATTTTCTCACCTTTAATGCATTCCCAATTATGTATTTTACCTGCTGGAGTGTACTAAATTGTTTGCAAACTGATCCTTTACCTTTGTTTTGACATTTGTTTCTGCCTGTTGAAACCTATACTTATAATATGAATATGTATGTATGCTCTGTAGAAAAAGCTACGTCTACATTAGATAACAACAAAAATTAACCACCCAAGTTGGGGTGGTTGTGGTAAAGAGATAGCTATTTTGTATCTGAGATACCTGTTTTACCTATTTAATTCTCCCTGCCTTAAAGGGATGCTAAACCCAAATATTTCCTTGATTCGGATAGAGCATGCCATTTTTAACAACTTTCTAATTTTCGTTCTCTTGGAATATTTATTTGAAAAGCAGAAATGAAAGCTTAGGAGCTGGCCCATTTTAGGTTCAGCACATGGGTAGCGCTTGCTGATTAGTGGCTAAATGTAGCCACCAATCAGCAAGTGCTATCCAGGGTCTGAACCAAAAATAGTCCGGCTCCTAAGATTTAATTCCTGCTTTTTTTCCTGCTATCTTTTTAAACAAACATTTTGAGGTAGACTGTCCATTTAAATGGGTATATTATTGAGAACACTAGGTGATGGTTTTAATGAGCAAAAATATCTATTTTAAAAACAAAAATAAACAGGAAGGATCAATTTTCCATAAATTTAATAATCTGCAATACGTATAACAAGTCCTTTGAACCACATTAAAAGGAAACAAATTTTACAGTACAGTGTCCCTGAACTCCATTTGTATATGAGCATGCTGGGTATACTGGGCATGTTTGATGAATTTTTTTTTTAACATTTTCAATAATTTAATTTTTTTTTTTAAACTATTTTTTATTCAATCTTGCTTCCTGTTTTCTATCTAAAATCAAGAAGAACACTGCAGGAAAAGGATTTCCAGAAAAAGAAAGTACTTACAATTTATTTAATCTTTTTATATAACAAGTTTTAACAGTTCTCATACTATAAATTATGAAACCAGTAAGTGGCAAAGTTTAAGATATCACCAAAAGTTCCAAACCGCACTGTACAGAATGAGGTTTGTCTTTGGCGATTTTCTTTCACTTCTGAGATATAGCGTCAAAAGGTTCTAGAATAGATACTGTAAATCACGTTTTTTTTCAAAACACAATTTTTTGGGACTTCTGTTTACTATAAAAACTCATCGCAAATAAACAAGAAGGAACAAACATTTTATGAGCATAATCACTAAACAACATATGTTGCGGTCGTGATTTCTGTTTTCCCGTGTGTTCTGCAGATCTCAATAGCTGTACACAATGGGGCCGATTTATCACGGCCTGAGTGGGGCTGTTTACCCCTGTTTCTGCACGAACCTTCAGACTCGCCAGAAACAGGAGTTAAGAAGCAGCGGTCTTAAGACCGCTGCTCCTTAACTCATCCGCTGCCTCTGAGGCTGCGGACATCAATCCGCCCGATCGTATACGATTGGGTTAATTCACACCCCTGCTAGCGGCCGATTGGCCGCAAATCTACAGGGGGCGGCATTGTAAAAGCAGTTCACCAGAACTGCTTGTGCAATGATAAATGCTGACATGGTATGCTGTCGGCATTTACCGATGTCTGGCGGACATGATCTCTACAGTGGATTATGTCCGCCAGACACTTGATAAATTGGCCCCAATATCTGTCTATTAAATAAATATACATATGTAAATGTCTGTCCTACCCACTTACAATGGTGCTGATAGATACATCTAGATTATTAGTCCAGGACAAGTAGAAATGTCCAGTGCTGCATACAGATATTTTTTAAACATATAAAATGATGATAGCGTGATGGCGCCAAAGGGTTAAAGTATTCTGTTTCGGTCAGTCTGGATATGTGAATTTAGCAGCTGACAGGGTGTGTGTATGTGCGTGCGTGTGTGCGCTTCTCTTACAGCTGTTGTGGCTGATTCAAAGACCATCATTGTTTGCTGAAATTGTAGCCACTCTTACTTTTTCCAAGGACAATGAAAGACCAGCTGGTACCTCACAGGGCGGTATATAAATCCAGGTCAACACCGGCTTGTAAAGCAAGAACAAAATCACTGTTTGGGTTTGCAAGTTTTTTTTCTCACACTGTTGTTATAATAAAAACATTGAAATAAAAAGTAACTGTATCTGCAATAACTTTAAAAGCAGCTTTGAAGGAATTTGAGATTAAACAATTACATTTTGGATTACACTGGACTGTTACAATATTTACAAAAGTTACTTTTTAAAATATTTTATCTGCCATGTAGTGGCCAATTCAGCAGCATTCATGTAATCAATAGGGGGTTTCCCAATTACTTCTGCAAATTTCCCAAACCACCTAACTCAAATACACACACTACATACTATGCACAAGACACTCAGTACAAGCACACATTACACTATACACAACACACACTCACATTACACACATAACAGTATGCACAACACACCCTCACATTAAACACACACAGTATACACAACACACACTGACATTACACACACGTGTACACACTACACTATACACAACACACACTCACATTACACCCACAATGAGCACACACTACACTATACACAACACACACATTACACATACACACACAACAGTATACACAACACACACTGACATTACACACAAGTGTACACATTACACTATACACAAAACACACTCAAATTACACACACTAGGTGCACACACTACAATATACACAACACACACATTACACACACAACAGTATACACAACACACGCTCACATTACACACACAACATGCACACACTACACTATATACAACACAAACACACACTACCTACACACACTAAACTATACACAACACACACTCACATTACACACACAATGTGCACACACACTATATACACACAACAGTATACACAACACACACTCCCATTACACACACAACGTGCACACACTACACTATATAAAACACACACTACGTACACACTCTACACTATACGCAAAACACTCACATTACACACACACACAACGTGCACACACTACACTATACACAACACACAAAACATGCACACACTACTCTATACACAAAACACACACACTGCACACACTACGTGCACACACTACACTATACACTATACACAACATACACACTACACTATATACAACACACACTCACATTACACACACTACATGCGCAGACTACACTATACACAACACACACTACACACAACACTCACATTACACACACTACGTGCACACACTACACTATAGCTAAAACATGCACACACTTCAGTATACACAACACATACAAACACACTCACATTAAACACACTACACTATACACAACACACACTCATATTACACACACTATGTGCACACACTACACTATACATAACACATACAAACACTCTCACATTACACACACTACGTGTGCACACTATACTATACACAACCAACACACATACACTCACATTACTCACACTATATGCACACATTACACTATATACAACACACACAAAAACACACATTACACATAATACTCTATACACAACATACTATGCACAACGTACACATTACTCACACTACATGCACACACTACACTATACACAGTTCACACAAACTACACACCACACACACTGCATGCACACACTACATTATACACACATACACTCCCACACACTAGACACATACCACATGCACCACTATACTACACACACAAGCACACACACACATCTCACACTACACACTATACTATATGCACTACACACAAACACACAAATTACACAACACACACTCACATTACACCCACTACGTGCACACAATACACTACAGACAACACACAGAAAAACACACATTAGAGATAATACACTATACACAACATACTATGCACAACTCACACATTACTCACACTACACTATACACAGTTCACATAAATGCACACTTACACACTATATACACTACATACTGCACACCACACACATACTGCATGCACACACTACCCTATACACACACATACACTCCCACACACTAGACACATACCACATGCACACACTATACTATACACACACACTCTATGGGATGCACACTACACACTATAATATAAAGTGTGTGAGGTGTAGACTCAATACACACAAATTACACACATACACCTCACACACTTTTATTTTATATTACATCCCACCTCATTTTTCTATTATTTGCTCTGCATAGAAGTCTGGACAAGTACACTTGAAAATTCATTGTAGATGGTTTACAACAATCAGCACCACCCTTGAGCTGCTACAGCTCATACCACATGGATATTACATATACACACATGCATTACATACACATAATAATATATACACATGCAGACACGCATCATGCATCACACACACAAATATATATAGATACCACACATGCACACACACATCACATACACATCACACACATATATATACAGACACCACACATGCACACACACATATATATACAGACACCACACATGCACACACACATCATGCATCACACAAATATATACAGATACCACACATGCACACATACATCATGCATCACACACACACACACAAATATATACAGATACCACACATGCACACACACATTATGCATCACACACACACACACACACAAATATATACAGATACCACACATGCACACACATTATGAATCACACATCACACACACAAATATATAGATACCACACATGCACACACACATCATGCATCACACACACACACACACACACACAAATATATACAGATACCACACATGCACACATACATCATGCATCGCATACACATCGCACACAGATATATACAGACACCCCACATACACACATATCATGCATCACACACACACACATCACACACAAATATATACAGTCACCACACATGCACACACACACCATGCATCACATACAGATCACACACAGATATATACAGACACCACACATGCACACACACATTATGCATCACACATACACATCAAACACAAAAATATACAGATACCACACATGCACACATACATCATGCATCACACACACACACATCACACACAGATATATACAGACACCACACATGCACACACACACACATCATGCATCACACATACACATCACACACAAATATATAGATACCACACATGCACACATACATCATGCATCACACACAAATATATACAGACACTACACATGCACACACACATCATGCATCCCACACACATCACACACAAATATATACAGATACCACACATGCACACACACATCATGCATCCCACACACATCACACACAAATATATACAGACACCACACATGCACACACAAATATATACAGACACCACACACAAATATATACAGACACCACACATGCACACACACATCACATACAAATATATACAGACACCACACATGCATGCACAAATCATGCATCACACACACATATATATATATATATATAAACACACACATCATGCATCACACATAAACATATATTCACAAACACACACATATACGCAAATCATACATGCACACACATTTATCTCACTAACATACATACATATATATGTAAGTATATTATATACACACATATACACAAATCATATACATGCTGCACACATATTAATCACACACACACACACATATATATATATATATATATATATATATATATATATACACACACACACACCTTACACATGCATTGTACGCACGCACACACCATACATATACACACATGCATACATCATTGGCGCATAAATGTTAAAGTGAACAAAGGAAAAGAAAATAGAGTTTTGGTTGCACTAGGCAACATATATACAGCATATACAATTTTATCCTTTATTAAAAGTTCAGGTATATAAATGTGTCAATTTAGTAAGAAATATGATATAGATGTAGAAAATCTATAAAAATCCAACAACCCTAAATCTGTTTGTATGAACTGTGCAAAAAATTAAAAAGGTTAAGTTCAGTCATAATGTTATTTTTTGGTTCTAAAATGTGAAAACTGATGTCCCAGAAAATCCCCTGCCCTAAACAATTGTAGGTCATATTTGTCTAAAAGGGATAGGTCACCCTATTTTTCTCCCCTCTAATTTTTCCAAATTATCCATTTTTGCTAGAATGTATTAAATTGGCTATAAATAGCTCCTTTTCCTTTGTGTGCAGTTTGTGGAAATTCAAGGGAGATTTCCACTAAAGATTGCGATTACAGCACATACTGTCCTGACTATAAGGCAGAAAAAACAACAACTAAGTTAAAACATAACTTTTAATAATTATTATAAAAAGCGGATACATGTAAATTTAAAACCATGGATGGAGTAGTTATACATGAATTACCTCAATATATTATAATAATAATGGTGGCCTCTGAAATGAGATAGCCTGATTGTTTATTAAGGTAATATAAATAATATAGATCGATACTGAAGTTGATCAAAGGTCCTATTGATATATATGTGTATTACATTAAATTGCTTGATAAATTCAAGTTGCTGTATAGAAGATACCCTAGTCGCTTTTAAGTTACTAATATTAAATAGATGGAATCACAATAAAAATATATTAGTAAACTGCTGACCGTAATAAGTGGGATCAGTCATCAGGATCTCCCAGTGTCTGGATATTATTTGCATTATCTCAGGGGTTTGTGAGTTATATGTCAGAATTAATCTTGGTGTACCATTCATCACCTATTTTAGTTGTTTTGTACAGTAATTCTTGTCTGTTCGTTTTCTGAGCTCTAATTTTTGCTCTTTTTATGTTTCTTTTACTGTACCCTCTTTCTATTAGACGTGAGGTTAGTTGTTGAGCTTGATTTTGAAATGTGCTTTCATCAGAGCAGTTTCTCCATACCCTGAGAAACTCACCTGTCGGTAGACCCCTGATAGTACCTGGTGCATGTGCACTGGTGTTATATAGAAGACTATTTGTCGCTGTTTGTTTTCTATATAGATCTGTTTGGATATTGCTGTCTTAATCCTTTTTGATTGTTAGGTCTAAGAAGTTTATATTGCTTTGACTTGCCTCATATGTTAATTTGATGTTAAGATTATTTCTGTTTAATATTTCCAGGAATGTAACCAGTTCTTCATAGGTCCCTTCCCATATGAAGAAAATGTCGTCTATATACCTTAGCCACATGGGTATTAGGTCCGTATAGACACTATTGGTATCCATAAATTTCCATTTATCTTAGTTTACTATAATTTATATCGCAACTCTTGTAATAAAGATCTGTTTAACTATAACTATAAAAAGAAAAATATACAAAGAAAAATATACCTGACAGCGCTTGACCTAGAGTCCTGTAGCTCCTAAAGGGATTGGGTCCCTAGCCACCCAAGAGATAGATACAGAGAGATAAAATCTGAAGGAGCGCCTATAGTAGGCAAGGACTTATCATATAAAGGTGCATGAAAAATGTAATAAATGGGACATATATAACGTCTCACTTAAAGTTAAAATGTCTGCAGATAGTAAGTAAGAGATATATATCAGTTTGAATGTATATATCACGTATGTGTTCACAGAGAACTACAGGGAGTGCAGAATTATTAGGCAAGTTGTATTTTTGAGGATTAATTTTATTATTGAACAACAACCATGTTCTCAATGAACCCAAAAAACTCATTAATATCAAAGCTGAATATTTTTGGAAGTAGTTTTTAGTTTGTTTTTAGTTTTAGCTATTTTAGGGGGATATCTGTGTGTGCAGGTGACTATTACTGTGCATAATTATTAGGCAACTTAACAAAAAACAAATATATACCCATTTCAATTATTTATTTTTACCAGTGAAACCAATATAACATCTCAACATTCACAAATATACATTTCTGACATTCAAAAACAAAACAAATCAGTGACCAATATAGCCACCTTTCTTTGCAAGGACACTCAAAAGCCTGCCATCCATGGATTCTGTCAGTGTTTTGATCTGTTCACCATCAACATTGCGTGCAGCAGCAACCACAGCCTCCCAGACACTGTTCAGAGAGGTGTACTGTTTTCCCTCCTTGTAAATCTCACATTTGATGATGGACCACAGGTTCTCAATGGGGTTCAGATCAGGTGAACAAGGAGGCCATGTCATTAGATTTACTTATTTTATACCCTTTCTTGCCAGCCACGCTGTGGAGTACTTGGACGCGTGTGATGGAGCATTGTCCTGCATGAAAATCATGTTTTTCTTGAAGGATGCAGACTTCTTCCTGTACCACTGCTTGAAGAAGGTGTCTTCCAGAAACTGGCAGTAGGACTGGGAGTTGAGCTTGACTCCATCCTCAACCCGAAAAGGCCCCACAAGCTCATCTTTGATGATACCAGCCCAAACCAGTACTCCACCTCCACCTTGCTGGCGTCTGAGTCGGACTGGAGCTCTCTGCCCTTTACCAATCCAGCCACGGGCCCATCCATCTGGCCCATCAAGACTCACTCTCATTTCATCAGTCCATAAAACCTTAGAAAAATCAGTCTTGAGATATTTCTTGGCCCAGTCTTGACGTTTCAGCTTGTGTGTCTTGTTCAGTGGTGGTCGTCTTTCAGCCTTTCTTACCTTGGCCATGTCTCTGAGTATTGCACACCTTGTGCTTTTGGGCACTCCAGTGATGTTGCAGCTCTGAAATATGGCCAAACTGGTGGCAAGTAGCATCTTGGCAGCTGCACGCTTGACTTTTCTCAGTTCATGGGCAGTTATTTTGCGCCTTGGTTTTTCCACACGCTTCTTGCGACCCTGTTGACTATTTTGATTGAAACGCTTGATTGTTTGATGATCACGCTTCAGAAGCTTTGCAATTTTAAGAGTGCTGCATCCCTCTGCAAGATATCTCACTATTTTTGACTTTTCTGAGCCTGTCAAGTCCTTCTTTTGACCCATTTTGCCAAAGGAAAGGAAGTTGCCTAATAATTATGCACACCTGATATAGGGTGTTGATGTCATTAGACCACACCCCTTCTCATTACAGAGATGCACATCACCTAATATGCTTAATTGGTAGTAGGCTTTCGAGCCTATACAGCTTGGAGTAAGACAACATGCATAAAGAGGATGATGTGGTCAAAATACTCATTTGCCTAATAATTCTGCACTCCCTGTATAATGGATGATAATAAATCTTGTCTTACTTATAAAAGTATAAAATGTATTGCTTAAAACAGTGTAACATTCATTATATACAAAATACATGGATCCATGAAAAAATACAAAAAATATAAAAAACATAAAAAAACACTTAAAACCACTTAAAACCAATGTTATAGGTGATCAATGGTATAAAATACCAACAAATCAATATCGACAGTTACAGCGCTGATTCAAAAATGGATGAAAAGATAATGAGAAAAAATATATATATATAAAATTAATAGTCCAAATATGTGCAATAGTTCATCATGTGTGGCAAAATTAATAGCAGTCCTCCAAGTGGTGATTGTTCCAAATGTGATGTGAAAAAATTCACCAAAAAAATAGTGCAAAAAATCAGATAAAAAACAAATTAAAAAATATATAAAAATGTAAGAAATATTAAAATGTGGTCAGTGAAAAAAAATGCAAATATAACTGTGATGTGAGACAGTCTTGGGTTAAAAAATGGCTGTGTATGGATAGGTGAATCCAAATTGACAAAAATAATCCCTTAGTGTAAATAATAATTCGAAGAATCCTTGTGAATTTATAGAAGATCCTCAATTCCTATAAGTAAAGAACAATAGCGACATAGAACAGTATTGTTTAAAATATACATAAAATAATAAAAGACTCAGTCTTGAAAAAGGCCCAATACCGGGCCGAAACACGTTGACACTACATGGTGAGCTCTGTTTCAATTATTTTATGTATATTTTAAACAATACTGTTCTATGTTGCTATTGTTCATTACTTATAGGAATTGAGGATCTTCTATAAATTCACAAGGATTCTTTGAATTATTATTTATACTAAGGGATTATTTTTGTCAATTTGGATTCACCTATCCATACACAGCCATTTTTTAACCCAAGACTGTCTCACATCACAGTTATATTTGCATTTTTTTCACTGACCACATTTTTATATATTTTTTATTTGTTTTTTTATATGATTTTTTTCACTATTTTTTGGCGATTTTTTTCACATCACATTTGGAACAATCACCACTTGGAGGACTGCTATTAATTTTGCCACACATGATGAACTATTGCACATATTTGGACTATTAATTTTATATACATATTTTTTTTCTCATTATCTTTTCATCCATTTTTTAATCAGTGCTGTAACTGTCAATATTGATTTGTTGGTATTTCATACCATTGACCACCTATAACATTGTTTTTAAATGGTTTTAAGTGTTTTTTATGTTTTTTATATTTTTTTGTATTTTTTTCATGGATCCATGTATTTGTATATAATGAATGTTACACTGTTTTAAGCAATAAATGTTATACTTTTATAAGTAAGACAAGATTTATTATCATCCATTGTAGTTCTCTGTGAACACATACGTGATATATACATTCAAACTGATATATATCTCTGACTTACTATCTGCAGACATTTTAACTTTAAGTGAGACATTATATATGTCCAATTTATTACATTTTTCATGCACCTTTATATGATAAGTCCTTGCCTACTATAGGCGCTCCTTCAGATTTTATCTCTCTGTAACTATAACTATAACAAGACAGTGGTACAATTGAAGTAAAATAACCAATAACTATACCTAGTGGATACATATTATCATATATAGGATAATATGCGACAGGAGTCTTAACTACAGCCATAATTAACTGTAATCATGAAAGTGAACAATTCAGGCGTATCACTTACTAAGTAAAAAGATGTGTATTACATGTGTTGAAGCATAACATCACATTCTTTCTTATACAAACTCACGCTTCAAGAATGATTATATATGTTGAAGCTTAACATCGTATTCTCTTCCACACAAATTGACGCACTAAGAACTATATAGTGGTACAAACACTTTTAATACTTTTATGATTATATGGTCTGTAGGGAGTAACCGCAGTATATGTACTACCTATATTAATATCTTGTATGAGGGTAACAGAATAGGGATCTAGACACAATTTAATAGTCATTTGCCTAATATATACTTAATTATTATATCTCCCGTTCCCCCTCTTTTCATATCTGTGTTTCCCTTGTTGGTTAGTAGCTCATTACTACATATATCTACTCTATTATAAGATCAATATTTCCTGTTATATAGATTACTTATATTAATATCTATATATCTTTATGAGGATAAGTGAATGGGGATTCCAATAACAATGTAATAGCCAACTGGCAAGCTGAAATCAAACAATTATATTTTTCGCTTACTCTTTCCCCTTATCCACACCACTTATTACGGTCAGCAGTTTACTAATATATTTTTATTGTGATTCCATCTATTTAATATTAGTAACTTAAAAGCGACTAGGGTATCTTCTATACAGCAACTTGAATTTATCAAGCAATTTAATGTAATACACATATATATCAATAGGACCTTTGATCAACTTCAGTATCGATCTATATTATTTATATTACCTCAATAAACAATCAGGCTATCTCATTTCAGAGGCCACCATTATTATTATAATATATTGAGGTAATTCATGTATAACTACTCCATCCATGTTTTTTAAATTTACATTTATCCCCTTTTTATAATAATTATTAAAAGTTATGTTTTAACTTAGTTGTTGTTTTTTCTGCTTATAGTCAGGACAGTGTGTGCTGTAATTGCACTCTTTAGTGGAAATCTCCCTTGAATTTCCACAAACTGCACACAAATTAATCTTTTGTGTGAAGGACCCCTCCTTCACATAATAAAATAAGAAATGTATTTTAAATTAGAATCTATAACTGCGACAACGTTAAGGAGTGTGTCCGCTAGTGGTGCCATTGCTCTATCAAGTTAAAACTAGCTCCTTTTCCTTTATATTAGCATTTTAAATATTTGATTTTGCCTGTAATGAAAAGTTTCTATACTTAAGTTTAAGATATAAAAAATCTGTATAGACATAGTTAGAAAATAAATTACATTCCAAGTGGGAGGTAGGAAAGATAAGCAATAAATAATTTTATCCATTTGCAAGAACACTAGGGGCGAGATTACATGTGTTTTTAGTAGGATATTGCTATCACATATATGGTGCCGCATATAAATCCTGCACGTATATTTCACCCATCATCCGCTATTTTTACTTTCATAAACTAACATTGAACCAGTGTCACAAGTTGGTATCACATATTGAGTGCAAGGACTTACGCAGCGAAAAAGGAGAGATTTTACTCCATATTCACCTTGCCACACAAAGGCAGGCGCAGCAAGCCTTGCACTGAATATGTATGCACTGTAAATCCCTGGAAGTCTTAACAAACACCTAACCCATGCATATATCTACCTGTCAACCGCCATTCCCCACCGCAATAACTAAATAAAATGTATTAACCCCTAATCTGCCAACCCCTACATCGCAAAGTACCTAATAAAGTTTAAACCCCTAATCTGCCACCCCCCGCAACGCAATATACCTATTAAAACTATTAACCCCTAATAAAATTGAAAAAGCGCTAAATGCCCTTTTAAGGGCAATGCCTATCCAAATGCCCTTTTCAGGGAAATGGGGAGCATAGTTTTTTTTTAGTTAGGATTTTTTTGGGGGGGTTGGTTGTGTGGGTGGTGGGTTTTACTGTTGGGGGTTTGTTTGTATTTTTTTTTTACAGGTAAAAGAGCTGATTTCTCTGGGGCAATGCCCCGCAAAAGGCCCTTTTAAGGGCTATTTGTAGTGTAGGCTAGGGTTTTATTTTGGGGGGCTTTTTTATTTTGATAGGGCTATTAGATTAGATGTAATTAGTTTAAATATCTGATAATTTCTTTTTTTATTTTGTGTAATTTAGTGGGGTTTTTTTTTGTAATTTAGGTAATTGTATTTAATTTATGTAATTGATTTAATTGTAGTTATGTGTTAGTGTAAGGCAGGTTAGGTTTTATTGTACAGGTAAATTTGTATTTATTTTAGCTAGGTAGTTATTACATAGTTAATAACTGTTTACTAACTAGTCTACCTAGTTAAAATAAATATAAACTTGCCTGTAAAATAAAAATAAACCCTAAGCTAGCTACAATGTAACTATTAGTTATATTGTAGCTAGCTTAGGGTTTATTTTACAGGTAAATATTTAGTTTTAAATAGGAATTATTTAGGTAATGATAGTAGGTTTTATTTAGATTTATTTTATTATTATTTAAGTTAAGGAGTGTTAGGGTTAAGTTTAGGGGTTAATAAACGTAGTATAGTGGCGGCGACATTGGGGGCGTCAGATTAGGGGTTAATAATATTTAACTAGTGTTTGTGATGCGGGAGTGCGGCGGTTAAGGGGTTAATATGTTTATTATAGTGGCGGCGATGTCCGGAGTGGCAGATTAGGGGTTAATAATTTTGTTTTATTATTTGCGATGCGGGAGGGCATCGGTTTAGGGGTTAATAGATAGTTTATGGGTGTCAGTGTACTTTTTAGCACTTTAGTTATGAGTTTTATGCTACAGCTTTGTAGCGTAAAACCCATAACTACTGACTTTCAGTTTACGGATTGGATCTTGGCGGTATAGGGTGTACCGCTCACTTTTTGGCCTCCCAGGCAGACTCGTAATACCGGAGCTATGGAAGTCCCATTGAAAAAGGACTTTTTGAAAGCTGTGGTAATTATGTTGCGTTACGGCCAAAAAAGTGTGTGGTGCCCCTAAACCTGCAAGACTCGTAATACCAGCGGTAGTGAAAAAGAGCCTTAACGCTGCTTTTTCACTCATACCACAAAACTCGTAATCTAGCCGTGTATTAGGTAGATTGCAATGTGGGGAGTTGGCGGTTTAGTTATTAACTGTATTAGGTAGATTGCGATGTGGGGACGGCGGTTTAGAGGTTAATACATTTTATTATTAGTCGCAATGTAGGGGGATGGTGGATATAGGGGTTTTGACGTGTCATGTTTATTTTTCGGAGGCGGGTTAGACTCTTACGTGCAATACAACATTTTTATGTTTTTTCGTACGCACCGGCAGATCATAAACTTCCGTAAATCCCTGGCAACTCCAGAAATGTGTATTTACGCACATTTCTGAACATCGCCAGTTTATCCGACTTACGGCAGTATATGATCTGATGGCGCCGTATATGTGATTCACCCGATGTGCAAGGTGAACTTACGGGCGGCGTGGGTTTCAGCAGTTGCGCTGAAGCCTACGCCGTATATGTAATCTCGCCCCAGATGGCAGCATTATACCTGCCAAGTAGTGCTCCAGATGCCTACCTAGGTATCTCTTCAACACAAAATATCATGGGAACGAAGCAAATTTGATAATAGAAGTAAAATGAAAAGTTGTTTAAAGGGACATAAAACAAGTTGGGATAGAGACAAAATATAATAATAGTTACTTTAATTACTTTACCTGCAAATTTATACTGCAGTGGCTCGCCATTAACCCTTTCTTTTTAGTTTCTGAAATGTGAAGCTCTAACTCCCCCCACACAATTCCTTTTATGGCTGTATCTATGTTTATTGTTCTTTTGGTAGAATGCAAAAGTGAATAGAGATTATCTGCTGGAGCAAGCCTAGAAGCTGTGAACTCAGTTGACGTCTGGGGTTTTGCTGTTTCTCTCGTTCAGAGAGGGACTGCCTGGTATTTTGGGGGTTGGACTGTACTGTGAAGTCAGGATCAGACTGATATGCTTCAGGAAAGTTCTTCTCTGTGAAAGGCACATGTTGAAAAAAAAGAGGCTGCTTCTATGGTGGTAAATAGCCATATAACAAGCTATTATGCTACTGCTCGTTCCCAAGTTGAGCACTTCTCTCTTTTTATTTATACAACTCAGTTGAAATACAATGTCTGTGCCTAAACACTGATAGGAGGGTGGAGTAAGCTGCTCCAGGCAGCTTAGCTATGTAATTCATTTTGCTTATTTGTGAAAATTATTTTATAATACTTGCCAGCAATTTTTAAACATTTTTTTTATGCAAACTATTTTAAAAATTAATTAGCCCTTTTAGAATATGCACAGATCTCATCCTCTTTTATGGCACTTTAAGACTGTATGTGCTACCTAAATAATGAAAGAGATATTTTTTAGGTTTCAAGTCCTTTTAAGTCCAAATGCAAACAATGTATTTTTAATTTGCATGAACAGCTACAGATAGGCATATTTCACAATATTTACTCATATCTGAAACAGAGCAGGAAAATACAACCACGCTGCCAGGCAAAGCCTTAAATATTTGAGTTATGGCCAATTTCATTCCTCATTACACAGACATTTTTTATACTAAGAACAATGTAACCTTTGGACTTAAGTTATTACTGCGAATGGAATCTGATATTGAAAGACATAAAAAGGGAATAAAAATCGGTTTACAGTAATATTTTTTTTTTGGTGGTTACAATTATTTTTGCATTCTCTGTAGAGCAAGTAAGTTATCTAGATTTTATAGCCTGTTTCTCTAAATTTCTTAGTGCCAGTCACTGACTTCAGCATAGAAATTACATCTGAAATGAATCTTTGACTTATGTATTAAATAACAGTCTAGGAGTGTGTGCAACGTAACTTTATAAGCATAGATTCTCTTTATAAGCGTAGATTCTGTCTCTTGATAATATTCATATAACCCTACTTCTATTTCATATTTATTGTGAATATTTCACAATTCTTACAAAACAATGTCATTGTTTTAATAGTTAACTATAACATTTCAATAACTCTCTATAAATTATTTAGAAGGTTAAAGATAAACAATGATTATTATCAGTGACTTTTTTTATAATGAAGCATGAAAATATAATTATGGTCATGCTCAATGAACCAAATTCTTGTTTTTAAAGGGATATAAAACCTTTTTTTTTTCCTTTAATGATTCAGATAGAGCAAGCAATTTTAAGCAACTTTCTAATTTACTCCTATTATAAATATTTATTCTTTCTCTTAGCATCTTTATTTAAGAAGCAGGAATGTAAGCTTAGGAGACAGCCCATTTTTGGTTCAGCACTTGGGTAGCGCTTGTTGATTAGTGGTTAAATGTTGCCACCAATCAGCAAGCGCTACCCAAGGTTCTTAACTAAAAATGGGCCTGCTTCTAAGCTTACATTCCTGCTTTTTTAAATAAAGATGCCAAGAGAACGAATAAAAATTGATAATAGGAGTAAATTAGAAAGTTGCTTAAAACTGCTTGCTCTATCTGAATCACAAAAGAAAACACAGTTTCACAACAGCAGTGCAATGTAACAAAAATCCCCCAGAGTTTTTTTTTCATGGACTTTAGGGACATGAAACACATTTTTTTTTGTTCATGTTTCAGTTAGAGCATGTGATTTTAAACAACTTTCCAATTTACTTCTATGATCTAATTTGTTCTTTTGATATTCTTTGTTGAAAATAATACTTAAGCTGCTGATTGGTGCCTGCACATACTTGGCTCACCAAATGCAATCACCTAGCTCCAAGTAGTGCATTTCTGCTTCTTCAACAAAGGATACAAATAATTAAGCAAATTAGATATATAAGTAAATTGGAAAGTTGTTTAAAATTGCATTCTCTATCTGATTCATGAAAGAAAAAAATTGTGTTTCATGCCAATTTATCCTACATCAATCTTAGATTAAGACTTAGGGCCCGATTTATTAAGGGCCGAATGGGCCTGAATGTACCTGTTTCCGCGTAAGCCTTCAGGCTCGCCGGAAACAGGAGTTAAGAAGCAGTGGTCTTAAGACCATTGCTCCTTAACTTGTACGCCTCCTCTGAGGGGACGGACATCAATCCGCCCAATCATATACAATCAGGTTGATTGACAGCCCCTGCTAGCGGATTGGCCGCAAATCTGCAGGGGGCGGCATTGCACAAGCAGTTCACCAGAACTGCTTGTACAATGGTAAATGCCGACATGCTGTCGGCATTAAGCGATGTCGGGCGGACATGATCCACATGCAGTGGGTCATGTCCGTCCGACAAATGATAGATGTCACATTCACACACACGTAAACATTTTCACACACTACTGCTGGATATCAGAACTCAAAATCTATACACTTTTATGATATTTCAATAAAGAGCCATTCTAAAGCAAACTAAAGCCCTAATATAGTTTTCTACGTAACTTTTAATTTTTATTTTTTTTAAAAAAAAACTTAAATTATGCTTACCTGATAATTTCCTTTTCTTCAGAAGGGGAGAGTCCACAGCTGCATTCATTACTTTTGGGAAATACAGAACCTGGCCACCAGGAGGAGGCAAAGACACCCCAGCCAAAGGCTTAAATACCTCCCCCACTTCCCTCATCCCCCAGTCATTCAGCCGAGAGATCAAGGAACAGTAGTTGAAATATCAGGGTGAAAAAGGTGCCAGAAGAACAAACACAAAATCACAGCCGCCCCACATAAAAAACGTGGGCGGGGAGCTGTGGTAAGCATAATTTAAGTTTTTCTTCATAAATGGGGAGAGTCCACAGCTGCATTCATTACTTTTGGGAAAACAATACCCAAGCTATAGAGGACACTGAATGCAAAAAGGGGCGGGTACAAAAGGCAGTCCATTCAAAAAGGGGCGGGTACAAAAGGCAGCCCATTCTGAAGGCACCATAGCCTGAAAACACCCAAACTCCAGACAAAAAAAACTGCTTCATCAGAAGGGACAAAAAGGAAAAGTCCCAAGTAACTGCCCAAAAGTTAGAACCAGCAAAGCCCTTGATAGAGACCGCTCAGAATCATTGGATTCGACCGAGCGCAAAGGCCTGTGAGGAGACAAAATCCTGCAGGCTCACAGCCGGCAAATAAACTCACCCCGACCAGAAGAAGGGGAAATATTTACAGTCTCCCTGACAGGAAGAAGAAGGACACAGATAAGGAAGTCCGAAGGACCCCCAGAACACGCAAGAACTAGGGCAAAAACCTAAGAGAACAAACATAAGACAGGGCAAACACAACAAAAGACTCTACCGAACTAGCAGAGCAAAGGGAGGAAAATCCCAGACCCCCATTGCATGGAGTCTAAGGGACTAAAGAAAAGCCCTGAAACTAAAGGGAGAAAGGAAGAACCCCTCCCCTACGCCGAGTGCTAACTCGCACACCAGATAGAGCAACCGAAAGATAAACCGTCCCGGGAGCCGCTAAAAAACCGCATGAGAATAACTGAATATGCTCCGTAGAAACCGCCAGACTTCCTGCAGAAAAGGATTCAAGCGAACACAAATCCCCAACCCTAGCTAACCAAGCTAGCAAACTGCGCAGAACCCTCTTCAGAAGACAAGTTCCAAAGAGGTGCAAATCAACACATTCCCAAGAAAAGCAGGAAAGGAAGGATAGAACCCAGAACCCAAAGATAAACTACCTGCCAAGGAAGGCTCACAAGATCTAACTATGACACGCGGTCAAAGATCAACAGATCAGACAGATCCCTAACCCTCATCTGGGCAACGGAACCAGTCCAAATCAACTGGCAATGTCTGAAAAGACAAAGAAATTAAAAAGTCCTGATCACCAAGACCGTCAGGAAGAAAAGGGGAGAGCATCCAGCCCCTCCAAAAGGAGCTCGGGTTCCAGAACCCAGACGCAGCTTCCTTCCCACTGACTAAGGACACTCCCAAAGGTGGCCCTCTACAATAATGGCATGTCACAAGAGACATTCTGCACGCAAGGCAGAGGGGACAACCCCACTGAGCAGAGGAAGAAAAGGACCTCCAAGCACCAGGCAGAGACTGTGGAATGCTAATTCCACCCCAAAGGAAGGGTAAAGTAAATCAAACAAAACAGTTCACCCCACACAGATATGGAGCGGAAGCTGAATATGGACCCAAAAGGTCAAGCATTGAATGAAGGAGCCATCCGACCACAATGGCCTGCCCAGCAGAATTATTCAAATCTCAGAGAAAAGAGAGAAAAATCCGCCCCTAGGAACATAAGATGTCCCTGAACCGGGAAACTGGGCCATCCGAACCAGTCCTAAGGGGTATGGATACAGAACCCCAAACTGTCCAATCAAAAACAAGGAATAAAAGAACCCCGACACCCGGAATCTGCTTTAAACAAACCCAATAACCCCTGGGTTACCCCAATCAGAGCAGACCTTGCACTACAGGTGATGCAATCACAGTCATATCCAAGGCACCTTGGACACTGAACGCTCACGTAAGTATACCAGACACAGAGTGCTATAAAGACACCCACAGCGGGAAAATAAACTCCCCACTGAAAAGGTGCTAGGCAATAAAGAACGCCTCAGCTACCCTGATAGGCCTCTAAAGGCTCTAGGGACAGCACCCTAAATCCAAAGACTAAGGTAAATGTACAAGAGAACAAAGCTCAAACCAAGAAATCTGGATTGAGCAGATAACCATAGTCTCCAATATCCTTTCAGAATCAACTTCCCAGAAGCCCCTACAGCTCGAAGAATTTACGAAGGAACAAGCATCCTAACCCCTGGCGGAGGAAAACCCAAAACGCCTAAGCAGGGGCGGACACAGGGAAAAAGGTAGACAACATAAATATGGCAGCAGAAGAGATTCCGGAAGTAGAGAAAAAAACAAAAAGGCCCAAGCTTCCTGAAACAGATGACCAGAAGGCCAGCCCCAAGGAAAGGGGACAAAAAAGCCCAAACAGCCTCGACCCAAAGAAAGAGGTACCGTCATCAAGGAAAAGAGGCCAAGAGGACAATCCCAAAGGAATCCTCAAAGAGGAGACGAGTAAACGCCACCAGAACCTGGTACCATGGAAAAACCAGAACCTCCAACCCATGCTTGAAGGAGAAAAAACTCTAGCACCTGAACAAAAAGAACTCAGGAGCCTACAGAGTATGCCATAGCCAGATCTAAACCTCGGAAACCCCAGATAAGCATGGATAGGACAAGCAGAACTGAGCACAATCCCCTCTGATGTCCTCAGAAGAGAAAACGAGGACCAGCCTGGTGTCTAGGAACAAAACCTATAACTTGTACAGGAACAAGAAAACAAAACTCAAAACAAAAGTGAGCCACTTGGCACCTCAACCAGACCAGCCAAGTATAACGGGCACCACGTGTCTGATATAGGCCCCTAGGGACAGAAAACTAGTACCCAACCAAGACCAGCCTGATACATAGGGCACCCAAGAACTGTCCAAGGCCACGGAAATTCGCAACCCTAAAAGGATATACAATTTAAACAAACAAACGGCAGACATAACATGTCCTAACTTTTCAAATAACTTCAGCAGAACACCAATGCGACCACAAAATCACTAGTATCAAACTCCAGAAAAGAAAATGTTTCCAAAGAAAAAACTTATAACAACCTGAGCTTCCAAAATTAAATAAAATACACTCTAACTGGATCAAAATAAAAAGAGGACAACACCCGGAGTTTAACGCCCAAGAAGAACGGACACACTGACAGGACCAGCCGGTCAGAGATCCAATTCTTCCAAGCTCAGAACTGGAGGAAGATACACAAAAGAAATATATGACAAGAAGATTGATACATCCCCCTTCGTCTAACCTTGCTTGCTGTCTGGAACGGAAGACCGAGGATCCACCAAGCCATTAGGACTGGGATCCTTCAGCACTGCCAAAATATGCCTCAGCAGAACACAAAGGCACGCCAGTCTGTAACGAAAAGCAAGACTTACCTCCGCCGGGGCAACAAAGGACCCTGGCCCGAGGGTTGAACCCCTGAAGCTTCAGAGAGAATCGTTAAAGAAGGTTCTAGGGCACGCGCCTCACGGGACATGGAATCCCCAGGGGCGGATGGCTCAGCGAACCTAAGTTCCCCAATTCTGGAGAGCAGAGCACTAAAAAGCAGCATTTAGGACATAACTGATGTGCATGGATCAACCGAGCCCTTTCATGTTCTTCGCAAGAAGTAGAATCTTAATCAGAGACATCCGTCTCCGAAAAATCAGAATGCTCTCCTTGTACAGATGGAAATTAAATTATCAGGTAAGCATAATTTATGTTTTCCATCTTAATACGAGGAGAGTCCACGGCTTCATTCATTACTTGTGGGAAACAAATACCCAAGCTCTAGAGGACACTGAATGAAAACGGGAGGGTAAAAAGAGAGGCGGACCCTATTCTGAGGGCACCACAGCCTGCAAAACCTTTCTCCCAAAAGCTGCTCCCAAAAGGAGGACCAGGTAGCCGCCTTACAAATCTACTCCATAGAGGCCTCATTCTTGAAGGCCCAAGAAGAAACCACAGCTCTAGTTGAGTGAGCCGTAATCCTCTGAGGAGGCTTATATCCCGTTGACTCATAAGCCAAATGAATCATGCTCCTCAGCCTTGCGCTTCCCCGAATAGACCACAAACAATGCTGAAGTCTGTCTGAAATCCTTCATAGCCTGAAGATAAAATTTCAAAGCTCGAACCATATCCAAGTTATGAAGTAACCTTTCCTTTGAGGAAGAAGGGTTAGGACACAGGGAAGGAACTACAATCTCCTGATTGATGTTGCGATCAGACACAACCTTAGAGAGAAATCCAAACCCAGTGTGAATGACAGCCTTATCGGCATGAAAAAACAGGTAAGGAGGCTCACATTGCAAGACCGCCAACTCAGAGACTCTGTGTGCCGAAGCAATAGCCAGTAGAAAAAGAACCTTCCAAGACAGTATTTTAATGTCAAAAGAATGCATCGGCTCAAACAGATTTTTCTGCAAAACATTAAGAACCAGATTCAAACTCCAAGGAGGAGCAGAATGTTTAAATACAACATGATCCTTGATAGAGCCTGAACGAAAGACGGAATATCAGGAAGATCAGCGAGCTTCTGGTGTAACAACACAGATAGAGCCGAAATCTGTCCCCTTAAGGAACTGGTGGCAAGTCCCTTCTCCAATCCATCTTGGAGGAAGGAAAGTATCCTGGATACCCTGACCTTATGCCAGGGATAACCACAAGTCTCACACCAGAGTAAGTAGGTCCTCCACACCTTATGATAGATGCGACGGGTGACCGGCTTTCTATCTTGAATGAGAGTATCAATCACTTTCTTAGAAAACCCTCTCCTGGCTAAAACTAAGCGTTCAATCTCCACGCACTCAGCCCCAGAGAATCTAGATTTTGATGCATAAAGGGACCCTGTACCAGCAGATCCCTGCGACAGGGCAACCTCCATGGAGGAGACTAGGACATCCGCAAACCACATCCTCTGTGGCCAGGACGGAGCAATCAGAAAAGACGATGCTTGCTCCTGCTTGATGCGTGCCACTACTCGAGGTAGAAGAGGTAACGTTGAAAATATGTAGACTATGTAGGTTGAATCCCCAAGGCACTGCTAAGGCATCTATCAGCTCTACTTGGGGATCCCTGGACCGCGACCCGTATCTGGGTAGCTTGAAGTTGAGTCTGGATACCATGAGATCTATCTCCGGTGTCCCCCACCTGTTGCAAATCTCTGAAAACACTTCAGGGTGAAGAGACCATTCCCCCGGATGAAACGATTGTCTGCTGAGAAAATCCACATCCCAGTTGTCCACACCCGGGATGTGGATCGCTGACAGCGAGCAGTTGTGGGTCTCCGCCCATTCCAGAATCCAATATACTTCCCTCATGGCTAGGGAGCTTCTTGTTCCCCCCTGGTGGTTGATGTACGCCACCGAGGTAATGTTGTCCGACTGGAATCTGATGAACTGGGACAAACCCAGGAGGGGCCAAGCCCTCAGAGTGTTGAAGATCGCTCGAAGTTCTAGGATATTGATCAGAAGAAGTGACTCCTCCCGACTCCACCTGCCCTGTACCTTCTTGGCACCCCAAACGGCTCCCCATCCTGAGAGGCTCGTGTCCGTAGTCACAATCAGGAAAGATGTCCCCTGTGACAGCTGATCCGGACGAAGACACCAAGAGAGCGATGCCCTTGACTTGTTGTCCAGAGAGATCTGTTGGGATAGATCCGAGTAATCGGTGTTCCATTGCCTCAGCATGCACAACTGAAGAGGACGGAGATGGAATCTGGCAAATGGAATGACATCTATAGTTGATACCATGAGCCCAATCACCTCCATACACCGGGCCACAGATGGCCTTGAGGAAGTTTGAAGGGCAAGGGATAGTTGGAGACAATCTTGCAGCATCTCTGATCTGTCAGAAAGATCTTCATGGATATGGAGTTTATTATCGTGCCCAGGAACTCCACTCTGGTACTGGGAACCAGGGAACTCTTTCCTGAGAATTATCTTCCATCCATGAGATCGAAGAAGTAGAAGAGCTCTCCAATGGTCCTCTGCCAGCCGGCAGGACTGAGCCTGAACCAGGATGTTGTCCAGATTAGGAGCTACTGCAATACCTCTTGATCTCGCCACCGCAAGCAAAGCTCCCAGAACCTTTGTAAAGACTCTTGGGGCAGTAGCCAGACCGAAGGGGAGAGCTGGTCCAGAAAAGGTGAATCTTAGAAGCTTGAAGTGATCCTTGTGTATTGGCACATGAAGGTAGACGTCCTTCAAGTCTATCGTAGTCATGAACTGACCTTCTTGAACTAGGGGCAGAATAGACCTTATCGTCTCCGTCTTGAACGATGGGACCGGCAGAAACTTGTTTAAGCACTTTAGGTCCAGAATCGGGAGAAACGTGTTCTCCTTCTTTGGGACAACGAAAAGGTTTCAGTAGTACCCTAGAACCCTTTCTGCAAGAGGTACTGGAACAATTACTCCTATAGAAGAGAGATCCTTCACGTACTCTAGTAAAGCATTTCGTTTCTCTGGTCTTGACGATAGATTTGACAAGAGGAATCTGCCCCTGGGAGGGTGAGTTTTGAAACATATCCTGTAACCCTGGGCAATAACCTCTAGAACCCAAGGATCCTGCATTTCTCTCATCCAAGCCTCCGTGAAAAGAGATAGTCTGCCCCCTATAAGATCCAGAGAGGGATCGGGGGCCGCCCCTTCATGCCGTTTTTGTCTCAGTGGGCTTCTTGTTCTGCTTGGATTTATTACAAGACTGAGAAGGTTTCCAAGATCCCTTGGATTGCTCGAGCTTCGCGGCAGGCTGCTGTTGTTGGGACTTGTCCGAACGAAAGGGACGAAAATTAGGACCCTTAGGTATATTTTTCTTATCCTGCGGTAGAAAGGCACCCTTGCCCCCCCGTGACCGTGGATATTATAGAGTCCAGGCTTGGACCGAAAATAATCTTTCCCTTAAACAGAAGGGAAAGTAATCTAGATTTGGACATCATGTCAGCAGACCACGACTTCAACCACAGGGCCCTCCGGGTCAGAACAGAAAAGCCTTAGCATTCATGCGAATAATCTGCATATTTGCATCACAGATAAACAAATTAGCTACCCTCAGGGCCTTAATTCTTTCCTGTATCTCATTGAGGGGAGTCTCCACCTCGATCATCTCTAACAGAGAGTCACACCAATAGGTAGCGGCTCCCGTCACCGTAGCACCGCCACGGCAGGTGGAAATATGAACCCTGTGTGCTGAAACATCTTTCTTAACAGGGTCTCTAATTTCTTATCCATGGGTTTCTTAAACGACGAACTATCCTTGAGCGGGATAGTGGTGCGCTTAGCAAGCATGGAGATAGCTTCATCCACATTAGGGACCAATCCCCACAATTCTAGCTGAGAATCAGGAACCGGTAACAATTTTTTAAACGAAGAAGAAGGGGAGAAAGATGAACCAAGTCTTTCCCATTCATTCTTTATAATATTCGCCATCTTTACAGGAACCGGGAAAGTCTGGTGCACCACCCTGTCCTCATAAACCTTATTAAGCTTAGGAATAGAAGGTTCCTCCGGTAACTTCGGTTCCGGAACCTCTAGAGTAGCCAACACCTCTTTTAATAAAATGCGTAAGTGCTTCATCCTAAACCTAAAGTCTGGTTCCTCCACAGCCGGAGGTTTAGAGACCGCAGATTCCGACCCCGAGAATGAGTCCCCCGAGGTATCGGAGTCCTCTGCCTCAGCGGATAATCTAGTCTCAGATACATCCAACTGAGTAGATGACCCCTGGGAAGGATAGCAATGTTTAACCTTTCGCTTGCGCTTAGCAGGGCGAGGTAAAGCATTGAAGGCCACAGACACCGCCATTTGCAACTGATCAGCAAAATCTGGCGGCCACAGGGCCCCTCCTGCATGAGAATTAGTAGTGCACTGGGGAGCTGCATGTGTAATCGAAGATGATTGTAGGGAACGCACCTCGCAGGACGGAGGTGGTCAGAGGTGGACGGCTCAGTGGTACTAAACATCTTATTCCTTTTAGATATCACTATTTTATCAAGGCATGTGGAACATAGTTGAACAGGCGGGTATACTGTAGCCTCCTCACATAAAACACAGGCATTAGATTTAGGCAAAGAGGGAGTACCCTCTAACGCATCAGAGTCCTCCATAGCTTGCGCCTTTAATATGGACTATAGAAAAAAATAAATGGCACCTTTATACTCCCAATGGGCACTCACCATCTCCTATGACCCAGGCCCACAGAGAAACCGCTTTCGTCTCCTACAACCGACGGTCAGGAAAAAGAAGAGAGCAAGGCCACACCTGGTCACATGGAGTGCCATGCAGGACCGCCCCTGCAGCTAATAGAAAAACGTGCCAAACCCAAACAGGCTGCACAGTATCAAAATGACGGAAGCACCTGACTGTTCACACATTGCCAGAGCCACATCTCACACATATCGCAGCAAAAAACACAATAAAACATCATGTATACACCCCCCTGTTAAAAAATCCCCTTCCGGAGATATTAACCCTTGATTCTATACTGATAAAGGAGTCACACTGTGACCCTTTCTTCTTGCGTTATCATTACAGGTATAAAAAAAAAAACAATCTTAACAGAATCTATGCAGTGGAAAAGGAACACGGCCTCTCAAGTTTGAGAGTGTTGTAGCATTGCTCATGGACTTGAGTGATAGAAGCAGGCAGTGAAAGTCATCAACATTGATTGCTTAAGGAGCTGTTAATACGAGTCTGGATGGTTTCGCAGAAAGACTATCCCTGCATCTCCAGACCCTAACATTTGTCAATGCTCTCAATGAGAGACTGACAAGACTACTTCAAACTCCAGTCCCATTCCGATGAGTACTACCCTCCATAAGAGACTACTCTGAATCTTCTGACACTTCTCTGTCATTCTCCTGTGACGAAAGGCAAAGAATGACTGGGGGATGAGGGGAGTGGGGGAGGTATTCAAGCCTTTGGCTGGGGTGCCTATGCCTCCTCCTAGTGGCCAGGTTCTGTATTTCCCACAAGTAATGAATGAAGCCGTGGACTCTCCTCGTATTAAGATGTTATCGTTCATTACTTTGACATAAATTTAGAGGTTTGTTTATTTTATCCTCTTATGGTTATATCAGTAACCTTTGCTCATTAAAGGAAGGACTCCCTTATTCTTCATTATTATATTTCTTACTTGTAATCATAATTTTGATGTGAATTTCAGATACATCTGACATGTTGTTAGCTGAAAATGTATATGTTCGGCAATTGCTCTGTGTCACACTATATTATGGATAATACCAATATGTTTTTCTTTAAACACAATACAACCTTTGTACTAATATTATTTTTATTATCGGTTATTTGTAGTGTGCTAACAGAGTCTGCAGCGCTATAAACATAGGCGGTATACAAGGTACTGTTGTAGTCAGCTCTTATGAAGGTGATCTGCAAACAGATGGGCTCTTAGGCTTACATGCTAAGGGGTTTAAAGGGGATAGCAATGGAGGAAAGGAACTGGTATTAGGAAAGCCTATCATACTACAGTGTGCAGAAGTCTATCATACTACAGTGTGCAGAAGCCTATCATACTACAGTGTGCAGAAGTCTATCATACTACAGTGTGCAGAAGTCTATCATACTACAGTGTGCAGAAGTCTATCATACTACAGTGTGCAGAAGCCTATCATACTACAGTGTGCAGAAGTCTATCATACTACAGTGTGCAGAAGTCTATCATACTACAGTGTGCAGAAGTCTATCATACTACAGTGTGCAGAAGCCTATCATACTACAGTGTGCAGAAGTCTATCATACTACAGTGTGCAGAAGTCTATCATACTACAGTGTGCAGAAGCCTATCATACTACAGTGTGCAGAAGTCTATCATACTACAGTGTGCAGAAGTCTATCATACTACAGTGTGCAGAAGTCTATCATACTACAGTGTGGAGAAGTCTATCATACTACAGTGTGCAGAAGTCTATCATACTACAGTGTGCAGAAGTCTATCATACTACAGTTTGTAGAAGTCTATCATACTATTTCAAAGAAGAGATTTTATAATATACAAAACTCTTGAGGATTTTGAGGAAGCATTTTTTTACAGAAAGGGTGGTGGATTCATGGAATAAACTTCCATTTGAGGTGGTAAACACAAAGACTGTAAAATAATTCAAAAATGCCTGGGACATGCATAAGGCTATCCTAAGAAAAAAGTAAAATGTAATATGGGTAGACTTGATAGGCCTTTTTGGTTCTTATTTACCGTCAAATTCTATGTTTCTATGAAAAATCAGAGTGGAATTTAGTAAATATGTTTGCAGTCTTCAGATCCACCTTCCCATTTGACAAATTATTAATACTATATTTTCCTCTTGTACAAACAACGTCTTAGCATGAAGTGTCTTGCTGTCAAAGAAGCTGGAGAATTAAATCCTGTTTTCAAATTATGAGAATGTAAAGAATGCAAAACATGTATATGCATTAGCCTAATGATCAATATTTTAAGATATTAATCAAACTACAGACAAGAATTTTACATCAAATAAAGTGTTACCAATAAAATACACATAGAGCTCTTAAATATTTCTTAAATAATTCTACTATGCAACCAGGCAGAAATTAAAATACCAAAAATAAATCCCAAAAATGCAGCTCAATAAACAGGTGATAAGAAAACAATAATAAATTATTATTAACTGACTGATCATTCAAGATATATAAGAAATGTAACAGAGCTTGCAAAAGGGACAAAGTCTAAATTAAACTTTCATGATACAGATAGAGAATGCAATTAAAAAAAAGTTTACCTCCATTAACATATTGTGCACTTTTTTATGTGCACACTTTCTTAGATGCCCGCTGCTACTGAGCATGTGTAAGAATTCACAGTATATATGTACATGTCTGTGATTGGCTGACAGCTGACACTATACAGGCGACAGGGATATTATTTGACAGAAAAAAAACTATTTGACATTTTAAGTAAGCATTACTGCATTGTCTTTTTGTTTGGATTTGTAAATTTTGCAATTAAACTCGGCTAGATTACGAGTTTTGCGTTAACAGGGGTGCGGTGCTAACGAGCAGTTTATGCTCACCGCTCACTTACAGACAGCGCTGGTATTACGGGTTTTTACAAACCCGGCATTAATAGACAAGAAGTGAGCGTTGAGCAAAATTTTGCTCCATATCTCACTTCAATATCAGCACAGCTTAAGTCAGTGGTGAGCTGGTGTAACGTGCACGTGCATGATTTCCCCATAGGGATCAACGGGGAGAGCCGGCTGAAAAAAAGTCTAACACCTGCAAAAAAGCAGCGTTTAGCTCCTAACGCAGCCCCATTGATTCCTATGGGGAAATAAAATCTAAACACCCCTAATCTTACACTTATTAACCCATAATCTAACCCTAACCCCCTAACTTAAATATAATTTAAATAAATCTAAATAAAATTCATATCATTAACTAAATTATTCCTATTTAAAACTAAATACTTACCTATAAAATAAACCCTAAGCTAGCTACAATAAAACTAATAATTACATTGCATCTAGCTTAGGGTTTATTTTTATTTTACAGGCAAGTTTGTATTTATTTTAACTAGGTAGAATAGTTATTAAATAGTTATTAACTATTTAATAACTACCTAGCTAAAATAAATACAAATTTACCTGTAAAATAAAACCTAACTTAAGTTACACTAACACCTAACACTACACTACAAATAAATTAATTGCCTAAATTAAATACAATTAAATAAAATTAGCTAAAGTACAAAAAAACAACACTAAATTACAGAAAATAATAAACAAATTACAAGATTTTTAAACTAATTACACCTAATCTAATCCCCCTAACAAAATAAAAAAGCCCCCCAAAATAAAAAAAAGCCCTACCCTACCCTAAATTACAAATAGCCCTTAAAAGGGCCTTCTGCGGGGCATTGCCCCAAAGTAATCAGCTCTTTTACCTGTAAAAAAAAATTACAAATCCCCTCAACATTAAAACCCACCACCCACACAACCAAGCCTACTCTAAAACCCACCCAATACCCCCTTAAAGCCGGAAAAAATCTTCATCCAAGCCGGGCGAAGTGGTCCTCCAGACGGGCAGAAGTCTTCATCCAGACGGCATCTTCTATCTTCATCCATCCGGCGCGGAGCGGGTACATCTTCAAGACATCCGACGTGGAGCATCCTCTTCTTCCAACGGCCAAGACTGAATGAAGGTTCCTTTAAATGACGTCATAGAAGATGGGGTCCCTTCAATTCCGATTGGCTGATAGAATTCTATCAGCCAATCGGAATTAAGGTAGAAAAAAATCCTATTGGCTGATCCAATCAGCCAATTGGATTGAGCTGGCATTCTATTGGCTGTTCCAATCAGAATAGATAGAATAGAATTCTATCAGCCAATCGGAATTGAAGGGACCCCATCTTGGATGACGTCATTTTGTAATTTAGTGTAGGGTAGGGCTTTTTTTATTTTAGGGGGCTTTTTTATTTTGTTAGGGGGATTAGATTAGGTGTAATTAGTTTAAAAATCTTGTAATTTGTTTATTATTTTCTGTAATTTAGTGTTTTTTTTTTTTTGTACTTTAGCTAATTTTATTTAATTGTATTTAATTTAGGCAATTAATTTAATTATAGAGTAGTGTTAGGTGTTAGTGTAACTTAGGTTAGGTTTTATTTTACAGGTAAATTTGTATTTATTGTATCTAGGTAGTTAGTAAATAGTTAATAACTATTTAGTAACTAGTCTACCTAGTTAAAATAAATACAAACTTGCCTGTAAAATAAAAATAAAACCTAAGATAGATACAATGTAACTATTAGTTATATTGTAGCTAGCTTAGGGTTTATTTTACAAGTAAGTATTTATTTTTAAATAGGAATAATTTAGTTAATGATAGGAATATTTATTTAGATTTCTTTTAATTATATTTAAGTTAAGGGGGGTTAGGGTTAGACTTAGGATTAGGGGTTAATAAATTTAATATAGTGGCGGCGACGTTGTGGGCGGCAGATTAGGGGTTAATAAATGTAGGTAGGTGTCGGCGATGTTAGGGACGGCAGATTAGGGGTTAATAATATTTAACTAATCTTTGCGAGTCGGGAATGCGGCGGATTAGGGGTTAATATATTTATTATAGTGTGTGATGCGGGAGGGCCTCGGTTTAGGGGTTAATAGGTAGTTTATGGGTGTTAGTGTACTTTTTAGCACTTTAGTTAAGAGTTTTATGCTACGGCGTTGTAGTGTAAAACTGTTAACTACTGACTTTAAAATGTGGTACCAGTCTTGACAGGAGAGGGTGTACCGCTCACTTTTTGTCAGACTCATAATACCGGCGCTATGCAAGTCCCATTGAAAAAATAGGATACGTAATTTACGTAAGTGGATTTGCGGTATTTCCAAGTCTGGCCAAAAAAGTAAGCAGTACACCTGTACCTGCAAGACTCGTAATACCAGCGGGCGTTAAAAAGCAGCGTTAGGACCAGCCAACGCTGCTTTTTAAGCCTAATGTACAACTCGTAATCTAGTCGACTGTCTTTAATGGTCCTATAAAGCAGGGATCAGCAACCTTGGGTCCCCAGATATTTTTGAACTAAATTACCCATGATGATCAGACAACCTAAAGAGTGTCTCAGCATCATGGGAAATGTAGTTCCAAAACACCTGGGGGCCCAAGGTTTCTGACCCCTGCTATAAAGTATTTACATTACTAGCATGAAATCAATTAAAAACAAATACTGTAAAACTAAAAATATGAGATGAGTAGGTTAATCAATTGCCACCAGAAGAAAATTAAAGTGTTAAATATAAAACAAAATATATGCTTACCAGATTAATTACTTTCTTTCCTGGCAGGGAGAGTTCACAACTTCATTCCTTACTGTTGGGATAAACAACACCTGGCCACCAGGAGGTAAAGACACCCCGGCCAAAGGCTTAAATATCCCTCCCACTTCCCCTATCCTTCCAGTCATTCGGCCGAGGGAACAAGGCAAAGTAGGAGAAACATCAGGGTATAAAGGTGCCTGAAGAAAAAATAAACAGGGAGCCGCCCAAATCAAAATATTATATGTACGGGATAGTGGACTCTCCTTGCCAGAAAAGAAAGGAATTTATCTGGTTAGCATAAATTTTGTTTTCTTCCCATAAGGCAGGGAGTGTGAATGAATTAATTCCTTACTGTTGGGAAAACAATAACCAATCTCCAGAGGACACTGAAGAAATAACGGGAGGTAACAAGAAAGATACAGACCCTAATCTGAGGGCACCACAGCCTGCAAAACCTTTCTCCCAAATGCTGCTTCAGCCGAAGCAAACACTTCAAACTTGTAAAATTTAGAAAAAGTATGTAAGGAGGACCAGGTAGCTGCCTTACAAATCTGATCCATAGAGGCTTTGTTCTTAAAAGCCCAGGAAGAAGCTGCTGCTCTGGTGGAATGAGCCATAATCCTCTCATGAGGCTGTTGTCCCGCTGTCTCATAAGATAGGCGGATGACATTCCTCAACCAAAAAAAGACAGGGAAGACGAAGTGGCTTTCTGACCCCTACGCTTACTTTGAAGATTGTCTGAACTCCTTAGTAGCCTGAAGGTAAAACTACAAGGCACAAACCACATCTAGATTGTGAAGCAAATGCTCCTTCATCGAGGAAGGGTTGGGACACAAGGAAGGAACAACAATCTCTTGATTAATGTTACAATCTGACACCCCCTTAGGAAGGAAACCTAACTTAGTACGTAAAACCGCATTATCGGCATGAAAAACAAGGTAAGGGGGGTCACATTACAAAGCAGAAATGTCAGAGACTCTGCGAGCTGAGGCAATAGCCAATAGAAATAGAACCTTCCAAGATAACAGTTTAATGTCAACATTATTCATGGGCTCAAACTGAGCCTGCTGCAACACAAGAAAAACAAGATTGAGACTCCAAGACAGAGCCACTCTTTGAAACACAGGTCTGATCCTAGTCAGAGCCTTAACAAAGGACTGGACACCCGGAAGCTCAGCCAATTTATTGTGAAGCAACACCAACAGCGCCGTTATATGTCCCTTCAGGGAACTAGCAGATAGACCCCTTCCCCTGTCCCTCCTGAAAAAGATAAAATTCTGGAAACTTTAACCTTATACCAAGAAAAAACACACTTCTAACACCAGTGCAGGTAAGTCCGCCACACCTTATGGTAGATGCATACTTGTTTACGATCCTGAATCAAAGTGTCGATGAGACTCTCAGAGAAACTTCTCTTGGATAAGAATAAACATTCAATCTCCATGCAGTCAGCCTAAGAGAATCTAGATTTTTTTTATTATTTTTTTTTTAATCTTTATTTTTCTTTTATTATTTTTCCAACAAATCTTACACGTGATAAAATAAAAATGGCAAGGCATATACATTGGAATACATTGAACATAGAATCAAATTAATCTGTCAAATTCAAAAAAAGCCTCTCTATAACAAAACTCAAACTCCTACCACTTCCTTTATATCACAAATAAAAATCTATTCGTATTCAAGGAGTAAAATCATTTTTAAATACCGAGTTATACTTTACTCTAATATTTCATATCACAGAAAGATACTAAGAAAAAAACACTGACATAAAATGTTGGTTTTTATATATAACCTTCTTTCCTTTTTTTCCCTCCATTGATCAGGATTTCCTGATCATACCTCATCCCACTCACATCTCTGTTCCAAAAAAATAAAAAAAGGGGGGGGGGAGGGGAATATCTAACCTTAATTGAGTCTTCTCCACTCTCTACACCTATCCATCCCCATGTTATCCTTTACCTTGTATTAAAGATATTTGCAGATATTTCACCCCTCAACATCATTTTGCTAACATGCACAGAATGTCGAAAGGGCCATATTAATTTCTTTTGAAGATCCTCTGGATATGTTTTAATCAGTTCACTCCATTTCTGGAAGAACCGAGAGATGTCTTGCACTTTATCTAGATCTACCGCACATTGTTCGGTGATCATGTAGTTATGTACATTATTACACAATTCTATAATAGTTGGGCTCTTCCTTTCAATCCATTTCTTAAGAATTAGACTCCTTCCTATCAGGATTGTGAAATTAATAAAATCTCTATTTCTATATCTAGTATTCTTTGGCAGCAGAAAAATGACTGTTTCTAGTCGGATTTGAATATTTTCATGAATTAACTTTTGTATCCAATAATTTACCCTCAACCAAAATTGCTTAATTTTAGGACAATACCAGAAATAATGCAGCATCTCAGCAGAGGGATATTGGCATTTACTGCATTCTGATCTTTCAACATTCCATCTATGTAAAAGCGACGGAGTAATATAAACCTGATGCAGTATATTCAGGTGTGCTTCTCTAAAATGAGATGCTTTAGATGTCTCTTGTGCGCTAACTATACTATTTTGAATCAGCTTAGTATTTACCTCATACATTTCTTTACAATGCCATTTTAGAACTAAATGATTCATGCCTAAACTCCCTTCTTCCCTCATAATACATTGATACCATTTCTTTATCGAATAGTTCCCGTTTACAGAGACCCAAACAATCCTCTATTTTGCTCCAGCTCTCCTCTCCCCTAGAAACTCTGAAGGAATTATTTAACCAATGCCTTAGCTGTAGATATGCATAGAAGTCTTTATTTAATAATCCAAATTCTCTTTTCAGCTCTTCAAATGACTTCATCCTTTTCCTGCCTTCCCCTTGCTCTAGGGCTTGGAAAATATATATAAGACCTGTTCTTCTCCACCTATGAAATACTTCAGCTTTCAATCCTTCTAAAAATAGTGGATTCCCTGTTATAGTACGTAGTACAATATTTAGAAAGCTCATACGATATCCCCGCTTTTTTACAGAAAACTTGCCAGGCTCTTATTAATGTAGTGATTTTTTTAATATTTTTATTGAATAAGGTTTTACCATTGTCTCTTCCAGTTCTCTATCTGTAAAATATTCTGCCTCCACCAACCATTCTGCAGCTATTTTAATTAAACAAGAAATATTATAATTCTGTAGAGAGGGAAGTGCACAACCTCCAAAACTCTTTAATTGAGTTAATTTGCTAAGTGAAAATTTAATTCTCTTTTTTCCCCAAAAAAAAAGATATTATCCCTCTATTAAATAATTGTACATCTTTTCTTTTGATTACAAAAGGCATATTTTGAAGTTTATATAAAATCTTCGGGAATAATATCATTTTAACTAGATTGATTTTCCCAGAAAGAGACAGAGGAAGATTTTTCCAAGTTTCTACCAGTCCCGTTACTTTTGAGAAAAGACTCTTATAATTTTCTTCATACCATTTATTAGGGTTCTTATTCAGCCATATGCCCAAGTATAAAATTGCATTTACTTCTCTAAATATAGTTTTTTTGGAGACTCATTGGATTTCCTTAACCACATCAGCTCAGACTTGGACATATTTATTTTGTAACCAGTAAATGTGCTATATTTATTCAGATAATCGGTTAGTAGGGGTATATTTCTCTTTGTATTTCTTATAAATAGAAGAACATCATCAGCATAAAGCAAAATTTTCGTTTCGACCGTATTGCATAAAAACAGAATTTATGTTTACCTGATAAATTACTTTCTCCAACGGTGTGTCCGGTCCACGGCGTCATCCTTACTTGTGGGATATTCTCTTCCCCAACAGGAAATGGCAAAGAGCCCAGCAAAGCTGGTCACATGATCCCTCCTAGGCTCCGCCTTCCCCAGTCATTCGACCGACGTAAAGGAGGAATATTTGCATAGGAGAAATCATATGATACCGTGGTGACTGTAGTTAAAGAAAATAAATTATCAGACCTGATTAAAAAACCAGGGCGGGCCGTGGACCGGACACACCGTTGGAGAAAGTAATTTATCAGGTAAACATAAATTCTGTTTTCTCCAACATAGGTGTGTCCGGTCCACGGCGTCATCCTTACTTGTGGGAACCAATACCAAAGCTTTAGGACACGGATGAAGGGAGGGAGCAAATCAGGTCACCTAAATGGAAGGCACCACGGCTTGCAAAACCTTTCTCCCAAAAACAGCCTCAGAAGAAGCAAAAGTATCAAACTTGTAAAATTTGGTAAAAGTGTGCAGTGAAGACCAAGTCGCTGCCTTACATATCTGATCAACAGAAGCCTCGTTCTTGAAGGCCCATGTGGAAGCCACAGCCCTAGTGGAATGAGCTGTGATTCTTTCAGGAGGCTGCCGTCCGGCAGTCTCATAAGCCAATCTGATGATGCTTTTAATCCAAAAAGAGAGAGAGGTAGAAGTTGCTTTTTGACCTCTCCTTTTACCAGAATAAACAACAAACAAGGAAGATGTTTGTCTAAAATCCTTTGTAGCATCTAAATAGAATTTTAGAGCGCGAACAACATCCAAATTGTGCAACAAACGTTCCTTCTTTGAAACTGGATTCGGACACAAAGAAGGCACGACTATCTCCTGGTTAATGTTTTTGTTAGAAACAACTTTCGGAAGAAAACCAGGTTTAGTACGTAAAACAACCTTATCTGCATGGAACACCAGATAAGGAGGAGAACACTGCAGAGCAGATAATTCTGAAACTCTTCTAGCAGAAGAAATTGCAACCAAAAACAAAACTTTCCAAGATAATAACTTAATATCAACGGAATGTAAGGGTTCAAACGGAACCCCCTGAAGAACTGAAAGAACTAAATTGAGACTCCAGGGAGGAGTCAAAGGTTTGTAAACAAGCTTGATTCTAACCAGAGCCTGAACAAAGGCTTGAACATCTGGCACAGCTGCCAGCTTTTTGTGAAGTAACACAGACAAGGCAGAAATCTGTCCCTTCAAGGAACTTGCAGATAATCCTTTCTCCAATCCTTCTTGAAGAAAGGATAGAATCTTAGGAATTTTTACCTTGTCCCAAGGGAATCCTTTAGATTCACACCAACAGATATATTTTTTCCATATTTTGTGGTAAATTTTTCTAGTTACAGGCTTTCTGGCCTGAACAAGAGTATCAATAACAGAATCTGAGAACCCTCGCTTTGATAAGATCAAGCGTTCAATCTCCAAGCAGTCAGTTGGAGTGAGACCAGATTCGGATGTTCGAACGGACCTTGAACAAGAAGGTCTCGTCTCAAAGGTAGCTTCCATGGTGGAGCCGATGACATATTCACCAGGTCTGCATACCAAGTCCTGCGTGGCCACGCAGGAGCTATCAAGATCACCGATGCCCTCTCCTGATTGATCCTGGCTACCAGCCTGGGGATGAGAGGAAACGGCGGGAATACATAAGCTAGTTTGAAGGTCCAAGGTGCTACTAGTGCATCTACTAGAGTCGCCTTGGGATCCCTGGATCTGGACCCGTAGCAAGGAACCTTGAAGTTCTGACGAGAGGCCATCAGATCCATGTCTGGAATGCCCCACAGTTGAGTAATGTGGGCAAAGATTTCCGGATGGAGTTCCCACTCCCCCGGATGTAATGTCTGACGACTCAGAAAATCCGCTTCCCAATTTTCCACTCCTGGGATGTGGATTGCAGACAAGTGGCAGGAGTGAGTCTCCGCCCATTGAATGATTTTGGTCACTTCTTCCATCGCCAGGGAACTCCTTGTTCCCCCCTGATGGTTGATGTACGCAACAGTCGTCATGTTGTCTGATTGAAACCGTATGAACTTGGCCTTTGCTAGCTGAGGCCAAGTCTTGAGAGCATTGAGTATCGCTCTCAGTTCCAGAATATTTATCGGTAGAAGAGATTCTTCCCGAGACCAAAGACCCTGAGCTTTCAGGAGTCCCCAGACCGCGCCCCAGCCCTTCAGACTGGCGTCGGTCGTGACAATGACCCACTCTGGTCTGCGGAAGCTCATCCCCTGTGACAGGTTGTCCAGGGACAGCCACCAACGGAGTGAATCTCTGGTCCTCTGATTTACTTGTATCGTCGGAGACAAGTCTGTATAGTCCCCATTCCACTGACTGAGCATGCACAGTTGTAATGGTCTTAGATGAATGCGCGCAAAAGGAACTATGTCCATTGCCGCTACCATCAAACCTATTACTTCCATGCACTGCGCTATGGAAGGAAGAGGAACGGAATGAAGTATTTGACAAGAGTTTAGAAGTTTTGTTTTTCTGGCCTCTGTCAGAAAAATCCTCATTCCTAAGGAGTCTATTATTGTTCCCAAGAAGGGAACCCTCGTTGACGGAGATAGAGAACTCTTTTCTACGTTCACTTTCCATCCGTGAGATCTGAGAAAGGCCAGGACAATGTCCGTGTGAGCCTTTGCTAGAGGAAGGGACGACGCTTGAATCAGAATGTCGTCCAAGTAAGGTACTACTGCAATGCCCCTTGGTCTTAGCACCGCTAGAAGGGACCCTAGTACCTTTGTGAAAATCCTTGGAGCAGTGGCTAATCCGAACGGAAGTGCCACGAACTGGTAATGCTTGTCCAGGAATGCGAACCTTAGGAACCGATGATGTTCCTTGTGGATAGGAATATGTAGATACGCATCCTTTAAATCCACCGTGGTCATGAATTGACCTTCCTGGATGGAAGGAAGAATTGTTCGAATGGTTTCCATTTTGAACGATGGAATGTGGTCTGAAGACAATTGAGACCTGTGGAACCTCCCCCTTGGGGGAAGCCCTTTGAATTCCAGAAGATAACCTTGGGAGACTATTTCTAGCGCCCAAGGATCCAGAACATCTCTTGCCCAAGCCTGAGCGAAGAGAGAGAGTCTGCCCCCCACCAGATCCGGTCCCGGATCGGGGGCCAACATCTCATGCTGTCTTGGTAGCAGTGGCAGGTTTCTTGGCCTGCTTTCCCTTGTTCCAGCCTTGCATTGGTCTCCAGGCTGGCTTGGCTTGAGAAGTATTACCCTCTTGCTTAGAGGACGTAGCACTTGGGGCTGGTCCGTTTCTACGAAAGGGACGAAAATTAGGTTTATTTTTGGCCTTGAAAGACCTATCCTGAGGAAGGGCGTGGCCCTTGCCCCCAGTGATATCAGAGATAATCTCTTTCAAGTCAGGGCCAAACAGCGTTTTCCCCTTGAAAGGAATGTTAAGCAATTTGTTCTTGGAAGACGCATCCGCTGACCAAGATTTTAACCAAAGCGCTCTGCGCGCCACAATAGCAAACCCAGAATTTTTCGCCGCTAACCTAGCCAATTGCAAAGTGGCGTCTAGGGTGAAAGAATTAGCCAATTTAAGAGCACGGATTCTGTCCATAATCTCCTCATAAGAAGGAGAATTACTAGTGATCGCCTTTTCTAGCTCATCGAACCAGAAACACGCGGCTGTAGTGACAGGGACAATGCATGAAATTGGTTGTAGAAGGTAACCTTGCTGAACAAACATCTTTTTAAGCAAACCTTCTAATTTTTTATCCATAGGATCTTTGAAAGCACAACTATCTTCTATGGGTATAGTGGTGCGTTTGTTTAGAGTAGAAACCGCCCCCTCGACCTTGGGGACTGTCTGCCATAAGTCCTTTCTGGGGTCGACCATAGGAAACAATTTTTTAAATATGGGGGGAGGGACGAAAGGTATACCGGGCCTTTCCCATTCTTTATTTACAATGTCCGCCACCCGCTTGGGTATAGGAAAAGCTTCGGGGGGCCCCGGGACCTCTAGGAACTTGTCCATTTTACATAGTTTCTCTGGGATGACCAAATTCTCACAATCATCCAGAGTGGATAACACCTCCTTAAGCAGAGCGCGGAGATGTTCCAACTTAAATTTAAATGTAATCACATCAGGTTCAGCTTGTTGAGAAATTTTCCCTGAATCTGAAATTTCTCCCTCAGACAAAACCTCCCTGGCCCCCTCAGACTGGTGTAGGGGCCCTTCAGAAACAATATCATCAGCGTCCTCATGCTCTTCAGTATTTTCTAAAACAGAGCAGTCGCGCTTTCGCTGATAAGTGGGCATTTTGGCTAAAATGTTTTTGATAGAATTATCCATTACAGCCGTTAATTGTTGCATAGTAAGGAGTATTGGCGCGCTAGATGTACTAGGGGCCTCTAGTGTGGGCAAGACTGGTGTAGACGAAGGAGGGGATGATGCAGTACCATGCTTACTCCCCTCACTTGAGGAATCATCTCGGGCATCATTTTCTCTAAATTTTGTGTCACATAAATCACATCTATTTAAATGAGAAGGGACCTTGGCTTCCCCACATTCAGAACACAGTCTATCTGGCAGTTCAGACATGTTAAACAGGCATAAACTTGATAACAAAGTACAAAAAACGTTTTAAAATAAAACCGTTACTGTCACTTTAAATTTTAAACTGAACACACTTTATTACTGCAATTGCGAAAAAGTATGAAGGAATTGTTCAAAATTCACCAAAATTTCACCACAGTGTCTTAAAGCCTTAAAAGTATTGCACACCAAATTTGGAAGCTTTAACCCTTAAAATAACGGAACCGGAGCCGTTTTTATATTTAACCCCTTTACAGTCCCTGGTATCTGCTTTGCTGAGACCCAACCAAGCCCAAAGGGGAATACGATACCAAATGACGCCTTCAGAAAGTCTTTTCTATGTATCAGAGCTCCTCACACATGCATCTGCATGTCATGCTTCTCAAAAACAAGTGCGCAATACAGGCGCGAAAATGAGACTCTGCCTATGATTAGGGAAAGCCCCTAGAGAATAAGGTGTCCAATACCCCAAGATTAAAATAATTCCTCAAGGCTATGGAGTATAAAATATGTTTATATATAAATCGATTTAGCCCAGAAAAATGTCTACAGTCTTAAAAAGCCCTTGTGAAGCCCTTATTTACTGTCTGTAATAAAATGGCTTACCGGATCCCATAGGGAAAATGACAGCTTCCAGCATTACATCGTCTTGTTAGAATGTGTCATACCTCAAGCAGCAAAAGTCTGCTCACTGTTCCCCCAACTGAAGTTAATTCCTCTCAACAGTCCTGTGTGGAACAGCCATCGATTTTAGTAACGGTTGCTAAAATCATTTTCCTCTTACAAACAGAAATCTTCATCTCTTTTCTGCTTCAGAGTAAATAGTACATACCAGCACAGTCCTGTGTGGAACAGCCATCGATTTTAGTAACGGTTGCTAAAATCATTTTCCTCTTACAAACAGAAATCTTCATCTCTTTTCTGCTTCAGAGTAAATAGTACATACCAGCACTATTTTAAAATAACAAACTCTTGATTGAATAATAAAAACTACAGTTAAACACTAAAAAACTCTAAGCCATCTCCGTGGAGATGTTGCCTGTACAACGGCAAAGAGAATGACTGGGGAAGGCGGAGCCTAGGAGGGATCATGTGACCAGCTTTGCTGGGCTCTTTGCCATTTCCTGTTGGGGAAGAGAATATCCCACAAGTAAGGATGACGCCGTGGACCGGACACACCTATGTTGGAGAAATCCCCTACAGAATCTGACATAATTTAATAGCAAGCGGTTCAATAGCTAAGTTAAACAATAACGGGGATAGGGGGCAACCCTGTCTTGTTCCTCTTCCTAATATAATCTCAGGTGACATCATACCATTAACAAGTATCGAGGAGATCGGGCTATCGATTTGGAAAAACCAAATCTAGATAGCACCATATACAAATGATCCCATTGAACTGCATCAAAAGCTTTTTACGTGTCAATAGTTATTAAAGCCGCATCATCAAGAATCTCCTTCTCCTCTTGTTCTTTTAAATTCCAAAAGTGTTCTAAAATTAAACATGTCTTCCTAATATTTAAAGTTGATGTTCTTCCATTCATAAAACCTGTTTAATTTGGGTTAATTAAATTATTCATCAGCATTTTAAGTCTATCTGCTTATAGTCCAGGTTCAGTAGCGAAATTGGTCTATAAGAATCTGTTAACTCTGGATCTTTTCCTTTTTTTAAGACTAATACAGTAATTGCTTTTGTAATTTTTTTTTAGAAATTGGAGCTTTCTTAATATAATAAGCATTAAAAAGCTTTGTTAGAACAGGTACAAAATCTTCACACAGTATTTTATAGAGTTCTGCTGGTAATTGATCTGGTCCTGGCAACTTATTGTCTGCCGCTTTCTTGATTGCCATTTCTACTTCTTCCTCAGTAATAGCTTTATTCACATTTTCCAGTTCTTCACTATTTATTCTTGGCAGAACTATATTTTCCCAAAACTCTTTTTTTTACCAGTGTAGAAGTCTTGAAACTTATTATAGAAGATTTGAGAAATCTCATCCATATTTGTCCCCCTAGTTGTTTCCTGTCTTAGAGCATCCACCCGACTTGACTTTTTTAAAGACCTAGTAAGATTAGCAAGATATTTACCCGTCTTATTTCCATATAACATAAAATTAGCATTATTTTTCAAGTCTTCTCTATATGCATTTTTTAGCAAGAATGCATCCCTTTCTCGTTTTATGTCAATATATTTTTGCCAGTTACTTTTAGATGTCTCTTGAAGATACCTATTATACATATTTACTAGTTGATTGGCTAACTGTTCCTCTCTAGCCTTACTTTTTTTTTAAAACCGGGTCATAAAACTAATTATCTCTCCCCTTTGGTGCTTCCCACAAGGATTCGCGCTTATCCCAATATTCTATATTATATTCTAGAAATTCCTTCCATTTTGTTTTAAGCCAGGTTCTAAATGCACTATTCCCTTTCATATATTTGGGGGTGGGGGGGAAATGTTTCTCTTGCCCTGAATTCCCTCTGCTGTTGATATTTTTTATGTAATTGGCGCATGATCCGATAACATAAATTCTTTAATATCTGCCATTAGCTCTTTTTTCAAATCTCCAGATATCCCACAATTTTATAGTTTTACACAGATTTCTAAATAATTTCCCTTCCTTTTTAAGCCTGTTATCAAATCTTCTATTTTGGGCACTTTGTCTATCGGGAATTGCAGGGTTAAATTAAAATCCCCTGCTACTACTAAATTATACTCCATATACTCTATTAACCGTGCTTGTATTCTGGACCAAAATTTCGGATCGATTTCATTCGGGCCATAGATATTGCATATTACCAGAACTGAACCCTTTATTTCTAGTTTCAAGATTAAAAATCTTGAATATTCATCTAAAACTGTTTCCAGAATTTTATGTTCCAGCTTTTTACTAATTAATATGGCCACCCCTTTCTGTCTCCTGGTGCAGGGTGTCGCATACACCTCACCAATCCAGTTACTTTTTAATTTACAAATTTCCTTTTTCTTTTAGTCATATTTCTTGTAGGAGAGCTATGTCAGTATTAAGTTTTTTTAAATATTTAATAATTGCTTTTCTTTTTATTGGTGAGGTGATGCCCGCCACATTCCAAGATGTTAATGTCACTACACTGCTCATCAGCATACTAACCTCTTATATACATTGAGAGGGACTTGGATACCGTAAGAGAGGAGCAAGAGAAGAGACACAACACAAAAAAAAAAGAAGGAAAAAAACAAAAGAAAACACATTTTCCTTCCTTTTTCCCCCCACTTTTACAGGGACAAATTTAGGACCAGGTCTGGAGGGGACTACAAAGTTACAACGTATTCTGCTCATATTTATAATCTTCTCCACTGTACAAAAATTATTCATCCAGAACACATACAAGCTAGTATATATCGTATATATGTCATTATATCCATATCCACAATTATCATTCTTCCAGATATAGTAATATAACAATAACCAGATACATATAATTTCCAGATAACTTAACTATTATATTCAGAAAACCGATAAAATATAAGCATAAACCGCAAAATTCTTATTCATTTAATGACATATCCAGAAAGTGTTTTGCTTCTTGTATACCCCCAAATATTTTGATACCTTCATTACATTCCACCTTTAAAATAGCAGGGTAGACTACATATGCTTTTAATCCTCTCTGAATGATTTGACTACAGATTTGAGACATGCTCTTCCTCTTAGTTGTTGTCTCTATTGAAAAATCCTGAAATATCAGAATTTTCGAGCCGTCAACTACTAAGGGTTCTTTCAATTTTTTATATGCCTTCATAATTTGTACCTTATCTTGATAATTTAAGAGTTTTGCTATAACTGGTCTAGGACAGCCTCTATTAAAAGATCTAGTCTGCACTTCGGTAGTTCTAATGCCAATCCTGTGGACTCTCTCCACTATTATTTCTCTTTTTAGTATCACTTGCAGATGTTTTGGAATTTCTTTTGATACTAACTTCTCTAGATCATCATTTAGATATTTCTCTGGAACACCAAGTATTCTAATATTGTTCCTTCTCGCCCTATCTTCTAGTGAGTCTAGCCTTTCCTGTAGTTTATTAGTTTGTGATGCTAACATTTTAATAGATGTTTCTTTCTCACATAATTGATCTTCCATATTGGAGATTCTATTCTCAGCCTCTACCATTCTTGCATTAAACTGTTTTAAATCAGTAGATATCTCTGAGATATCTTTCCTTATATTTTCGAATTGTGGTAGCATTAAATTCGAGATCTGAGAAATAATTAAGTGAGTTTCTAAGCTCGAGACTGACTGTTCCCCCGATTCTGCAATGATACTTTCAGTGCTATGTTTATTTTTATTTCTCTCCCTGATTTTGGCCACCATCATAGGAGATTTGTCTTTCAAATTGTGGACATATTTCTCCATGTGTTTACTAGAAAGGGGGGTAGGAAAGTGAAAGCGATATGTGGAAAAAAAAGTGGGGTTATGTTATGTTCAGATTTTTTTTTATTTTTTTTTTAGTTTATAAAGGGGTGAGAAGTGGAAGAGTGTAAGGGAGATATCTCCTATGTGTAAAGGAAAAAAAAGTGCTTTTCAAGTAGTGCAAATCTCTATTTCTTCCCCAGTAAAAGATGATTAAATTAATTAATGGAGAAAAACAACAGAGATTAAGAATTATCTTATACCAAATCAAATCACATTCAGTAGGGTATTACAAAGGAAAAATAAACAAAAAAACAAACTCTCTTCACTGAGATATTGCATAGCATCATACTCGGGACAGTTTCCAAGTCCAAATTAAGTCCCACAGGCAGGAAACAAAACAAGAAATAATAATAAAAAAAGAATGTAGTGGTTTCCTCTTTTCCTGTATTTTCACATGTCAACAGGGCAGTTCAGCTGCTGACTCTTCGTCTGGGATAGTTACTAGGGCTTTTCCAAATCCTGCAGATTTATTTTCATTCACCTGCACCTGCTTATCTTGCTTCTATTAGCTTAGTGAATTCAAACACCTTTCTTCAACAAATGGCTTCTGCTGGAATCCCTCTGCCTTTTTACTATCAATAGAGATCTTTCAAAGGACACCCCGGCTTTTAAGTCAACCAAATGAGGCTTAAGTTAAGGATTCCACGCAGGCTCTATATTGAGCACTCAGCTTTTATTAAGCTCAAAAAACAAATAAGAGGGCATATTATCTCCCTAATTACAGACTTCTTCACTGGGGTATTTTTATGTCTGCTTGGAGCGCTATTCCCTTTTCCCACGCTTACAGGTCATGTAATCAATTTACAGAGACCCTCTTATTCCAAGAAAAGGCACATCATAATATTTCATTCTGCACTTTCAAAAGCCCTTTAATGCAGAAAAAACAGAATTTATGTTTACCTGATAAATTACTTTCTCCAACGGTGTGTCCGGTCCACGGCGTCATCCTTACTTGTGGGATATTCTCTTCCCCAACAGGAAATGGCAAAGAGCCCAGCAAAGCTGGTCACATGATCCCTCCTAGGCTCCGCCTTCCCCAGTCATTCGACCGACGTAAAGGAGGAATATTTGCATAGGAGAAATCATATGATACCGTGGTGACTGTAGTTAAAGAAAATAAATTATCAGACCTGATTAAAAAACCAGGGCGGGCCGTGGACCGGACACACCGTTGGAGAAAGTAATTTATCAGGTAAACATAAATTCTGTTTTCTCCAACATAGGTGTGTCCGGTCCACGGCGTCATCCTTACTTGTGGGAACCAATACCAAAGCTTTAGGACACGGATGAAGGGAGGGAGCAAATCAGGTCACCTAGATGGAAGGCACCACGGCTTGCAAAACCTTTCTCCCAAAAATAGCCTCAGAAGAAGCAAAAGTATCAAATTTGTAAAATTTAGTAAAAGTGTGCAGTGAAGACCAAGTCGCTGCCTTACATATCTGATCAACAGAAGCCTCGTTCTTGAAGGCCCATGTGGAAGCCACAGCCCTAGTGGAATGAGCTGTGATTCTTTCAGGAGGCTGCCGTCCGGCAGTCTCGTAAGCCAATCTGATGATGCTTTTAAGCCAAAAAGAGAGAGAGGTAGAAGTTGCTTTTTGACCTCTCCTTTTACCAGAATAAACAACAAACAAGGAAGATGTTTGTCTAAAATCCTTTGTAGCATCTAAATAGAATTTTAGAGCACGAACTACGTCCAAATTGTGCAACAAACGTTCCTTCTTTGAAACTGGATTTGGACACAAAGAAGGCACGACTATCTCCTGGTTAATGTTTTTGTTAGAAACAACTTTCGGAAGAAAACCAGGTTTAGTACGCAAAACCACCTTATCTGCATGGAACACCAGATAAGGAGGAGAACACTGCAGAGCAGATAATTCTGAAACTCTTCTAGCAGAAGAAATTGCAACCAAAAACAAAACTTTCCAAGATAATAACTTAATATCAACGGAATGTAAGGGTTCAAACGGAACCCCCTGAAGAACTGAAAGAACTAAATTGAGACTCCAAGGAGGAGTCAAAGGTTTGTAAACAGGCTTGATTCTAACCACAGCCTGAACAAAGGCTTGAACATCTGGCACAGCTGCCAGCTTTTTGTGAAGTAACACAGACAAGGCAGAAATCTGTCCCTTCAAGGAACTTGCAGATAATCCTCTCTCCAAACCTTCTTGAAGAAAGGATAGAATCTTAGGAATTTTTATCTTGTCCCAAGGGAATCCTTTAGATTCACACCAACAGATATATTTTTTCCATATTTTGTGGTAGATTTTTCTAGTTACAGGCTTTCTGGCCTGAACAAGAGCATCAATGACAGAATCTGAGAACCCTCGCTTTGATAAGATCAAGCGTTCAATCGCCAAGCAGTCAGTTGGAGTGAGACCAGGTTCGGATGTTCGAACGGACCTTGAACAAGAAGGTCCCGTCTCAAAGGTAGCTTCCATGGTGGAGCCGATGACATATTCACCAGGTCTGCATACCAAGTCCTGCGTGGCCACGCAGGAGCTATCAAGATCACCGATGCCCTCTCCTGATTGATCCTGGCTACCAGCCTGGGGATGAGAGGAAACGGCGGGAATACATAAGCTAGTTTGAAGGTCCAAGGTGCTACTAGTGCATCTACTAGAGTCGCCTTGGGATCCCTGGATCTGGACCCGTAGCAAGGAACCTTGAAGTTCTGACGAGAGGCCATCAGATCCATGTCTGGAATGCCCCACAACTGAGTAATTTGGGCAAAGATTTCCGGATGGAGTTCCCACTCCCCCGGATGAAATGTCTGACGACTCAGAAAATCCGCTTCCCAATTTTCCACTCCTGGGATGTGGATTGCAGACAAGTGGCAGGAGTGAGTGCTGTTGAAATTACTTTCAGGTCTTGAGAATTTAATCAGGAAAGGCCTTGGTAGCTGTAAATTTGTGGCAGCACTCCTTAATTCATCTTGTCAGGAGCTGAATTGACTTGTATTTGGCCAGGGATCACCTCAGTGGACACTTAATGAAAGGCCAGATGGAACATGAAGGAACCTGTTAATCACTACCATCAAGGACCACAATCTGACTCATGAAGTATACCAGTGAGCTGGACCACTGAGAGGCTCCAGTCTGCTTCATAAGCACCAATGGGTGCACCTCCTTTGTGAGTATTCAATCGCTATCTTGTGGATTTTAGTATCTGTTATCTGGCTGTACTAGGCCATGTTTGGCGCCTCTGTGTTTTATCTTGTTTCCGCCCATTGAATGATTTTGGTCACTTCTTCCATCGCCAGGGAACTCCTTGTTCCCCCCTGATGGTTGATGTACGCAACAGTCGTCATGTTGTCTGATTGAAACCGTATGAATTTGGCCTTTGCTAGCTGAGGCCAAGCCTTGAGAGCATTGAATATCGCTCTCAGTTCCAGAATATTTATCGGGAGAAGAGATTCTTCCCGAGACCAAAGACCCTGAGCTTTCAGGGGTCCCCAGACCGCGCCCCAGCCCACCAGACTGGCGTCGGTCGTGACAATGACCCACTCTGGTCTGCGGAAGCTCATCCCCTGTGACAGGTTGTCCAGGGACAGCCACCAACGGAGTGAATCTCTGGTCCTCTGATCTACTTGTATCGTCGGAGACAAGTCTGTATAATCCCCATTCCACTGACTGAGCATGCACAGTTGTAATGGTCTTAGATGAATTCGCGCAAAAGGAACTATGTCCATTGCCGCTACCATCAAACCTATTACTGCCATGCACTGCGCTATGGAAGGAAGAGGAACAGAATGAAGTATTTGACAAGAGTTTAGAAGTTTTGATTTTCTGGCCTCTGTCAGAAAAATCCTCATTTCTAAGGAGTCTATTATTGTTCCCAAGAAGGGAACCCTTGTTGACGGAGATAGAGAACTTTTTTCTACGTTCACTTTCCACCCGTGAGATCTGAGAAAGGCCAGGACAATGTCCGTGTGAGCCTTTGCTTGTGGAAGGGACGACGCTTGAATCAGAATGTCGTCCAAGTAAGGTACTACTGCAATGCCCCTTGGTCTTAGCACCGCTAGAAGGGACCCTAGCACCTTTGTGAAAATTCTTGGAGCAGTGGCTAATCCGAACGTTTTAAAATAAAACCGTTACTGTCACTTTAAATTTTAAACTGAACACACTTTTTTACTGCAAATGTGAAAAAGTATGAAGGAATTGTTCAAAATTCACCAAAATGTCACCACAGTGTCTTAAAGCCTTAAAAGTATTGCACACCAAATTTGAAAGCTTTAACTCTTAAAATAACGGAACCGGAGCCGTTTTTATATTTAACCCCTTTACAGTCCCTGGTATCTGCTTTGCTGAGACCCAACCAAGCCCAAAGGGGAATACGATACCAAATGACGCCTTCAGAAAGTCTTTTCTATGTATCAGAGTTCCTCACACATGCATCTGCATGTCATGCTTCCCAAAAACAAGTGCGCAATAGAGGCGCGAAAATGAGGCTCTGCCTATGATTAGGGAAAGCCCCTAGAGAATAAGGTGTCCAATACAGTGCCTGCCGGTTATTTTACATAATTCCCAAGAATAAAATAATTCCTCAAAGCTATGAAGTATTAAAATATGCTTATATATCAATCGTTTTAGCCCAGAAAATGTCTACAGTCTTAAAAGCCCTTTTTTTCTTATGTAATAAAAATGGCTTACCGGATCCCATAGGGAAAATGACAGCTTCCAGCATTACATCGTCTTGTTAGAAATGTGTCATACCTCAAGCAGCAAAAGTCTGCTCACTGTTTCCCCCAACTGAAGTTAATTCCTCTCAACAGTCCTGTGTGGAAACAGCCATCGATTTTAGTAACGGTTGCTAAAATCATTTTCCTCTTACAAACAGAAATCTTCATCACCTTTCTGTTTCAGAGTAAATAGTACATACCAGCACTATTTTAAAATAACAAACTCTTGATTGAATAATAAAAACTACAGTTAAACACTAAAAAACTCTAAGCCATCTCCGTGGAGATGTTGCCTGTACAACGGCAAAGAGAATGACTGGGGAAGGCGGAGCCTAGGAGGGATCATGTGACCAGCTTTGCTGGGCTCTTTGCCATTTCCTGTTGGGGAAGAGAATATCCCACAAGTAAGGATGACGCCGTGGACCGGACACACCTATGTTGGAGAAATATCTGAATTATGCAAAATTTACAGTACTTTTAGGCAGGTATAGTTACATACATCTTACTATCTGGGATAGTGTTTAAACAACCCTGATTCTAAGCTTAGAATCACCATTCACTCCTATCTCAGACTTATAAACCCTCTACCAGTCATTCAGCATAAAGAGAGAATCCAAGACACTTATCTTTACGTTGGTTTCTCCAAACTCTTGAAATAGTTGCAGCGACATGCACCGTTTTTCACTTCCACAGCAGCTGAAGACCAACCAACTGACTTTATCTGGAGCAGAAAACAGGGCAACCGTTACGAAGCCTTCTGTTACATATAAAGACTTTCTGGGGAGAGACTCACTGTCACGCTCAGCCACTGGGAAGCTCCACCGGTCCTCTCTGTGTGCTTGATTGGCAGGTAGTCTGAGCCGCCCCTTCCTGATGATGTCACTACCAGGCTTTTTATTCCGGGCTTCCTGTTTCTTCAGTGCCCGTTTGTTTGTTACTCTTTGTGGCTCCTGTGAGGACTTCGCTGTGGAAACTCTCTAACTGCTTATTTTCTGTTTCCAAACTCTGCAAAGACTGACTATGCTGGGTTAACCCTCAAACTTCCTGATAACCTGTTGCCAAACATTGCAAGTACTGTTTATTCAGTGTAAACCTTCAAACTGCTTGATATCCTGTTGCCAAACATTGCAAGAACTGTTTATTCTGTGAAACTCTCAAACTGCATGATAACCTGTTGCCAATCTCTGCAAGTACTGATTAATCTGTATTAACCCTCAAACTGCCTGATATCCTGTTGTCTAACTCTGCATGTACTGACTATTCAGTATTAACCTACAAACTGCCTGATAACCTGTTGCCAAACTCTGCAAGGACTGACTACACTGTGTTAACCCTCAAACTGCCTGATAACAAGTTACCTACTCCTGCATTATTAATTATTTCTTGTTTTACCCTTCCTCTGTCTGTCTGAGTATAAGTGGACTATCCCTGCTCTCCTGATTCTGTGGAAGACATTTCCTGAATCCAGTTCCTTACTCAGAAGTCTATTTGGCTGATATCTTGAATTACTTTGGACTCAGGCTAACTCAGCTCCATATCGTGAGTACATTGTTTTTTAGAGGTTGTCGTGGGGTCACGTCCTGGATTAAACTCAGAGTGCAAGGGTGTTGTTTAAGTTCGCCCTAGCATTTGGGTCTTCTTCTGGACATTTCCTAACCTGACACTCACTCTTGCACTGATGTCTCCAATCTAGACTTTGATGTAGAAATGGACCCTGTAGGACTTCCGGTGGGCAGCGTTTTAAGATGGCCACAGATTCTTGGAACTCTGCATAGCTTGTGGAAGAAGTGACCTTACACTTAGCCATCCTCACATCCCTTGGCAATATTTTGTGCCCGGGAACAATCTTGGATCAAGGCATACCACCCCTTGGCCGCCGAGAAGCAAATTAAAGTAAAAAAGGATATTTAATGCAGTGACAGGCATTCCACCGCCATGTGGTGTACCTGTAGAATGGAAACTCTCACTTCTGGAAAATCGGATGCAGCCGTCCAAGTATTGGCTGAAATAAAAGCCTTTTTCATGCCCAGGCTAGATCTACTTCTATCCTCCTGCACAAGTCTCTGCACAGCAATGAGAATATCGGAAAAAGCCCCCTGCTAGAGAGAATCACTTCAAATCACCCTGGTCATATCTGGCATACTACAACTAACGTTCCTGCATCCTATACATGTGAGGCAGTGAGTGGTCTACCAGACCTAACTTTAGTGCAACTGAAAGCAGTGACGGAGATGCCAACGATAGCCATGATTCCCCTACATCTGCAGACGCTGAAGCCTGCTGCAGATCCATACTGCGAATCAAATTGGGACTTGCTGTTGTCCTCCTCACCCTCTCTGGTGCGTAACCCAGATGGATTGAGCAGTATAGGAGGTATTGCCTATTACATCTACACCCCTACAAACCGCAATAAGAATACTCATGATCACTGCTTTATTTTATTTATTACGGCATTCACTGCTGGTTTATTTGAAGAGGGGAGAATCGGTATGAAAACGGAGGATGTGCCTTAACAATGGAATGAGATGCGTTTACCTACTGGGGTTGGCTGAATTATAAAACTCATTTGTGTTATCGGTTGCTATTAACCTTTCTGCTCCAAAGGACACTTCTTTTATCTCTGGTGGACTTTAAAACTGGATACTGGCATCGTGAGTACACCGGGATAGTAATCTCTATGACACTGAACATATTTAATCTTTATTGTTGCAAATTAAATGGTGTTTGTTTCACTTGTTGCCTCTCTGCTCTATTGTAATATTTGCATGTTCTACTGGTATGAACAGAGACACTACGGGTCAGTTTACTAGCCCACATTAGTTTTCACAAGAAGCGACCCGATCTCATGTCTACAACTTTATCAATATAACTTTTGACTGATTCGCCATGATACACGCCATCTTGTATAGAAGCGGACATTTCACTTCAGTACTCCTATATTTTTTTTGGGAGCCCTTGTGCATTATGACGGCTTGTGTTATTATTTTTAAGGCAGCAGAAATTTTAGTTAGTGCACAAATAATTTATGTTGCAAAACTTTAATTCTAAACCTACCATTCATTATGTTCAATGTGTGAATACTGTCTGTATAAATGTTTCATTGTAACTTACTTAAAATTCTTTTTTTATATACCTTTCACTCTAAATGCCAGCAGATTGCAACCGATTACTATACTTATAATTTAAGCTGGGATGAGTGCATAAATGTGAAGTGTAGGCTCGGTGCGGCAGAGGATGTCACATTCTAGGCAATATACCCTACTAGTAGTCTACCGGCACTCTTAATCAAGGTGAACTACACAAGCACCTAGCACGAAGCACCTTCTTAATATCATACCCCACTACTACCTGACTGTTACTCTACTCCCAGTATCTTTACTAGTTAGTGGTAAATTCTGATTTTAATATAAGTTATTCTATATAGGCTTGAGAAACCGCACCTATGTAAGATATCAAACTATTCGATCTCCTAGTCGTTTTGAGACTCGGGTGCACAGAAAACAATCTTGTCATTTTCCAACTAGATCAATATTTATCCCCCTGTCATGCTATAATGTTTATCGTTGGCTTGGGTTTTCTATCATGCTGTTTTCTGCTTGTTTGCGTCTTTTTTGCAGACTCAAAATAGTAAGCGAAGTCCATCTTATATAATGCATACAATCACATTATACCACTTAAATGTTGACCTCTAAAACTAGCTACTAGACTAATCTATCATTATACATCATATTATTTTAAACTGCGGATGTCCCGTCTTCCCACTTCTGTGGAATACTACCGTATTACATAAAGCTGTGTGGCAAATATGTTTCTATTGTCGCAATCTGACTTCAATGTACACTTCACCTTTATTTTACCTCATTGCTGACACAACTGAGTGATTTGTATTTGGGGCTAACATTTGATAGTGAGTATATTAGCTGACATAATGAACTAGCGATGCCTGACTGTTTCTTGCTCATTGTAGACTACCTTGTTAACAATATTGGGGGTGTTCAAGAGTGGCCAGTGAATTAGTCTACCACTATACATACATATCGGCCTTTTATTTAATTTTTAAGACATTCCTTCTAGGTACCTACATATGACATCATTAAAGGGACAGTCTACACCAGAATTTGTATTGTTTTAAAAGATAGATAATCCCTTTATTACCCATTCCCCAGTTTGCATAACCAACACAGTTATATTAATATACTTTTAACCTCTGTGATTATCTTGTATCTAAGCCTCTGCAAACTGCCCCTTTATTTCAGTTCTTTTGACAGACTTGCAGTTTAGTCAATCAGTGCCTGCTCCCAGATAACTTCACGTGCACGAGCACAGTGTTATCTATATGAAATACATGAACTAACACCCTCTAGTGGTGAAAAACTGTTAAAATGCATTCTAAAAAGAGGTGGCCTTCAAGGTCTAAGAAATTAGCATATGAACCTCCTAGGTTAAGCTTTCAACTAAGAATACCAAGAGAACAAAGCAAAATTGGTGATAAAAGTAAATTGGAAAATTGTTTAAAATTATATGCTCTATTTGAATCATCAAAGTTTATTTTGGCCTAGACTGTCCCTTTAATTAATTTCCAAGGTTCCTGATACCTGTTCGGTTCGGTTCTATTATGTTCGTGTATATTTGGTTGTTTCTGTTTTTGTTTGTTTTGCTTTGTTCTTTGTTAATTTTATTTTATTTTTGTTTATAGGTGTTTAGTTGTATTAGTTCATAAAATAACAAAACCCCAACATTGAGGTGCATAAGCATATAACCTAGATGTCACTCAAATCCGTAGACGATTCTTGCAGTTTCTACTATAAATGGGATTATTACATTTTAATGTATCTGATAATGTATACTGTTTCATTTCTTTCTAATGCTTTATCAATTTTGTAATCCCTTAACACACCCTGCGCGGTGTATTACAGATGTTTGTTTCATGTACCTTGTGTTGGTGATAAATAAAAAAAAAAAAAAAAAACAATGGACCCTGTAGCAGCAAGTCCCTGGGACAGGGTAACCTCCACGGAGGAAATGAGAACATCCCCACATCAGTTTTTTTGAAGATCCAATGTGAAGTTTAGGAGCCTATTTGTAGCATCTATAAACTTTAATCAGGGCTGCACATGTGTCTACTCGATGTTATGTTGCACCTCGTAAAGAATAAGACCCATCATTTGTCCTCAGAAATGCAAGGAGCCTGGAGCTTACACATCCATATTGGAAGTCCTCCAGGCAACGCCCCCCTGCTTTCATACATTTGATTTTCATTTGCTTTCTGTTGCTACTTGGTGGGCTTTCCTCCAAACTTTCTAAAATGGCCTTTCCTAAGTGTACCCTTCTGTCATCCCTTCCTTGAGGTATTCTAGTTTTAAGACACTTTATAATTTACTTCTAGTATCAAAATTGTATATTTTTATTTTATACACTTTCTACAGCACAAGCTCACAGGGTATACGTATGTGATTGGCTGATGTCTGTTACATGATTCAGGGGGGCTGGAAAATGGGAGAACAAATACATTTGACAGAAAAAAATCTACTACTTATTCGAAATTCAGAGTGTTATTGCATTGTCTTTTTATATGCACTTGTTAATTATTCATTTTTACTGTATTTAGTGGTCCTTTAAAAGATTTTCTAAGTGTGCTACCATCCTCTCCCCAACACACCTGCACCCATGTCATTCAGGTGCAATCCATCCTTATTGTACAAATTGTACCCAAGTGAAATTTCAGCCCAGTGCTCTAAACAAATCAAACCCCTCATTGTTAAACCATGTTTTTAACCAGGAATTTACTGGCCTTAGCTCATTCTGCCTTACTGGGTTAGCACATGGCACTGGAAATATCTCTGAAAATATTACCTTGGAAGTCCTTGCTTTAAGCTTGCTTCCTAAGTCCCTGAAGTCATTTTTTTAGTACATTCCATCTCCCGCTGATTCCTTCATTAGTGCCAATATGCTCCATGACTGCAGGATCAGACCCAGATCCCTGTAACAATGTGTCAATATGCTCCACAATATGTCTAACACGAGTCCCTGGAACACAGCAAACTGTTCTATTTAAGTTATCTGGATTACAAAGTACCTTATCAACCTTCCTAATAATAGAGTCTCCTACAATCAACATCTGCCTCAGGAAATGAAGGACAGTTCACTATAGTATGCTCCTCTTCCATGACTGAAGGTTTGTTCACTATATTAGGCAGAACAGCCCTCTCTGACAGTGCCACCGCTGAACGGATATCCCCTACATCATCACTCAATCTGGCAAATATGTTGGGGTGTACCAGTTCAGAACTGGCCTGTCTCTTCCCATTCTGTGACCCAGCTACTTCCCGAAGTCTCCCCATCTGAATCCTCTCCAATCCCACTGCTAGAACAATGAACAACATGCTCAGTTATACCCATTGCCCTTTCAAGTGTGTGAATATCACGCAGTGTTGCACTTTGTTTCTCCATAACTGCAATACAAGTTTCTAAAGAGACAATCTGCTCATGCATGCCACAGACATATAACCCCTGAGGTGGCTGCTCTAGTGATGCAAACATATGGCAAGCTGTACACTGAATGAGATTCTCACACATTTTATAGTCTATAAATCTTTATCTTCAATACCTACCAGTCCATTTTAAAGGGTGTTGCTGAAGAATCTTTGAATACAATAGATTTTTTTTACCAGCTGCTTGCTTTAAACTCTGTCTCTTTAAAGCATTTAAAGAGTTTAAAGGGACACTCAGGTTAAATTAAATTTTCATGATTCAGATACAGCATGTAATTTTAAACAACTTTCCAATTTACTTCCATTAAAGAAAATGTGCACAGTCTTTTATATTTACAATTTTTGAGTCACCAGATCCTACTGAGCATGTGCAAGAATTCACAGACTATACGTATATGCATTTGTGATTGGCTGATTGCTAACACATGGTACAAGGGGAGTGGAAATATATATAACTTTGAAATTTGTTATAAAAAAAATCTACTACTCATTTGAAGTTCAAACTAAGTGCTATTACATTGTCTTGTTATCTTGCATTTGTTGATTATGCAAATCTAATGTGTTGACTGGTCCTTTAAGCATTAAACTCAAGAGTCTCTTTAAACTCTGTATTTAATGCTGATTTATCTATACATCTTGGCCTTTTTTAAGGTCCTATTAGTGATTACAACTATTGTCATCTGAACTACCTGTATTGTGTGACATTCTATGTGGGATTTAACATGCAAAACCCTGATTTATGGCTCAGAAACTGAATCTGACCTAAAGGGAACCCCCAAATGTTTCTTTCATGATTTAGACAGAGCATACAATTTACATATGTTAACTAATTAAAGGGGCATTAAACCCAATTTTTTTTCTTTCATGATTCAGCTAGAGAATGCATTTTTAAAAAACTTTCTAATTTACTTTTATTATCTAATTTGCTTAATTCTCTTGATATTCTTTGCTGTAAAGCATATCTAGATAGGCTCAGAAGCTGCTGATTGGTGGCTGCACATAGAAGCCTCCTGTGATTAGCTCACCAATGTGCATTGCTATTTCTTAAACAAAGAATATCTAAAGAATGAAGCAAATGAGATAATAGAAGTAAATTGGGATGTTGTTTAAAATTGTATTCTCTATCTGAATATTGAAAGAAAAAATTTGGTTTATTGTCCCTTTAATAATTTGCTTTTATCTCATAGTATCATCTGTGGTAAAGCATAATTAGATAAGCTCAGGAGCAGCAATGTACTAGTGGGAGCTAGCTGCTGATTGGTGGCTGTGCATATATGCTTCTTGTCATTGGCTCGTCAGATTTGTTCAGCTAGCTCTTAGTAGTCGATTGCTGCTCAAAGCACACAAAGAGAACTAAGCAAATTTCAAAGAAATAAACTGGAAGGCTTTAATTGTATGCTTTTTCTGAGTCATGAAAGAAAGATTTGTGCATGTAAAGGACCACTCAATGCAGTAGAATTGCATAATTAACACGTGCATAATAAAAAGAAAAATTATTTTAAGGGACATGAAACCCAAAATTTTTCTTTCATGATTCAGATAGAGTATACAATTTCAAACAACTTTCCCATTTACTTCTATTATTTAATTTGCTTCTTTCTCTTGTTATCCTTTGCTGAAATGTTTATCTAGGAAAGTTCATGTGCAGCAGAGAACCTAGGATCTAGCTGTTGATTGGTGGCTGCATATATAAACTGATTGTCACCCATATGTTCAGTTATAAATCAGTAGTGCATTGCTGCTCCTTCAACAAATGATACCAAGAGAATAAAACAGATTAGATAATAGAAGTAAATTAGAAAGTTGTTTAAAATCGTATTCTCTATCTAAATCATGAAATAATTTTTTTGGGTTTCATGTCCCTTTAACACCTAATCTGAATTTCAAATAAGCAGTATTTTTTTTTCTGTCAAATATATTTTTTCTCCCATTTACCGCCCCCTGTATCATGTAACGGACATCAGCCAATCACAGATTAGTATACGTATACCCAGTGCTCAGTAAGATCTTGTTCCCTAGAAAGTGTAAATAAAAAAAAGAAAATTTGATAATGGAAGTATATTGGAAAGTGTCTTAAAACTGCAAGTTCTTTCTGAATCATAACAGTTTATTTTGACTTGAGTGTCCCTTTAAGAGAACAAATAGACGCACCCACTCACAACATATAGTAAATATACTTTGTCTTTGAGTAATATCTGGTGTCACAATAGTCTGCCCTTAATGGTTATACTTGTGTAAAAGCAGTATATATGCTGAAATAACGTGCCTGAGAAAACGTTCACATATACCGTATATCATGTAAAGCTAAAGACTTCGAGGCCCGTTTATCAAGCTCCGTATGGAGCTTGTGGGCCCGTGTTTCTGGCGAGCCTGCAGACTCGCCAGAAACAGCAGTTATGAAGCAGCGTTCTAAAGACCACTGCTCCATAACCCTGTCCGCCTGCTCTGAGCAGGCGGACAGATATCGCCACAATACAACCCAATCGAGTATGATCGGTAGATTGACACCTCCCTGCTGCAGGGGGCGGCTTGTGAGCTGCTGGTGCAATGCTGAATACGGAGAACGTATTGCTCTCCGCATTCAGCGATGTCTGTCGGATCTGATCCGCAATGTCGGATCAGGTCCGACAGACATTTGATAAATAGGCCTCTTCATGTGATATTTGTGTGATAAAAGCCGGACAGATAGCTCAGCATGCTAAGGCACTGTGGCTGATCTCTGTAGCAACCCAAGGGTTGCAGGTTCGATCCCCGGCGAGGTCCACTCAGCCTTTCATCCTTCCGAGGTCGATAAAATGAGCAGCGCCTTGAGACCCTTACGGGTGACTAGCCGCGCTTTACAAGTACCCAATACAATACAATACAGGTAATGTGTACAGTGCTGCATCTAACGTCACTCTATTTTACTGATCTGTTGCAAAAGCTTGATACAGTGTTTATATCGTACCTTCTCTCGTTGTCATCAAGATGGGCAAAAAGTACATTTTTAGAGATTGCTTTTGCCAGGGCAGTCATCGTCTTGTAGTCTTTCGGAATAACCTGTGGGGGGGGGGAAAAACACAGTAAAATATTTCCTTGCAGCTGACATGTGAAGCAAAGAGATTCTGTGAAATTTTCCAGTTTGACAAATTAGCAAGACTTTTACCCAGGGATACAATAAAGATTTTGCAGATGAAATACCAAATTTTCCTTTATCAGTCTTTATTTCCCAAAAAATAATACTTTGAGACAGTAAATTAATAATTCTTTTCTCCAAAATATAATTAGTCCGAGGAATCAATGTGTGTCTACGTTATTCCTGATTATAGTCAAACTTACAAGTGTTGTAAAAGGTTTTAACACACACTCTCATACAACACACACACACAAAGTCTCATATAACACACACACCACACACAGTCTCTTATAACACACACACACACACAAAGTCTCATATAACACACACACCACACACAGTCTCTTATAACACACACACCACACACACAAAGTCTCATATAACACACATACACACAAAGTCTCATATAACACACATACACACAAAGTTTCATACAACATATACACACCACACACACACAAACACTCATATAACACAAACCACACACACTCTCCTAAAACACAGACCAACACATGCCACACATTCTCCTACAGCACACACAAGCCGCGACCCAGTAATCAGTCCCGACCTGTGGTTTGAATAACCCTGCTCTAGACACATACACACCATCTATACTCTTCAACAAACAAAATAGAAGAACAAAGCTAATTTGATAATACAAATAAATTGGAAACTTTTTAAAAAATGTTATCCTCTATCTAAATAATGAAAGAAAAAGTTTTGGGTTTCAAATCTCTTTAAACTCAAAATTTAAAGTGCCATAAAATATTTAATTAAGGAAAATAAATATATAAATGATTGCTTTGCCTGCATTTCCTGTAATATAACCTTTACATTTGTGATTGTTCCACTTCACCCAGCGAGACTGTATATGTTGTACTTGAGTATCCTGCAGTTTCTGTGACCCAGCTACAAACTACATAGTGATTGCTTATACCAGTGCAGAAGCTTATTAACCTTATTAATTAAGAAATTAATTTATCAGGTAAGTTCTTATGTTTTCTTTAATATAGGTGGCGAGAGTCCACAAGCTGTTACATATGGGAAATAATACCCAAGATGTGGAAGTCCACGAGTAACAAGAAAGGGAAGGATAAAATAAAAACAGCTTTTTCAATGAGAAATTAAACCTAAAATAATGTATTTCATGACAAAAAATATAGGCACAATTATCAAACTGAGACAACTGCCTGAAGGACCTTTCTACCAAAAGCTGCTTCTGAGGAAGCAAAAACATCCAAATGGTAAAATTTAGTAAAAAAGGTATGCAGAGAAGACTACGTGGCCGCTTTGCAAATTTGATCAACTGGAGCCTCATTCTTGAAAGCCCAAGATGTGGCAACCGATCTAGTAGAATGAGCTGTAAATTCTCTGAGGCTGACCCGTCTCCAAATAGCAGAGGCCTTATTGTCTTTCTAGGACTAGGGATGGGCGAATGTTTCTAAAAATTTAAATTTAAAACGAATTGTGATACATTAATTCGTTCAAATCGAATTTCGAATGTTTATATAACATTCTATTTTTGAATTTTCGTTTTCGAATTTTTCAATAAAATTAAAAAATATTTGTTCGAATAATAGAATGTTTAGCTATGTATTCATTGAATTTCGAAATGTAACATTCAAATTCAAAATAGTATTTCTAGTCTAATACTGTTTTATATACAGTATGTAATTTTCGAATTCGAATATTGCTTTTTCAGTAGCATTTTTAGGATTAGGACACAAAGAGGGAACAACAATTTCCCTATTAATGTTGTGAGAGTTAACAACATTAGTTAAAAATTGAAAAGTAGTCAGAAAAACAACATTATCCTGATGGAAAATCAGATAAGGAGACTTGCAAGAAAGAGTAGACAATTTAGAATTTAGAAACTCTTCTAGCAGAAGAGATAGCCAGAGGAAACAACACTTTCCATAGTAAGTAGTTTAAAGGGACACTCAATCAAAATTAAACTTTCATTATTCAGATAGAGCATGCCATTTAACAACTTTCCAATTTACTTCCATTAACAAAATGTGAAGTCTTTTTATATTTACACTTTTTGAGTCACCAGCTCCTACTGAGCATGTGCAAGAATAAGTGTGTATGCATTTGTGAATGGTTGATGGCTGTCACATGGTACGTGTATGCATTTGTTATTGGCTGATGGCTGTCACATGGTACAGGGGGAGTGGAAAAAGACATAACTTTTAAAATTGTCAGAAAAAAAACCTACTCATTTGAAGTTCAGACTAAGTGCTATTGCATTGTCTTGTTATCTTGCATTTGTTGATTTTGCAAATCTACTGTGTTGACTGGTCCTTTAATGTCTTAAGAATGCATAGGCTCAAATGAAGGAGCCTGTAAACCTTGTAATACTAGGTTAAGACTCGGAGACATAGGTCTAATAACTGGTTTATTCTGGATTAGAGCCTGAATGAAAAAATAAATAACAGGAAGATTAGCAATTTCTTTCCTATGGCATGGAGAGTCCACAAAACATTCTAATTACTAGTTGGATATTCACTCTTGGCCAGCAGGAGGAGACAAAGAGCATCCCAGCAGAGCTGTTAAGTATCACTTCCCTTACCGATAACCCCTTTGCCATGGGAGGATGGCGAAGATGGTGTCTGAAGATTTTAATCATTTTAATAGGTACTTTTCCCTGCAAGAAATGATTGGGGCTATGCTGTGTCCATGTCAATCTCTTTAGTAAGAGTAATGGTGGCTATTAGCAGTAAGAAGATGGCGAGGTGGTCTTTGCTTAAACTTCTAACATTATTGCTACCCCATTATAGAAAGCCAGAGTTGGTTACTCTGTTCTTTCTTTTCTATAGGTCCCTGGTAGATATGGTGAGGCTGCCACACCTCAGAAAACAGCTCCTGTCTAACAGAGCAGGATCCACAGGTAAGTGCTTTCCCTTCTAGGTTTGAAGGTACCAGCACTATAGGGGTTAAATCCTTGTGGAAAGTATTTGAATCTGTTTTAGGGGCACTGCTTTTATGTGAAAAGAGGCATCTTTTTTATTGGGGGCTCAGAGATGGGAGAGTGTATGAAGTGTTTGACAGGTATTTGTTTTACTTCTTACTTGTTGCAATCACTTTTCAGCTCAGCTTATTGGCCCAATCACTTTTGTTGTGCTGCTGTTGGTTTTCACGCCGTTTTTGTTTGGCGCAATTCTTAAAAATAAAATAAACATTTAAAAGTTTTTTTTTTCCGGTCACATGACCACTCCTCGGCTTCTCTGTTCAGATCGGAGTTTGCCACGGCGAGTGTGGAGGTTGCATTTTCTTCTATCTACAGTGGCAAGTGGATTTGAGATGTTTTTTGCTACCGGGTGTGTCCAGTTTTTTTGTGCTAGTGGGATAGCAATATGGACACTAATAGTGAAGTTGATTCATTTGAAAAATGCTTATTGTGTTTGGAGGCTAAGATAATTCCACCTGTACAGTTTTGCTCTTAATGTTTAAAAAAACTTTAAAGTTTAAAGATAAGATGTCTCTCCCTGAGCCTCCTGTCTCTCAGGATAGTGTTATCCTAGCTACACCTCAGCTTTCCCCAAGCATCATATGCAGTGCTCTGCGGTTCCTCTCAACCTCCTGGGGGTGTTTTTAACCTGGGGATTTTGCTGCGCAGATTACTTCTGCTGTTTCTGCAGCTTTATCAGCTTTTCCAAAGGTTTCTGGTAAACGAAAGAGGAAATCAAAACATATTGATTTTAGTAAGGCTAACTCAGCTAAAGCTGCGTTAGTCAGTTTGTCTCAATTATCTGATGAGGATGATTTTTCAGTGGCTTCTGAGGGGGAATTGTCCGATTCTGATACTGTAGGGACAAATTCTACAGATTCACAGGAGATTAATTTCAGATTTAAGTAAGAACACCTTCGAGTTCTTTTGAAGGAGGTTCTTGCTACTTTGGAAGAATCCAAATCTGTTGCGGAGAATCCAAAGAGGTCTAGTAAGCTTAATAGGGTATATGATGTACCCTCATCTGTGGAAGTATTTCAAGTTCCAGACCATATGGCAGATATTATAACTCAGGAATGGGATAAATCAGGGATTCCTGTTTTTAAAAAAATGTTTCCTGTTGCTGACTCTATTCGTGACTCGTGGCACACGGTGCCCAAGGTAGAGGGAGCTATCTCTACTCTGGCTAAGAGAACTACTATTCCTATTGAAGATAGTTGTTCTTTCAAGGATCCCATGGATAAGAAGCTTGAGGCTTTTTTGAAGAAGATGTACATTTATCAGGGATTACAGTGGCAACCTGTTGCTAGTATTGCTACAGTTGCGGAGGCAGCATCTTATTGGTGCAATGATTTATCTAATCTTATCCTAGAAGAGACTACTATAGAGGAGATCCAAGATAGGATCAAGGCTCTCAAGCTAGCCAGTAACTTTATTTGTGATGTCAACATGCAAGTTCTTAGGTTGGGTGCTAAGATTTCTGGTTTCACTATTTTAGCTCGCAGAGCTCTCTGGTTAAAATCTCAGTCTGCAGATGTTACATCCAAGTCCAAGCTTTTATCTCTGCCTTATAAGGGTAAAACCTTGTTTGAATCAGGTCTGGCAGAAATTATTTCCGACATTACAGGTGGAAAGGGTTCTTTCCTACCTCAGGATAAAAGGAATAGACCTAAGGGTCGCCATAATTCGAATGTTCGTCCCTTTCTTAACTTTAAGGGACTGAAGTCTTCCTCTTCCAACTCGGATCAATCCAAGTCTTCTTGGAGGTCCAGTCAGCCTTGGAATAGGGGGAATCAAACTAAGAAGCCTTCCATTAATTCTAAATCAACATGAAGAGGCCGTCCCCGATCCTGTAGTGGATTCCTCTAAAGGAACAGGGTCTAGAATTCTATTCAGATCTATTTGTAGTTACCAAGAAGGAGGGCACTTTTCGTCCCATTCTGGACCTAAAGTCTCTCAATCAATTCCTCAGGGTTCCATCCTTCAAGATGGAGACCATCCGTTCTTTTCTTCCTTTAGTCCAAAAGGGTCAGTTCATGACGACCATAGATCTGAAGGACGCGTATCTTCATGTTCCTATTCACAGGGATCATTACCAGTATCTAAGGTTTGCCTTCTAGGACAAACATTAAAAGTTGGGCCTTGCTACAGCTCCTAAAATTTTTACAAAGGTTTTGGGAGCTCTTCTGACAGTGGTAAGGTCCCAGGGTATTGCTGTGGCGCCTTATCTAGACGACATTCTAGTTTAAGTGCCATCTTTTCATCTAGCAAGATCTCATATCAAAATGTTGTTGTCTATTCTACGTTCCCATGGGTGGAAAGTGAATCTGGGAAAGAGTTCCCTTGTGCCAGATACAAGGGTTTGTTTCTTGGGAACAATCATAGATTCCCTGTCCATTAAGATTTTTCTGACGGATGTCAGAAAATCCAAGCTTCATGTTATTTGCCTGTCTCTCCAGTCTGCTATTCGTCTATCTGTGGATCAATGCTCAATGGAGGTGATTGGACTGATGGTTGCCTCCATGGACATCATTCCTTTTGCTTGGTTCCATCTGAGATCTCTGCAGCTATACATGCTCAGTCAATGGAACGGGGACCACTCAGATCTGGCGCAGAAGATAAATTTGGATTTCCCAACAAGAGTCTCACTCTCAGTGGATTTCAAAGGACCATCTGTCTCGGGCACATGCTTCCTGAGGCCTTCCTGGGTAATTGTGACCACGGACGCCAGCCTGTTAGGCTGGGGAACAGTTTGGGGTTTGTTAAAGACATGGGGTCTGTGGACTCCAGAGGAGTTGTCTCTTCCAATAAACATCTTGGAGTTGAGAGCAATTTTCTATGCTTTAAGAGCTTGGCCTCAACTAGCTTTGGTCCGATTTATCAGATTTCAGTTGGACAATATCACCTCGGTGGCCTACATCAATCACAAGGGAGGAACCAGTGGGTGGAGTCTCACGATTGCCATCTCTCTGCCATCCACATACCAGGGGTGGACAACTGGGAGGTGGATTTTATAAGCAGGCAGACTTTTCATCCCGGAGAGTGCGGTCTTCATCCAGTGTTTCACCCAGAGTTTCTGTGATTCTAATAGCTCCTGCATGGCCTTGCAGGATCTGGTTTGCGGATCTGGTGACAATATCATCTCTTCCACTGTGGAGGTTACCTTTCAGGAAGGACCTTTTACTTAAGGGTCCCTTTCTTCATCCAAATCTGGTTTCTCTGAAGCTGACTGCTTGGAGATAGAACTCCTAAGTTTGGCTAGACGTGGCTTCTCTGAGAAAGTCATAGATACTATGCTTCAGGATAGTAAACCAGTTACTCGCAGAATTTACCATAGGGTATGGTGTAAATACCTTCATTGGTGTTATTCAAAAGGTTTTTCTTGGAACAAAGTAAGGGTTCCACGAATTTTGGCTTTTCTTCAGGAGGGCCTGGAGATGGGTTAGTCAGTCAGTACTTTGAAGGGTCAGATTTCTGCTCTGTCTATTCTTCTGCATAAACGTCTGGTAATTCTGCCAGATGTTCAGTCTTTTGTTCAAGCCTTAGTTGGAATCAGGCCTGTGTTTAAATCTGTTGCTCTTCCTTGGAGTCTTAACCATGTTCTTAAGTTTTGCAGCAGGCTCCGTTTGAGCTGATGCATTCTGTTAGTATTAAATTACTATCTTGGAAGGTTTTGTTTCTTCTTGCTATTTCTTCTGCTCGCAGAGTTTCCGAACTTTCGGCTCTGCAGTGTGATTCCCCTTACCTTATTTTTCATGCTGATAAGGTGGTCCTTCATACTAAGCTGGGATTTCTCCCTAAGGTAGTGTCAGATCGCAATATTAATTAGGGAATTGTTGTTCCTTCTTTTTGTCCAAACCCTTCTTCCCAGAAGGAACTTCTTTTGCATAACTTGAATGTTGTGCCTGCTCTTAAATTTTACCTTAAAGCAACTAAAGATTTTTTGGCAGACTTCTGCCCTGTTTATTGTTTTCTCTCGTAAGCGTAGGGGTCAGAAGGCTTCTTCTACCACTCTCTCTGGTTGAGAAGTGTTATCTGTTTAGCTTATGAGACAGCTGGACAGCAGCCTCCGGAGAGAATTATGGCTCATTCCACTAGAGCTGTTTCATCTTCATGGGCTTTCAAAAATGAAGCTTCTGTGGAGCAAATCTGTAAGACAGCCACTTGGTCCTCTATTCATACTTTTTCCAAATTCTACAAATTTGATACTTTTGCCTCAGCTGAGGCTTCTTTTGGGAGGAAGGTGGTGCCTTCAATTAAGGTCTGCCTGTCTTGTTCTCTCTCCCTATTAATTCTCTGTCCTCTAGCTTGGGTATTGGTTCCCACTAGCAATTAGAATGGTTTGTGGGCTCTCCATGCCATATGTCAAGACTCCCCTGTATCAGCTCCTTGTAATGGTTCAGCCCCAGTCTCCACCTCCTTTCTCTTTAAAACACCTGAACACCTTTCTACTGGTGCTTAGTAATTTAATTGTACCCTGGTTCCCTCTGGAGTCATTTTCCTAAGCTCCTGAAATTTTGTACTGTGTAATATTTTCCTGTGAAGATTGCTAACCACTCTGCAAGAGAATTGGATTTTCTTTTCTCTAATCTCATCCTCCCTGCAGCTCCTGTCATTTTACACTGCAACCGGATCTGAGTGAGTCATCAGTTTGTTTATTCTTACTACTCAGACAGGACTCTAACTATCTTGCTGTTCAGCTGTAAGTACTCTCCAGTGTGCTGTGAGAAAGGTACTGTGTTATTGGGATCTGTTTACTGAACTGTGCCAGGGTTAAGATTACAAGCACAATTGACTTTAACTGTTTGTCTTCAAAATAATACATGAAGTAATCTTCCCTAAAGAAAGTTGTGTAACACTTCTCTTGGCTTATGCAGTCCTGTTTCACTAAAAACTATTGAACTCTCTGAACCATTTCTGCTATGCTCCTTACCTCTGACTCTTAAAAGGTACAGGAGTTATTTCCTACTTTATACTAAAATCACTTGCACCATTCTCTTCCTACCTTCTCCATATGTAGGAAAGTTATGTGCTGTGATACAAATACTTATATATCTGTGATAAAGCATAAGGAAATTTATGATTAAACAATAAGGAATTTATAGTTTTCACTTTAATCTGCAGCTGCGGTTCCTTTATCAAAACCCTGCCTGATACCATAGGAAAGAAAACAAAATGTATGCTTACCTGATAAATGTATGTATTTCCGGGCATGGAGAGTCCACAACCCACCCTTATTCAAATTAAGACGACAGTTTTTTTTGTCTAGTCCTCAGGCACCTCTATACCCTTGTGTTATCTTCTTTTTCAGTTTCCCTTCGGCCAAATGACTGGGGGTTATGGGTAAGGGAAGTGATACTTAACAGCTTTGCTGGGGTGCTCTTTGCCTCCTCCTGCTGGCCAGGAGTGAATATCCCACTAGTAATTAGAATGTTTCATGGACTCTCCATGCCCGGAAATAATTAAATTTATCAGGTAAGCATACATTTTGTTTTCCTTTGAAACATTACAGAAAGGGAAGAGATTTGTCCTTTCAAGGTATTGGAATATAAACCATTATCTAAACAATCCTGAAGAACCCTAGGAATTCTAAAATAATGCCAGGACTAATTATTGGTAGAACACCATGACATATACGTTTTCCAAACTTTGTGATATATCTCTCTAGAAACAGGCTTGCTTGCCTGAATCACAGTGTTATTCACCGAGTCACCGAATCCTCTATGACTGAGACCTAAGCGTTCAATTTCCGTGCCATTAAGTTTAGAGACTTTAGATCAGGATGGAAGAAGGAACCTTGAGACAGAAGGTATGGCCTTAGAGGAAGAGGCCATGGCGAACAACCGGACATTCAGACCAGATCCGCATATCAAATCCTGTGTGGCCACGCTGGGGCAATTAGGATTACAAATGACCATTCCATTTTGATTTTAGAAATCACTCTGGGAAGCGGAGCTAGAGGGGGGAATATATAAGCAGGCTGGAAGGATCAGGGAATTGCTAGAGCATCCAACACCTCTGCCTGAGGATCCCTTAACTGGGAAGTTTCTTGTTCAAACAAGAGGCCATCAAATCTATTTCTGGTAGGCCCCAAAGTTGTACAATTAGATAGGACACATCTTGGTGGAGAGACCACTCTCCTGGAAGTAGGGACTGACGACTGAAGTAATCTGCCTCCCAGTTGTCTACACCTGGGATTTAAGTATGCCCCGGTAATTATGAGCTGCGCTGAGCAAGTTGTGATCCCATATAGGATATAATAATAACCCCCTGTTATGTATGCCCCTTTCTTGCATTGCTGCGCTTCTTATGTACGCCCTTTATGGGTTATATTCATATGCTCTTATAAGAAAAAATTATTTAATGTGCAAAAAACATAGAGGGGAATAGTGCCTGTCCCTGGGCCGTATATATAAATATACATAGTAAAAACTTTCCCTAAAGGGACAGTCTACACCTTAGTCATCTTAGCCTCCTGCACCCTTTCTATATCATGCAACAGGAACAGTAAAACAGTTATTTTAAAATGAATATTGTTTCTGGCCACTTTGAAATGGCTGCCAAGCTCCGCCCATTAATGACATCACGATCTCGGCTGCATCTATGCACTCTGCTGAATAGCATTGACAGTCTGTTGAATCCAATTAGTGAGTATTTTTTAACTAGTGAAGCCTTTAATGCAGCCCAGATTGTGAGGTCATCAGTGGGCAGAGCTTTGCATCCATTTCAAAGTAACCAGAAACAATAGTCATTTTAAAATAACTTTTTTACTGTTACTGCTGCATGATATAAAAAGGGTGCAAGAGGATATTTGCTGTTTAATCTAAAGTAAGACTTTAAGATGACTAAGGTGTAGACTGTCCCTTTAAAAAGTGCCAAATCCATAGTTGAGTGTGTCCAACATAATGGAATTTATACATATTTACCCTTAGACACTCATCCACTGATAGCAGACAGCCAAACCACTACTGAAACATATCAGCAGAGGTAATGGAATAGGAGTTTAATGTTGATCTGTAAAGGGAGGCAGAAGATAAATCCCTGCGACCGAATTTACAGAGAATGCATGAAAAGATTTTCCATGAGGTAAAAACATGGAGACATGAGGCAGTAACATAACAGATGTGGTTGAAAAAAGACCGAAGTCCATCAAGTTAAACCTATACAAATCTAAAATATATACAAAATGCTCCCATTAAACTTAAATAATCCCACTAAAAGGTGACCCATTTAATACTAGCAATCATATCCATGAATTTTGTTTATAGACAGAAATGTATCCAAACCATTTTTAAATGTATCTAGGGCAGTGTTTTTCAACCGGTGTGCCGCGGCACACTAGTGTGCCGTGACACATCCTCAGGTGTGCCGTGGCATACCCCGGCTGCTAGGCAATTTTTTTTTAAAAATAATAAATAAATTTTTATGCAATATTATTGGTCACATATGTCACATGACCACATACAGACCCAGTACCAGTCAGTCACAGCTTTTTTGCGCACATGACTACACATGCAGTGTCCCTGCTCTAGTCTAGACGTGTCCCAGACGGAGTCTAGTGTCTTCTGGAAGTGAAGAACTGTGTGCCGCTCTGACAAGTAAGTCATATGTACTATAGACTGGACTCTATACATAGAAAATATATTTTATAGTTACAGTAGACTCTATTTTATATTTTATAGTTTGTTTCACCCTTGTATTTACTTACCGCTTCCAGAAGCTAAAATTTATTTTTGCCACCATTTTTTACAAGTCTTAGATAAATGAGTAGTAATAAATAATAGACTCTATTATTTATTCACTCATTTATCTTCTAAGACTTGTAAAAAATGGTGGCAAAAAAACATTTTAGCTTCTGAAAGCGGTAAGTAAATACAAGGGTGAAACAAACTAAAAAAAGGCACCTAGATTTAGCTTTCAGTGAGGTTAACGGTTAACAGTTAACTCATATGGCTGTATCTGAATCATATCGCTAGTGACCGGACCATTATAGGCACATAACAGTACCCAGTTCACTGCTTCTTACACTCAGGGCCGACGACACAGTAACTGAAACCCCCGTCCCAGTGATGTGATTGGTCAGCCACCTTAGGCAAAGTGTGAGTCAAAAATTTTAAAAGTGATTAGTGAAAAACAAGTTTAGAGTGAGTGCACCTGGTGAGTGTTAATGTTGGGAAAAATTGGTTAATATAACCACGCTCTAAACCCTACAAGTGTGACAGTTGTTCCTTCAAACAACTGTCGAAAAATGAAGCGCAATAACCAAGGTGAGGTTCTCACCTTGGTTATTGCGCTTCAAAAATTTTAAAAACTGACAGTGTGTGCCGTGCGCATACATTTTTCACACTTGAATAATATGACTATTTTCCAGGCGGATCCGGCACCACATGCTGGGTGCGCCCTGATAATGCAAAGTGTGAGTCACAATTTTTAAAAACTGACAGTGTGTGCCGTGCGCATACATTTCTCACACTAATATGACTATTTTCCAGGCAGATCTGGCGCCACATGCTGGGGGCGCCCTAAGTCTGGAAAATAGTCATATTAGTGTGAAAAATGTATGCGCACGGCACACACTGTCAGTTTTTAAAAATTGCGACTCACACTTTGCATTATCATGTTGGCATTGGTGGTCAGGGGGTCAGGAGGGCGCTGGGGCCCTGGGCATGTCATTTGTGTGGGCACAAGCACTACTGGGCACTGGGTTGGGGCCGCATTCACGACTCACGTGACGTCACTAAGTTGCTCAGAGTTGCGCTGCTGCTGCGCGCTGAGCCGGTACCAGTGAGACTGAGCTTAGTGACGTCACGTGATGAGAGGCTGGGTGGCGGAGGCGGACTGGCGGAGCACTTGCGCTGGAGCTGCTGCTGTGAGAGGGAAACACACATGAGGAGATGCTGGCGCCTAGTAACTGACTCCCTGTTACCGGAGACAGAGCAGAGGACGGTTAGTAGGGGAGATGCAGAGGGAGGGCTCTCAACGCCGGGCAGCAGCTGCATGCATGTTGAGATGTGTGTGTGCAGGGGCTTGTTGGCAATATTTTTGGTTTCTAATTAACAGTAACTTTCTAGTAAGGTGCTTCCTCCTGCCCCAACAGTACCTCACCCCTATGTAACTTTTTTTTTTAAAAAAAAACAAGACAGAATATTAAGACTTCTCCATCAGTCTAACAAAGGTAAGACTGCAATGAAGAGGGAGACACAGGATATAAATATATAAAATATACATATAAAAATACTGCAGCTTTATTTTTAAAATCCATCAGATGGATTTTAAAAATAAAGCTGCAGTATTTTTATATGTATATTTTATATATTTATATCCTGTGTCTCCCTCTTCATTGCAGTCTTACCTTTGTTAGACTGATGGAGAAGTCTTAATATTCTGTCTAAATTAGGTCAGTAAAAATGTAATTGCAGATTTCATACCAAATGGCCTCTTTTCACTCGCTCCGCCCTACTCTTGCCTTTCTTGTAGTGTCAGATTTAAAAGAAATTGGTAATGTCAAAATAACATGTGAGGTATAAAAGCAAATGCAGTGGGGCTGCAATAATTAGCGTGGGCTCAATAGCAAAAGTTATTTTTTGTTGTTGTCCTCTTTCTGGCTTAAATGGGACACATTTGTCATAACTGAATAATATTTGCTAACTAATTTACTGTAGTAGTGATCCTCCTGCAAACTGTGTTTTGTTAAAGGGACAGTCTAGGCCAAAATAAACTTTTATGATTCTGATAGGGCATGTCATTTTAAACAATTTTCCAATTTACTGTTATCACCAATTTTGCTTTGTTCTTTTGGTATTCTTAGTTGAAAGCTAAACCTTGGAGGTTCATATGCTAATTTCTAAGCCTTAAGACCTTGATGGCTGCCTCTTCTCTTAGGGCATTTTTACAGTTTTTCACCACTGGAGGGTGTTAGTTCATGTGTGTCATATTATAGATAGCACTCTGCTCACACAGTTGGGAGGTTTTATGGTGTCGTTGTGGGGGTATTGGGACAGGGGGGTGCATCAAAATGCACCTTTACCTGTGTAGACAAAAATCCTTGCCCCGGCCCTGACCGGAGCCCTCACCCGCTCTCAGCACATGACAACCTGCTGTCTGCGAATGGTGAGTTACTTGCTGGGGCCTGGCACAGGTGCATGGGGTCGACTGGGTAAATGCTTTGACACTGGAGTGGGCGGGGTAATGGTGTACCTGTTTGGGACACAGAATATGGATAGCAAGTCAGTGAATGCAGAATGTTTCTTGCATAACACCAGGTCTGTCTCACTTTTTCACAGCTCCTGAAGTAGAATTATATAGTGAGGGCATGATTGCATGCATGTATTTAGTGTGCATGATTATGTGTCCACACGCAGACAAGCCTAAAGTGGATAGTTTTCTGTAGAAAGAATGTCCTACCTAGAGAGGAGACAGTGCTTTGTGTTTTGTTTTTTTTATACAGACATTGACCAGATGGCTTACCTGTGTTTATTATGTTCACATATACTGACGTATCTGTTTGTGGTTTCCTGTTAGTATAAATGCAGAGCATGGTGCCTGGCCTCTGTGTGTATATAGATATTGACCAAGTGTGTCTGCCCTGTGATCTCTGTATACAGCCACTGACCAGATGTGTTTGTCCATCAGGCTTATACGGCCACTGACCAGGTGTGCCTGCCCTGTATGATCTCCATATAAAGGCCACAGACCTGGTGTGTCTGCCCACACAGTTCTCTGCATATACTGTGAGTGCTCAGTCTGTGACATACGTGTGTGTGTGTTCTATGTCCCTGTATGTGTTCTGTGTCCCTAAGTGTGTGTGTGTTCTGTGTTCATGTGTGTGTTCTATGTCCCTGTGTGTGTATTCTATCTATGACACTGTCCCTGTGCGTGTGTGTTCTATGTCCCTGTGTGTGTTGCTAGTTGCTTTCCTTTTCAATTTATATCTGTGTTTTATCTTATGAAAAAATATGGACTGTTGTAATTGTTTTGTTGTCGTCATCTTTGTGTGTGTATTTATGTATATATGTGTTTGTGTGTGTGTGTGTATGATTGTATGTGTTTCCGACCCACATAATAATTTTAGATGTCTTATTGATGCATATTTATTATGTATGTATGAGTTAAGCCGCTTAAGGCTTAAGCAGGTGTAATGAAAAATATGATAGGTACGTTACTACGGTTATCAGACCAAAAGATATTTCATGGCATGCACACATTTAAAAATGTATTTTATTAAAGGGGCATGGAACCATGTTTTTCTAAAATTTCAGAGAGCTCCAGTTCCCATCCTCCATCCGCAGATTTCTTCTCCTGTTCCCCACTGACTCCATATCCAACTGCTCTCATCTCCAACCTTCATCCCTCTGTCATCTCTACAATCTTCTTTCTTGGCCTCCAACCTCTTGCTGTAATCTCCACTCCCCACAACCTCTTTACCTCTTCATCTAATATCTTGTCCCCATTCTCAGTCCAGTCCAAACTTCTTCAAAATATATATATAATCCAACAAAAACTAGTATCAAAGCCTATGGCCCCACAGATTGACTACTACAGGCAGGCATCATTACAACCATGACATATTGACATTCATTGTTGTCGCGCGGCAAAGTGCTGGCCCATGTTTATGAGCTACGGGAGGAACTAAAAGTGTTTTTGACTAATGAGAGATGCGATGACGCAAAGCAGCTTGCAAGTGATGAGTGGTGTGCAAGGCTGGCATACTTGGCAGATATGTTTCAGCATCTGAATGAACTGAACACACAAATGTAAGGCCGAAATGAAAACCTGCTCACAAGCACAGATAAAATTAACGGATTTCGTTCAAAGCTGAACCTCTGGCGACAACATCTGGAAAGTGACAACATTGACATGTTCCCACTCACCCAGAAATGGCAAGTAGATGTCAACACTTCTGTGCTGTTTGAGATAATTGGTAAACATTTGAAAACCCTTGAGGAGAAGTTGTCATTTTATTTCCCCTCAACCTCCACTGAATGCCTTGACTGGGTTAGAGACCCATATAGCTCAGGAGCAGTTTTTGGAAAGGACATGACTTTGCAGGAACAAGAGGAACTAACTGTACTGAGACAAGACCGTGGTTTAAAGCTAAGCTTTGCTGATCTACCTTTGGACAGTTTTTGGTTGACTGCTGCCAAGGAGTTCCCCATTCTGGCAAACAAAGCTTTTTCAACATTGCTCTCATTTTTCACAACATATCTCTGTGAACTGAGCTTTTCAAGCATGACTGCTATAAAAACTAAAAACAGAGAGAGACTGAGGGCTGTTGATGAAGAGCTTCGTGTGTGCCTTTCTTCAGTTCCTGCCAGGATATCGGCTTTGTGTTTATCTAAACAGGCCCAGGTTTCACACTGAGTTAGTAACTATACAAATTGAGAGACTAAACTGTTACTTTTTTGTTTATTGTTGGTGTTTCCGCACTACTGTTGTTCACTTTGGTGTACCACTGTACTCAGTACTGTATTTTTGTAATAAATTATTTTTTTCTTCATTGTTCATTTTTGTTTTTTGCACTTGTTGCTGTTTTGTTGTTGATGCATGTTGTTGTTCTCAGTAAGATTTTTATGGTTATTATTGTACCTCTAGCTTTGGCAATATAGTTATAGTGACTGTCATGCATGCTAATAAAGCTTAATTTAATTGAATCGCTACAATGTTTGACTTATTAAAATTTTGGGATGGTGGTGTGCCACAGGATTTTTTACAAACAATTTTCGAATAAACAGAGCTTCTGCCATCTCTGTATATGGGCATTGAATATATTTATATAAAGTAATCATGTCACCTCTTTAGCTTGTTATCTATTACTACTCTCAAATCCCTTTCCTCCTGTGTTTGGCTAAGTCTTGTCCCATTTAAATAATACGTTGCCTGCTTATTTTTACTTCCAAAATGTAGAACCTTGCATTTTCCCGTATTAAATCTCATTTTCCATTTACCTGCCCATACTTCTAATTTTTGCAGATCCCTTTGTAGCGAAAGTTCATCCTGCACTGACCTAATGACCTTACTTAATTTAGTAAGTAATAATAGTAGTAATTCATCTGCAAAAATAGAGATGTCGCTATTTAATCCTTGCTCCAAGTCATTTATAAAAATATTAAAAAGAATAGGGCCCAGTACTGATCCCTGGGGGACTCCACTGATTACCTTTGTCCAATCTGAGTATGATCCATTTATTACTACTCGTTGCTCCCTATCTTTTATCCAGTTATTTATCCATAAGATAACATTTTCAGCTATTCCCAGTCCCTTAATTTTGTGCATTAATCTCTCATGTGGCACTGTATCAAACGCCTTTGCAAAAGCTAAGTATATCACATCAACCGATTCCCCTTTATCTATATTTTTACTTACTTCGCCTTTGCAAAATCTAAGTATATCACATCAACTGATTCCCCTTGATCTATATTTTTACTTACTTCCTCATAGAATTTAATTAGATTAGTTTGACATGATATATTTCTCATAAAACCATGCTTATTAGAACTCATACGCCTAGATTTAGAGTTTGGCGTTAGCCGTCAAAAGCAGCGTTAAGGGATCCTAACGCTGCTTTTTACTGCCCGCTGGTATTTAGAGTCAGCCAGGAAAGGGTCTACCGCTCACTTCCCTAACGCGATTCCAGGCTACCGCAGATCCCCTTACGCCAATTGCGTATCCTATCTTTTCAATGGGATCTGCCAAACGCTGGTATTTGGAGTCTTGGGAGAAGTGAGCGGTAGACCCTCTACCGACAAGACTCCTAACGCCAAAAAAAGTCAGTAGTTAAGAGCTTTATTGGCTAACGCTGTAATATAAAGCTCTTAACTACTGTGCTCTAAAGTACACTAACACCCATAAACTACCTATGTACCCCTAAACCGAGGCCCCCCCACATTGCCGCCACTATAATAAAAATGTTTAACCCCTAATCTGCCAACCGCCACCTACATTATCCCTATGAACCCCTAATCTGCTGCCCCTAACATCGCCGACCCCTATATTATATTTATTAACCCCTAATCTGCCCCCCCCAACGTCGCCGCTACTTAACTACACTTTTTAACCCCTAATCTGACGACCGGTCCTCGCCGCCACTATAATAAATGTATTAACCCCTAAACCACCGCACTCCTGCCTCGCAAACACTATAATAAATAGTATTAACCCCTAATCTGCCCTCCCTAATGTCGCCGCCACCTACCTACAATTATTAACCCCTAATCTCCCGCCCGCACTGTCAGCGCTACTATAATAAAGTTATTAACCCCTAAACCTAACTCTAACCCTAACCCTAACACCCCCTAACATAAATATAATTTATATTAAACAAAATAATATTCCTAAAATTAACTAAATTATTCCTATTTAAAACTAAATACTTACCTATCAAATAAACCATAGTATAGCTACAATATAATTAATAATTGCATTGTAGCTATTTTAGAATTTATATTTATTCTACAGGCAACTTTGTATTTATTTTAACTAGGTAAAATAGCTATTAAATAGTTATTAACTATTTAATAGCTACCTAGTTAAAATAAATACAAAATTACCTGTAAAATAAATCCTAACCTAAGTTACAATTAAACCTAACACTACACTATCATTAAATTAATAAAATAAATTAACTACAATTACCTAAAATACAATAAAATAAACTATTCTATAATACAAAAACAAACAAACACTAAATTACAAAAAAATAAAAAGGAATTACAAGCAGTTTAAACAAATTACACCTAATCTAAGCCCCCTAATAAAATAACCCCCCCCCAAATAAAAAATTCCCTACCCTATTCTAAAATACAAAAGTAATCAGCTCTTTTACCAGCCCTTAAAAGGGCTTTTTGCGGGGCCTTGCCCCAAAGTAATCAGCTCTTTTGCATGAAAATAAAAATACAATACCCCCCCCCAACATTACAACCCACCACCCACATACCCCTACTCTAACTCACCCAAACCCCCTTACAAAAACCTATCACTAACCCCCTGAAGATCTCCCTACCTTGAGTCATCTTCACCCAACCGAGCCGAATTCTTCATCCAATCGGGGCAAGAAGATGTCCTCCATCCGGTAGAAGTCTTGATCCAAGTGGCAAAGAAGAGCTCCTCCATCCAGGCGATGTCTTCTGCCAAGTTGCATCTTCTATCTTCTTTCCTCCGGATCCATCTTCATCCCGCCGACGCAGAACATCCTCCTTCCCCGACAGACTAAAGACGAATGAAGGTTCCTTTAAGGGACGTCATCCAAGATGGCGTCCCTTCAATTCCGATTGGCTGATAGAATTCTATCAGGTAACAGATATTGTAATACTCCTGACCAATATAAAATTGGTTTTGTTGCTCTTGTGTTTTAAGTCTCAGCAAAATGGTTATATTTACTAAGATCATAAACTGTGAGCTAATTAGTAACAAATACAGTAATGAATGACACTGGAAAAGAAACAACGTGTGTTTATTATAACACAGGTTTCATATGAGCAGTGTTAGAATAGCAGTCTCAAGTTTCTGCTTAATGACTTGGTTAGAGGTATAATGTTCAGCAGGAATAATCACTTCAACAAGTTGTAACAGGTGTTTCAAAAGTATCGCAAACAAACTTCACACACTCTCACTGGAATAAAATATTTACAAGTCCCATACATTCTTTCACATCCTTTTGGAAGCAAATATATATATAACTGGTTGTTCAGTCACAGGTTAGTACGAATAGTGCTTACGAGTTCTTAGAGGATTTATCGGCATATAATCTTACCACTTCAGTCTCTAAGTAAGCGATCACAGTACCTTTGTCTTGGGAGGAATATACCTGATGTGAGAAAAGATCCGGAGGTTTGTTTGTCCGACAGCGTGTGGAGAAGTGAGAAGCCGGTGAGAGTGTGACTTACTTCCGGTTGTGGTTAGGATGATCCGATACACAGCTGATGCTGGAATCTCACACAGAGCTAAATATTGCGGCTGCAAAAAAGGCTGAATAGCTGAATGCGATAAAGGTTTGATTTGAATAAACCTCAAGGTGTAAAAACCTAGTAAAGGTTATAACAAGCTGAATAATTCAAAGGTTAAATAAACAGAGACCTGGTCTTAAGAACTATGAATATAAAGCTAAACTCTTAATAGAGCAGGCTTAAACAAAGTACATCAATTAACAGGCAGTTTGAATATGGCAATGTGAGGTTTAAATAGGGTTTGGCTGTTGGTAGGAGGGATCAGTCCTTAAAGGTATATTACATCTCCCCCCCGTTAAGGAATCACCCCCGGTGATTCAGGGTGAGGTTTAGATGGGTAACGGAGATGAAAACGCCTAAGGAGTCTTGGAGCGTTAATCTCCGAGTGATGTTGCCAAGAATTCTCTTCTGGTCCATAACCCTTCCATTGAATCAGATATTCCAATCTCCTTCTCCTAATGCGAGAATCTAGGATTCTTTCTACCTCAAACTCTTCTTGATTGTTTAGGAGTATGGGAGAAGGGACTGTCAAATCTAATCTGTTTCGGTCTGAAGTATACGGTTTTAATAATGAGACATGAAATGTATTATGTATTTTGTAATGTTGTGGTAGCTTTAATCTCACTGCATTAGGATTGATGATTTTGTCAATTGAAAAAGGTCCTATATACTGATTAGCTAATTTTTTACTTGGTATCTGTAACCTTAGATATTTAATAGAAAGAAGTACCTGATCACCTAACTTATAGTCTGGTGAGGGTCTGTGTCTTTGGTCATAATAATGTTTTTGTCTGTCTTTAGCTTGAACGAGGTGTGCCTTTATTTGTTCTAATCGATCTTGTAAGGTATTGAGATAAGTTGTAGCACCTGGAGAATTGACTGGAGTATTTGAAAGAGTGATTGATGTGGGGTGATAACCATATGTGGCAAAAAATGGGGACATCTTTGTTGAAGAGGATAGAGAGTTATTGTATGAAAATTCTGCCAAAGGGAGGTATGTTACCCAATCATCTTGTAAATGTGTAATATAACACCTGAGGTACTGTTCTAATGTTTGATTTAATCGTTCGGTTAACCCATTGGTTTGTGGGTGGAATGCTGTGGAGTATCGTGTGTCAATTTTTAGTGACTTACAGAGTGATCTCCAGAAAGCGGAGGTGAATTGAGTACCCCTGTCAGTTATAATGGTGGATGGTAAACCATGTAGGCGAACAATAGCTCTAATGAATGCTTTTGCTGTTATAAAGGCACTAGGAAGAGCCTTTAAAGGTGTGAAGTGAGCTAATTTGGTTAATTGATCCACTACAACAAATATTGTATTATAATGTTGTGAATCTGGTAAATCAACAATGAAGTCCATGGATATGGTACTCCATGGTCTATCAGGAATCGGCAGTGACGTCAGGTAACCTATAGGTTTCCTATGCTCAGCCTTGTTTCTGGCACAGACATCACAGCCTATGACGTAGTCAGAAATAGTCTTTTCCATATGGGGCCACCAAAAGTTCCTTTTAGTTAACTCAATGGTCTTTTGGATTCCTGTATGTCCAGATAATACATTGTCATGGGTATTGTTCAATATGAGTTGTCGTTGAGACTCAGGAATGAATAATCTTCCATTATGGTAAAATAATCCTGTTGTTGAATCCTTAACGCACTCTGGTGGTATTGAAGTCTCATCTTTCAGAGCTGATAATATTTCAGTCTCTAAACCAGTGAGTGCTCCCAAAAATTTTTCTTCTGGTATAATTGGTGTTGAGATGTGTTGTGGCAAACTGGAATCAAACTGTCTTGATAAAGCGTCAGCTTTCGCATTTGCACTTCCTGGTCGGTATGTTATTAAAAAATTGAACCGATCCATAAAAAGTGCCCATCTTACTTGACGGGAAGAAAGTGTCTTGTTAGTCCTTAAGTATTCTAGGTTCTTATGATCGGTATAAATCAGAAAGGGTTCTTTAGTTCCTTCTAAGAGGTGTCGCCAATGTTCTAGTGAACGTTTTATAGCTAGTAACTCTTTGTCACCAATAGAATAATTACTTTCTGCTGGTAAGAAAGTCTTTGAATAGAAAGCAATGGGATGAATCAGTTTGGTGTCCCTGTTCTGTTGTGATAATACTGCTCCAATTCCAGAATTGGAAGCATCTACTTCCAATATGAATGCTTGATTGTAGTCTGGTAAAGTTAAAACTGGTGCTGAGGTGAAAAGCTCTTTTAGCTTAGTAAAAGCTTCTTGGGACTCTTTTGTCCAACAGAATTTATGATTGCTACTAGTTAGTTGAGATAGTGGTTTTACAACTGAGGAAAACCCTTTGATAAATTTCCTGTAAAAATTTGCAAACCCCAGGAACCTCTGGAGTGAGCGTGTGGTAGTGGGTTTTGGCCATTCTATAATAGCCTGAATCTTTTGTTGATCCATCTCAATCTTGTTGGGTTTTAGAATATAACCCAGGAATTTTATTTCTGATGTATGAAAGATACATTTTTCTAACTTAGCGTATAACTTATTTTGTCTAAGTCTAGTTAAAACCCAACGAACGTGTTTCTCATGTTCAGCTATATTTTTTGAATATATTAAGATATCATCCAAATAGGTACGTAAATCTTGGAGCTCATTTTGGTTCATTGGATAAATTTTGCCATGAGGTATTTGTGATCCTGGAATAATGTCAATGGGGCAGTCAAATGCTCTATGTGGAGGCAAATTTTCAGCTTCTTTCAAATCGAATACGTCTGCCAGATCCTGATATACACATGGAATACCCTGCTCCATAGTAGCTATAGAACAGTGAGGATAACAAGTCTTAGTACAATAGGTTGAGTTTAGGTTTACTGTGTTTTGTGTCCAATCTATTTCAGGATTATGAATAACTAACCATGTATAACCTAAGATGACTGAGTGCTGTGCTATTGGTATAATATCAAAAGTTACATATTCAGTGTGTGCCTTGAATGTGGTTATTAAAAGTGGTATGGTGTGATGAGTGATTGGTCCATTCTGAATGAATGTACCATCAATTAACTTCACAAAAACTGGGTTTGTTTTGCACACAGTGGGTATTTTATTCTTTTTTACATAATCAGTGTCAATATAATTTCCAGTCGCCCCAGAATCTATTAGTCCTTCAGTCTGTAGGTTGTCTTGATCCCACTGTAAGGAAAGGGGAATAGTTAGATGTTGTGTCTTAGAGGTGTTATATATTTGTTTGATAGATTCTGTCTTACCCTTTCTTTGTTTTGATAGTAATGGACATTCACTAACAGAGTGCTCCTTATGTGCACAATATAAACAGAGATTTGACAATCTTCGTCTTATCTTTTCTTCTGAGGTAAGTGGACCCCTTATAGTTCCTATTTCCATAGGTATAGGGTTAGATAAAGTCTTTTCTTGTGATGTAGGTGAGGGATAAGTGCGTCTAGAGAGTGTCTCATAAACTGATTTTTCTACTTTGCGCTCTCTTAGACGTCTGTCCAGAGTAATGCAGACTTTTATGAGAGCTGATAAGGTCTCAGGCATTTCTATTCGTGAGAGCTCATCTTTTAAGCTCTCAGATAATCCCAGCCTGAACTGATTTCTGAGGCTGACCTCATTCCATTTGGAGTCTGAAGCCCACATCTGAAAGTCAGTGATGAACTCTTCCACTGTTCTTTTGCCCTGTTTAAGAGCTCGCAATTTGGTCTCTGCATTAATCTGTGTGTTAGTGTCCTCATATAAGATAGACATAGCAGAGAAAAAATCCTGCAATGAATCCATTACAGGATCGTTTGTTTCATACAGCCTATTGGCCCATGTTCTAGGTTCCCCCAGTAAGTAAGATATAGTAGTGCAAACTTTTATTCTCTCACTATGGTAAGTCCTAGGTCTCAAAGTAAATAACAAATTGCATGCATTTTTGAAATCTCTGAAAACTGATCGTTTACCTGAAAAAGGAGTAGGAGGCTGAATTTGAGGTTCAGGAGTAGCCTGCTCCTTAGGGGTTAAACATTCCTTTAGTAAGGCTTTTAAAGCTGTATTCTCTGCTTGCACCTCTGTTAAGCCACGTGCAAGGTAATCCAACTTTTGATGTATGTTAGAGAATTCATTCTGAATCTCTTGTGGATCCATGGCTTAAAGAGTAAACAAACAGATATTGGGCCTGTTAATACTGTAATACTCCTGACCAATATAAAATTGGTTTTGTTGCTCTTGTGTTTTAAGTCTCAGCAAAATGGTTATATTTACTAAGATCATAAACTGTGAGCTAATTAGTAACAAATACAGTAATGAATGACACTGGAAAAGAAACAACGTGTGTTTATTATAACACAGGTTTCATATGAGCAGTGTTAGAATAGCAGTCTCAAGTTTCTGCTTAATGACTTGGTTAGAGGTATAATGTTCAGCAGGAATAATCACTTCAACAAGTTGTAACAGGTGTTTCAAAAGTATCGCAAACAAACTTCACACACTCTCACTGGAATAAAATATTTACAAGTCCCATACATTCTTTCACATCCTTTTGGAAGCAAATATATATATAACTGGTTGTTCAGTCACAGGTTAGTACGAATAGTGCTTACGAGTTCTTAGAGGATTTATCGGCATATAATCTTACCACTTCAGTCTCTAAGTAAGCGATCACAGTACCTTTGTCTTGGGAGGAATATACCTGATGTGAGAAAAGATCCGGAGGTTTGTTTGTCCGACAGCGTGTGGAGAAGTGAGAAGCCGGTGAGAGTGTGACTTACTTCCGGTTAGGATGATCCGATACACAGCTGATGCTGGAATCTCACACAGAGCTAAATATTGCGGCTGCAAAAAAGGCTGAATAGCTGAATGCGATAAAGGTTTGATTTGAATAAACCTCAAGGTGTAAAAACCTAGTAAAGGTTATAACAAGCTGAATAATTCAAAGGTTAAATAAACAGAGACCTGGTCTTAAGAACTATGAATATAAAGCTAAACTCTTAATAGAGCAGGCTTAAACAAAGTACATCAATTAACAGGCAGTTTGAATATGGCAATGTGAGGTTTAAATAGGGTTTGGCTGTTGGTAGGAGGGATCAGTCCTTAAAGGTATATTACAGATATCCACAACAAAGCAATATCCCTTTAAAAAGCGCAGACACTCCATATATCTAATCCAAAAATGCCACAGAGTCAGCTCACAACTATTCATAGACCTGCTGGTATAAAAGACTTACTAGTCACTCCTTGGCATCCAGGTCACAACTTGATAGCCGCTGGTCTCCTGCTTGATAGGGTACGTAGGCACTTCTGAGCTCCAAACTGCTGCACACTATTCAGTCAGTGTCTTACACTGAAATTTGCTCTCCTACTAGTATCAAAGAAAACACTGTGCTGCAAACCGCAGGGAGGATTCCCAATCCACTTGTCAGATATGAAGAAAAAACTATAAGCGAGTCAGCCAGTGTAAAAGTTAAAATATAACTTTTACTGGAAAATAATAAAAATAAACATCTAAGTGTCCTGAGGCTAGTGCAACACCAGACTTACATGTTTCAGCATTACGCCTTCCTCATAGACCAAGATGGCGTCCCTTCAATTCCGATTGGCTGATAGAATTCTATCAGCCAATCGGAATTAAGGTAGAAAAAATCTGATTGGCTGATGCAATCAGCCAATCAAATTGAAGTTCAATACGATTGGCTGATTTTTTATAACCATATGGTATTTGTTGATATGTATATTTATTTAACAAAGTTTTAAATTTTATCCATTTATCCTCTGTATTTATATTAGAGAATACTTTGTCCCAATTTATGTTATTTAATGATTTCCTTAAATCGTTGAATTTTGCTTTCTTAACATTAAAAGTCTTAGTTAAACCTTTAAGACACTGCTTATGAAAAGAGATTTCAAATGTGACCATGTTATGATCACGGTTACCCAAATGTTCTTTGACTTCTATGTTTGATATTATATCTGTATTATTTGATAGCACTAAATCCAATATAGTGTTACTCCTAGTTGGCTCCTCTATTAATTGTGACAAGAAGTTATCCCTGAGAACATTTAAAAATCTATCCCCCTTAGCTAAATTACTAGTGTCATTGGCCCAGTTTATATCAGGGTAGTTAAAAACAGAATTTATGTTTACCTGATAAATTACTTTCTCCAACGGTGTGTCCGGTCCACGGCGTCATCCTTACTTGTGGGATATTCTCTTCCCCAACAGGAAATGGCAAAGAGCCCAGCAAAGCTGGTCACATGATCCCTCCTAGGCTCCGCCTTCCCCAGTCATTCGACCGACGTAAAGGAGGAATATTTGCATAGGAGAAATCATATGATACCGTGGTGACTGTAGTTAAAGAAAATAAATTATCAGACCTGATTAAAAAACCAGGGCGGGCCGTGGACCGGACACACCGTTGGAGAAAGTAATTTATCAGGTAAACATAAATTCTGTTTTCTCCAACATAGGTGTGTCCGGTCCACGGCGTCATCCTTACTTGTGGGAACCAATACCAAAGCTTTAGGACACGGATGAAGGGAGGGAGCAAATCAGGTCACCTAAATGGAAGGCACCACGGCTTGCAAAACCTTTCTCCCAAAAATAGCCTCAGAAGAAGCAAAAGTATCAAACTTGTAAAATTTGGTAAAAGTGTGCAGTGAAGACCAAGTCGCTGCCTTACATATCTGATCAACAGAAGCCTCGTTCTTGAAGGCCCATGTGGAAGCCACAGCCCTAGTGGAATGAGCTGTGATTCTTTCAGGAGGCTGCCGTCCGGCAGTCTCATAAGCCAATCTGATGATGCTTTTAATCCAAAAAGAGAGAGAGGTAGAAGTTGCTTTTTGACCTCTCCTTTTACCAGAATAAACAACAAACAAGGAAGATGTTTGTCTAAAATCCTTTGTAGCATCTAAATAGAATTTTAGAGCGCGAACAACATCCAAATTGTGCAACAAACGTTCCTTCTTTGAAACTGGATTCGGACACAAAGAAGGCACGACTATCTCCTGGTTAATGTTTTTGTTAGAAACAACTTTCGGAAGAAAACCAGGTTTAGTACGTAAAACCACCTTATCTGCATGGAACACCAGATAAGGAGGAGAACACTGCAGAGCAGATAATTCTGAAACTCTTCTAGCAGAAGAAATTGCAACCAAAAACAAAACTTTCCAAGATAATAACTTAATATCAACGGAATGTAAGGGTTCAAACGGAACCCCCTGAAGAACTGAAAGAACTAAATTGAGACTCCAGGGAGGAGTCAAAGGTTTGTAAACAGGCTTGATTCTAACCAGAGCCTGAACAAAGGCTTGAACATCTGGCACAGCTGCCAGCTTTTTGTGAAGTAACACAGACAAGGCAGAAATCTGTCCCTTCAAGGAACTTGCAGATAATCCTTTCTCCAATCCTTCTTGAAGAAAGGATAGAATCTTAGGAATTTTTACCTTGTCCCAAGGGAATCCTTTAGATTCACACCAACAGATATATTTTTTCCATATTTTGTGGTAAATTTTTCTAGTTACAGGCTTTCTGGCCTGAACAAGAGTATCAATAACAGAATCTGAGAACCCTCGCTTTGATAAGATCAAGCGTTCAATCTCCAAGCAGTCAGTTGGAGTGAGACCAGATTCGGATGTTCGAACGGACCTTGAACAAGAAGGTCTCGTCTCAAAGGTAGCTTCCATGGTGGAGCCGATGACATATTCACCAGGTCTGCATACCAAGTCCTGCGTGGCCACGCAGGAGCTATCAAGATCACCGATGCCCTCTCCTGATTGATCCTGGCTACCAGCCTGGGGATGAGAGGAAACGGCGGGAATACATAAGCTAGTTTGAAGGTCCAAGGTGCTACTAGTGCATCTACTAGAGTCGCCTTGGGATCCCTGGATCTGGACCCGTAGCAAGGAACCTTGAAGTTCTGACGAGAGGCCATCAGATCCATGTCTGGAATGCCCCACAGTTGAGTAATGTGGGCAAAGATTTCCGGATGGAGTTCCCACTCCCCCGGATGTAATGTCTGACGACTCAGAAAATCCGCTTCCCAATTTTCCACTCCTGGGATGTGGATTGCAGACAAGTGGCAGGAGTGAGTCTCCGCCCATTGAATGATTTTGGTCACTTCTTCCATCGCCAGGGAACTCCTTGTTCCCCCCTGATGGTTGATGTACGCAACAGTCGTCATGTTGTCTGATTGAAACCGTATGAACTTGGCCTTTGCTAGCTGAGGCCAAGCCTTGAGAGCATTGAGTATCGCTCTCAGTTCCAGAATATTTATCGGTAGAAGAGATTCTTCCCGAGACCAAAGACCCTGAGCTTTCAGGAGTCCCCAGACCGCGCCCCAGCCCATCAGACTGGCGTCGGTCGTGACAATGACCCACTCTGGTCTGCGGAAGCTCATCCCCTGTGACAGGTTGTCCAGGGACAGCCACCAACGGAGTGAATCTCTGGTCCTCTGATTTACCTGTATCGTCGGAGACAAGTCTGTATAGTCCCCATTCCACTGACTGAGCATGCACAGTTGTAATGGTCTTAGATGAATGCGCGCAAAAGGAACTATGTCCATTGCCGCTACCATCAAACCTATTACTTCCATGCACTGCGCTATGGAAGGAAGAGGAACGGAATGAAGTATTTGACAAGAGTTTAGAAGTTTTGTTTTTCTGGCCTCTGTCAGAAAAATCCTCATGTCTAAGGAGTCTATTATTGTTCCCAAGAAGGGAACCCTCGTTGACGGAGATAGAGAACTCTTTTCTACGTTCACTTTCCATCCGTGAGATCTGAGAAAGGCCAGGACAATGTCCGTGTGAGCCTTTGCTAGAGGAAGGGACGACGCTTGAATCAGAATGTCGTCCAAGTAAGGTACTAATGCAATGCCCCTTGGTCTTAGCACCGCTAGAAGGGACCCTAGTACCTTTGTGAAAATCCTTGGAGCAGTGGCTAATCCGAACGGAAGTGCCACGAACTGGTAATGCTTGTCCAGGAATGCGAACCTTAGGAACCGATGATGTTCCTTGTGGATAGGAATATGTAGATACGCATCCTTTAAATCCACCGTGGTCATGAATTGACCTTCCTGGATGGAAGGAAGAATTGTTCGAATGGTTTCCATTTTGAACGATGGAACCTTGAGAAACTTGTTTAGGATCTTGAGATCTAAGATTGGTCTGAACGTTCCCTCTTTTTTGGGAACTACGAACAGATTGGAGTAGAACCCCATCCCTTGTTCTCCTAATGGAACAGGATGAATCACTCCCATTTTTAACAGGTCTTCTACACAATGTAAGAATGCCTGTTTTTTTATGTGGTCTGAAGACAATTGAGACCTGTGGAACCTCCCCCTTGGGGGAAGCCCTTTGAAATCCAGAAGATAACCTTGGGAGACTATTTCTAGCGCCCAAGGATCCAGAACATCTCTTGCCCAAGCCTGAGCGAAGAGAGAGAGTCTGCCCCCCACCAGATCCGGTCCCGGATCGGGGGCCAACATCTCATGCTGTCTTGGTAGCAGTGGCAGGTTTCTTGGCCTGCTTTCCCTTGTTCCAGCCTTGCATTGGTCTCCAGGCTGGCTTGGCTTGAGAAGTATTACCCTCTTGCTTAGAGGACGTAGCACTTGGGGCTGGTCCGTTTCTACGAAAGGGACGAAAATTAGGTTTATTTTTGGCCTTGAAAGACCTATCCTGAGGAAGGGCGTGGCCCTTGCCCCCAGTGATATCAGAGATAATCTCTTTCAAGTCAGGGCCAAACAGCGTTTTCCCCTTGAAAGGAATGTTAAGCAATTTGTTCTTGGAAGACGCATCCGCTGACCAAGATTTTAACCAAAGCGCTCTGCGCGCCACAATAGCAAACCCAGAATTTTTCGCCGCTAACCTAGCCAATTGCAAAGTGGCGTCTAGGGTGAAAGAATTAGCCAATTTAAGAGCACGGATTCTGTCCATAATCTCCTCATAAGAAGGAGAATTACTAGTGATCGCCTTTTCTAGCTCATCGAACCAGAAACACGCGGCTGTAGTGACAGGGACAATGCATGAAATTGGTTGTAGAAGGTAACCTTGCTGAACAAACATCTTTTTAAGCAAACCTTCTAATTTTTTATCCATAGGATCTTTGAAAGCACAACTATCTTCTATGGGTATAGTGGTGCGTTTGTTTAGAGTAGAAACCGCCCCCTCGACCTTGGGGACTGTCTGCCATAAGTCCTTTCTGGGGTCGACCATAGGAAACAATTTTTTAAATATGGGGGGAGGGACGAAAGGTATACCGGGCCTTTCCCATTCTTTATTTACAATGTCCGCCACCCGCTTGGGTATAGGAAAAGCTTCGGGGGGCCCCGGGACCTCTAGGAACTTGTCCATTTTACATAGTTTCTCTGGGATGACCAAATTCTCACAATCATCCAGAGTGGATAACACCTCCTTAAGCAGAGCGCGGAGATGTTCCAACTTAAATTTAAATGTAATCACATCAGGTTCAGCTTGTTGAGAAATTTTCCCTGAATCTGAAATTTCTCCCTCAGACAAAACCTCCCTGGCCCCCTCAGACTGGTGTAGGGGCCCTTCAGAAACAATATCATCAACGTCCTCATGCTCTTCAGTATTTTCTAAAACAGAGCAGTCGCGCTTTCGCTGATAAGTGGGCATTTTGGCTAAAATGTTTTTGATAGAATTATCCATTACAGCCGTTAATTGTTGCATAGTAAGGAGTATTGGCGCGCTAGATGTACTAGGGGCCTCTTGTGTGGGCAAGACTGGTGTAGACGAAGGAGGGGATGATGCAGTACCATGCTTACTCCCCTCACTTGAGGAATCATCTTGGGCATCATTTTCTCTAAATTTTGTGTCACATAAATCACATCTATTTAAATGAGAAGGGACCTTGGCTTCCCCACATTCAGAACACAGTCTATCTGGCAGTTCAGACATGTTAAACAGGCATAAACTTGATAACAAAGTACAAAAAACGTTTTAAAATAAAACCGTTACTGTCACTTTAAATTTTAAACTGAACACACTTTATTACTGCAATTGCGAAAAAGTATGAAGGAATTGTTCAAAATTCACCAAAATTTCACCACAGTGTCTTAAAGCCTTAAAAGTATTGCACACCAAATTTAGAAGCTTTAACCCTTAAAATAACGGAACCGGAGCCGTTTTTATATTTAACCCCTTTACAGTCCCTGGTATCTGCTTTGCTGAGACCCAACCAAGCCCAAAGGGGAATACGATACCAAATGACGCCTTCAGAAAGTCTTTTCTATGTATCAGAGCTCCTCACACATGCATCTGCATGTCATGCTTCTCAAAAACAAGTGCGCAATACAGGCGCGAAAATGAGACTCTGCCTATGATTAGGGAAAGCCCCTAGAGAATAAGGTGTCCAATACAGTGCCTGCCGGTTATTTTACAAAATTCCCAAGATTAAAATAATTCCTCAAGGCTATGGAGTATAAAATATGTTTATATATAAATCGATTTAGCCCAGAAAATGTCTACAGTCTTAAAAAGCCCTTGTGAAGCCCTTATTTACTGTCTGTAATAAAATGGCTTACCGGATCCCATAGGGAAAATGACAGCTTCCAGCATTACATCGTCTTGTTAGAATGTGTCATACCTTAAGCAGCAAAAGTCTGCTCACTGTTCCCCCAACTGAAGTTAATACCTCTCAACAGTCCTGTGTGGAACAGCCATCGATTTTAGTAACGGTTGCTAAAATCATTTTCCTCTTACAAACAGAAATCTTCATCTCTTTTCTGTTTCAGAGTAAATAGTACATACCAGCACTATTTTAAAATAACAAACTCTTGATTGAATAATAAAAACTACAGTTAAACACTAAAAAACTCTAAGCCATCTCCGTGGAGATGTTGCCTGTACAACGGCAAAGAGAATGACTGGGGAAGGCGGAGCCTAGGAGGGATCATGTGACCAGCTTTGCTGGGCTCTTTGCCATTTCCTGTTGGGGAAGAGAATATCCCACAAGTAAGGATGACGCCGTGGACCGGACACACCTATGTTGGAGAAATATCCCATAATTACAGCACTGTTATTAGCAGCTTATTATTAGTAATTGAGCTTCATCCAGGTCACTAATGTTGGGGGGCTTGTAGCATGTTCCTAGTAATATTTTTTTAGGATTTTCCCCCCACTCTTTATTTACACCCACAGGGTCTCTACATTGTCGCCTGTATCAGAAATATCTTCCCTTATTGTAGGTTTAAGGTTAGGTTTAATATACATGCAGATTCCTCCACCCCTTCTATTATTCTTGTCCCTCCTAAATAAAGTATACCCCTCTAAGTTAACTGCCCAGTCATGTGAATCATCCCACCAAGTTTCAGTTATACTGATAACATCATAGTCCTCTTCTGCAACTAAGAGCTCCAGCTCCCCCATTTTACCCATCATGCTTCTTGCGTTTGTTGCCATACATTTAATTTTCATGTTCTTTCTGCTGATAATTGGTGTGCTTTCCTCCATACTTTCTAATGTGACATTTCTTAAGTCATTTCTTCCTTGTGATATTAAAGGAGTGACATATTCACAGACTGCTCTCTCTGTTCTCTTGTGTTCTAACTGACCCTCCCCACCTTTGCCTAGTTTAAAAGATTCTCTAAACTTGCTACCATCCTTTCCCCCAACACACCTGCACCCATGTCATTTAGATGCAATCCATCCTTACTGTACAAATTGTACCCAAGTGAAAAGTCAGCCCAGTGCTCTAAAAAGTCAAACCCCTCATTTTTACACCATGATTTTAACCATGAATTAACAGACCTTAAGCTCCTTCTGCCTTAGCACATGGCACTGGTAATATCTCCAAAAATATTACTTTGGAGATCCTTGCTTTAATCTTGCTACCTAACTCCCTGAAGTCCTTTTTTAGGACTCTCCATCTCCCGCTGATTCCTTCATTAGTACCAATATGTACCATTACTGCAGGATCAGACCCACATCCCTCTAACAATCTATCAATACGCTCCACAATATGCCTAACACGAGCCCCTGGAAGACAGCAAACTGTTCTATTTAAAGGGTCTGGATGACAAATTACCCTATCAACCCTTCATAATAATAGAGTCTCCTACCACCAACATTTGCCTCAGGCCCTGACTTGTATGCCCCTCTTCCATGACTGAAGAACTGTTAACTATAATACGCCCCTCTACCATGTCTGAGGGACTGCCCACCATAGTATGCTCCTCTTCCACAGCTAAGGGACTGTTCACTATACTAGGCAAAACAGCCCTTTCTGACACTGCCACCCCTGAACTGATATCCCCAACATCTTCACTTAATCTGGCAAATCTGTTGGGGTGTACAAGCTCAGAACTGGCCTGTCTCTAACGCGTTCTCCCCGTTCCCACTGCTAGAACCATTAACAACCAGCTCAGTCCTATCCATTTCCCTTTCAAGTGTCTGAATTTCATGCAGTGTTGCAATTCGTTCCACAAGAACTCCAATATGAGTTTCTAAAGAGACAATATGCTCACATTTGTCACAAACATATAATCCCTGAAGTGGCTGCTCCAGTATACGTATGGCAAGCTGTACACTGAATGAGATTCTCACACATACTTACTAAAATATTTAAATTAAAAGTATAAAAAATTATATTTCCCCTTGGTTACTCCAAATCCTTGGTTGCCTAACTACCTTGGTTAGCTAACTAATATACTTAAACAGACAATCTTACTTTAACAGAGAATCAATACAGCAACCCTGTACAACATCCCTGTGACAAGCACTGTACTCTGGGAAGAACAGGGCTTCAGTATGCTCTGAAGCGCTTTCCACTGAAGAAATCAAGCACATCATGCTTCAACCACCTCCTATGGAGGCAACGTTTAAAACTGAGGTATGTGTGAGGTGGGAGGGGTATTTATAGGCTTTTGGGAAATTTTGCCTCCTCCTGGTAGAAATGTATATCCCATAGGTAACATCTTGTGGACTCTAGCCACCTATATGAAAGAAATAACATAAATTATGCATACCTGATAATTACATTTCCATCGTGGGGAGGAGAGTCCATGGCTTCATTCATTACTTATGGGAAATAAGAACCTGGCCACCAGGAGGAGGCAAAGACACCCCAGCTAAAGGCTTAAATACCTCCCCCACTCCCCTCATCCCCCAGTCATTCTGCCGATGGAACAAGGAACAGTAGGAGAAATATCAGGGTATAAATGGTGCCAGAAGAAAAACATAATTTATGCTTACCTGATAAATGTATTTCTCTTGTAGTGTATTCAGTCCACGGGTCATCCATTACTTATGAGATATATTCCCTTCCCAACAGGAAGTTGCAAGAGGTTCACCCAAGCAGAGCTGCTATATAGCTCCTCCCCTCACATGTCATATCCAGTCATTCGACCGAAACAAGACAAGAAAGGAGAAACCATAGGGTGAAGTGGTGACTGGAGTTTTAATTAAAATTTAGATCTGCCTTAAAAGACAGGGCGGGCCGTGGACTGAATACACTACAAGAGAAATAAATTTATCAGGTAAGCATAAATTATGTTTTCTCTTGTTAAGTGTATTCAGTCCACGGGTCATCCATTACTTATGGGATACCAATACCAAAGCCAAAGTACACGGATGATGGGAGGGACAAGGCAGGAACTTAAACGGAAGGAACCACTGCCTGTAGAACCTTTCTCCCAAAAACAGCCTCCCAAGAAGCAAAAGTGTCAAATTTGTAAAATTTTGAAAAAGTGTGAAGCGAAGACCAAGTTGCAGCCTTGCAAATCTGTTCAACAGAGGCCTCATTCTTAAAGGCCCAGGTGGAAGCCACAGCTCTAGTGGAATGAGCTGTAATTCTCTCAGGGGGCTGCTGTCCAGCAGTCTCATAGGCTAAACGTATTATGCTACGAAGCCAAAAGGAGAGAGAGGTTGCCGAAGCTTTTTGACCTCTCCTCTGACCAGAGTACACGACAAACAGGGAAGAAGTTTGACGAAAATCTTTAGTTGCCTGTAAATAGAACTTCAGGGCACGGACTACGTCCAGATTATGCAAAAGTCGTTCCTTCTTTGAGGAAGGATTAGGACATAATGATGGAACAACAATCTCCTGATTGATATTCCTGTTAGAAACTACCTTAGGTAAAAACCCAGGTTTAGTACGCAGAACTACCTTGTCTGAATGGAAAATCAGATAAGGAGAATCACAATGAAAGGCCGATAACTCAGAGACTCTTCGAGCCGAGGAAATAGCCATCAAAAACAGAACTTTCCAACATAAAAGCTTAATATCAATGGAATGAAGGGGTTCAAACGGAACCCCTTGAAGAACTTTAAGAACCAAGTTTAAGCTCCACGGAGGAGCAACAGTCTTAAACACAGGCTTAATCCTAGCCAAAGCCTGACAAAAAGCCTGGACGTCTGGAACTTCTGCCAGACGTTTGTGTAAGAGAATAGACAGAGCAGAAATCTGTCCCTTTAACGAACTAGCAGATAAGCCCTTTTCTAAACCCTCTTGTAGAAAAGACAATATCCTAGGAATCCTAACCTTACTCCATGAGTAACTCTTGGATTCGCACCAATATAAATATTTACGCCATATCTTATGGTAAATTTTTCTGGTAACAGGCTTCCGTGCCTGTATTAAGGTATCAATAACTGATTCCGAGAAGCCACGCTTTGATAGAATCAAGCGTTCAATCTCCATGCAGTCAGCCTCAGAGAAATTAGATTTGGATGTTTGAAAGGACCTTGTATTAGAAGCTCCTGCCTCAGAGGTAGAGACCATGGTGGACAGGACGACATGTCCACTAGGTCTGCATACCAGGTCCTGCGTGGCCATGCAGGCCCTATCAGAATCACTGATGCTCTCTCCTGTTTGATCTTGGCAGTCAGTCGAGGTAGGATAGGAAATGGTGGAAACACATAAGCCATGTTGAAGACCCAAGGGGCTGTCAGAGCATCTATCAGCGCCGCTCCCGGGTCCCTGGACCTGGATCCGTAACAAGGAAGCTTGGCGTTCTGGCGAGACGCCATGAGATTCAGATCTGGTTTGCCCCAACAATGAATCAGTTGAGCGAAGACCTCCGGATGAAGTTCCCACTCCCCCGGATGAAAAGTCTGGCGACTTAGAAAATCCGCCTCCCAGTTCTCCACGCCTGGGATGTAGATCGCTGACAGGTGGCAAGAGTGAGACTCTGCCCAGCGAATTATCTTTGAGACTTCCAACATCGCTAGGGAACTCCTGGTTCCCCCTTGATGGTTGATGTAAGCCACAGTCGTGATGTTGTCCGACTGAAATCTGATGAACCTCAGTATTGCTAACTGAGGCCAAGCTAGAAGAGCATTGAATATTGCTCTCAACTCCAGAATATTTATTGGGAGGAGTTTCTCCTCCTGAGTCCATAATCCCTGAGCCTTCAGTGAGTTCCAGACTGCGCCCCAACCTAGAAGGCTGGCGTCTGTTGTTACAATCGTCCAATCTGGCCTGCGAAAGGTCATACCCTTGGACAGATGGACCCGAGAAAGCCACCAGAGAAGAGAATCTCTGGTCTCTTGGTCCAGATTTAGCAGAGGGGACAAATCTGAGTAATCCCCATTCCACTGACTTAGCATGCATAATTGCAGCGGTCTGAGATGCAGGCGCGCAAATGGCACTATGTCCATTGCCGCTACCATTAAGCCGATTACTTCCATGCACTGAGCCACTGACGGGCGTGGAATGGAATGAAGGACACGGCAAGTATTTAGAAGTTTTGATAACCTGGACTCCGTCAGGTAAATTTTCATCTCTACAGAATCTATAAGAGTCCCTAGAAAGGAGACTCTTGTGAGTGGTGATAGAGAACTCTTTTCCTCGTTCACTTTCCACCCATGCGACCTCAGAAATGCCAGAACTATCTCTGTATGAGACTTGGCCATTTGAAAGCTTGACGCCTGTATCAGGATGTCGTCTAGATACGGAGCCACCGCTATGCCTCGCAGTCTTAGAACCGCCAGAAGTGAGCCCAGAACCTTTGTAAAAATTCTCGGGGCCGTAGCCAACCCGAAGGGAAGAGCTACAAACTGGTAATGCCTGTCTAGAAAGGCAAATCTTAGGTACCGATAATGATCTTTGTGAATCGGTATATGAAGGTAGGCATCCTTTAAGTCTACTGTGGTCATGTATTGACCCTCTTGGATCATGGGTAGGATGGTTCGAATAGTTTCCATTTTGAATGATGGAACTCTTAGGAATTTGTTTAAGATTTTTAGGTCCAAGATTGGTCTGAAGGTTCCCTCTTTCTTGGGAACCACAAACAGATTTGAGTAAAACCCTTGCCCTTGTTCCGTCCGCGGAACTAGGTGGATCACCCCCATTACTAAGAGGTCTTGCGCACAGCGTAGAAATGCCTCTTTCTTTACTTGGTTTGCTGATAACCTTGAAAGATGAAATCTCCCTTGTGGAGGAGAAGCTTTGAAGTCCAGAAGATATCCCTGAGATATGACCTCCAACGCCCAGGGATCCTGGACAACTCTTGCCCAAGCCTGGGCGAAGAGAGATAGTCTGCCCCCCACTAGATCCGTTTCCGGATAGGGGGCCCTCTCTTCATGCTGTCTTAGGGGCAGAAGTAGGCTTTCTGGCCTGCTTGCCCTTGTTCCAGGGCTGGTTAGCTTTCCAGCCCTGTCTGTAACGAGCAACAGGTCCTTCCTGTTTTGGAGCGGAGGAAGTTGATGCTGCTCCTGCCTTGAAGTTACGAAAGGCACGAAAATTAGACTGTTTGGCCTTTGATTTGGCCCTGTCCTGAGGAAGAGTATGACCCTTACCTCCAGTAATGTCAGCAATAATTTCTTTCAAGCCGGGCCCGAATAATGTCTGCCCTTTGAAAGGAATATTAAGCAATTTAGATTTAGAAGTCACGTCAGCTGACCAGGATTTAAGCCATAGCGCTCTGCGCGCCTGGATGGCGAATCCGGAGTTCTTAGCCGTTAGTTTGGTTAAATGTACAACGGCATCAGAAACAAATGCATTAGCTAGCTTCAGTGCTTTAAGCTTGGCCATAATCTCATCCAATGGAGCTGTGCGAATGGCCTCTTCCAGAGACTCAAACCAGAATGCTGCAGCAGCAGTGACAGGCGCAATTCATGCAAGGGGCTGTAAGATAAAACCTTGTTGAACAAACATTTTCTTAAGGTAACCTTCTAATTTTTTATCCATTGGATCCGAAAAAGCACAACTATCCTCCACCGGGATAGTGGTACGTTTAGCTAAAGTAGAAACTGCTCCCTCCACCTTAGGGACCGTCTGCCATAAGTCTCGTGTGGTGGCGTCTATTGGAAACATTTTTCTAAATATCGGAGGAGGGGAAAAGGGCACACCGGGTCTATCCCACTCCTTGCTAATAATTTCTGTAAGCCTTTTAGGTATAGGAAAAACGTCAGTACACACCGGTACCGCATAGTATCTATCCAACCTACATATTTTCTCTGGAATTGCAACCGTGTTACAATCATTCAGAGCCGCTAATACCTCCCCTAGCAATACACAGAAGTTCTCAAGCTTAAATTTAAAATTAGAAATCTCTGAATCCGGTCTCCCTGGATCAGATCCGTCACCCACAGAATGAAGCTCTCCGTCCTCATGTTCTGCAAATTGTGACGCAGTATCAGACATGGCTCTCACATCATCAGCGCGCTCTGTCCTTAACCGAGAGCTATCGCGCTTGCCTCTTAATTCAGGCAATTTAGATAATACCTCTGTCATAACAGCAGCCATGTCTTGCAAAGTGATTTGTATGGGCCTCTCTGATGTACTTGGCGCCACAATATCACGCGCCTCCTGAGCGGGAGGCGAAGGTACTGACACGTGAGGAGAGTTAGTCGGCATAACTTCCCCCTCGTTGTCTGGTGATAATTTCTTTACAGATATAAATTGACTTTTATTCAAAGTGACATCAATACATTTAGTACACATATTTCTGTGGGGCTCCACATTGGCCTTCAAACATAGTGAACAAACAGATTCATCTGTGTCAGACATGTTTAAACAGACTCGCAATGAGACTAGCAAGCTTGGAAAATCCTTTCAAATAAATTTACAAGCAATATAAAAAACGCTACTGCGCCTTTAAGAAGCACAAAAAATCGTCGCAGTTGAAATAACAATGAACCAAATCAGTTATAGCAACCAAATTTTCACAGTAAATGTATTAAGTTAGCAAAGCATTGCACCCACTAGCAATTGGATGATTAACCCCTTAATACTCAAAAACAGATAATCAATTTAACAATTAACGTTTTTATCACAGTCAAACACACTTTCACAGGTCTGCTGTGACTGATTACCTCCCTCAAAATGAATTTTGGAGACCCCTGAGCTCTCTAGAGACGTCCTGGATCAAGGAGGAAGAAGCAGGAAGACTGAAACTGAATTTTTACTGCGCAAAAAAAGCGCTAAAATAGGCCCCTCCCACTCATATTACAACAGTGGGAAACCTCAGTTAACCGTTTCTATGTAGAAATAAACGACAGCCATGTGGAAAATCATGCCCCAAAAGATTTATCACCAAACTACCTCACAAATAAACGAATAACATGCCAGTAAACGTTTTAAACATGCACTTTAAAAGTTAGGTAGTGTTATTAATAAGCCTGCTACCAGTCGCTTCTACTGCAGTTAAGGCTCATACATTACTTCAGTATTAACAGTATTTTCTTAGTCAAATTCCATTCCTTAGAAAATTACTTATTGTACATACATTCATCAGCCTGATACCAGTTGCTACTGCATTTAAGGCTGTACTTACATTACATCGGTATCAGCAGTATTTTCTGAGTCAATTCCATTCCTTAGAAAAATAATTTACTGCACATACCTTGTTTGCAGGATTCCCCACACGCTATTCCCTTTCTGAAAGTTACCCCACTCCTCCGAATGTGCGAGAACAGCCAGTGGATCTTAGTTACTTCTGCTAAGATCATAGAAAACGCAGGCAGATTCTTCTTCCAAATACTGCCTGAGAACAAACAGCACACTCCGGTGCCATTTAAAATAACAAACTTTTGATTGAAGAAATAAACTAAGTATAAAAAACACCACAGACCTCTCACAACGTCCTATCTAGTTGAGTTGCAAGAGAATGACTGGGTATGACATGTGAGGGGAGGAGCTATATAGCAGCTCTGCTTGGGTGATCCTCTTGCAACTTCCTGTTGGGAAGGGAATATATCCCATAAGTAATGGATGACCCGTGGACTGAATACACTTAACAAGAGAAATGTTAAATTTAGGACCGCCATTGGAGATACGGGCGGGAGCCATGGACTCTCCTCTCCATGATGGAAATTAAATTATCAGGTAAGCAAAATGTATGTTTTCCATCTAAAGGGGAGGAGAGTCCACGGCTTCATTCATTACTTATGGGAAACATATACCCAAGCTCTAGAGGACACTGAATGAAATTGTGAGGGTAAAGGCGGACCCTTAAACTGAGGGCACCACAGCCTGTAGAATATTTCTCCCATAAACAGCTTCCACAGAAGCAAAGACATCAAATTTGTGAAAGTATGCAAGGAGGACCAGGTAGCCGCCTTACAAATCTGCTCCATAGAAGCCTCATTTTTGAAGGCCCAAGATGAAACCACTGCTCTAGTGGAATGAGCCATAACCCTCTGAGGGGCTTGTGTCCCGCCGTCTCATAAGCAAGGCGAATCAAGCTCCTCAGTCAAAAAGACAAAGAAGTAGCAGAGGCCCGCTGACCCCTGCGCTTCCCTGAATAGACTACAAAAAGAGAGTTAGGTTATCTGAAATCCTTAGTCGTCTGAAGATAGAACTTCAAGGCACGAACCACATCCAGATTATGAAGTAGCCTCTCCTTAGAAGAAGAGGGGCTAGGACACAAAGAAGGAACAACTATTTCCTGATTGATGTTATGGTCAGACACCACCTTGGAAGAAATATCAAGCCAGTGGGCAGAACAGCCTTATCAGCGTGAAACACCAGATAAGGGGGCTCATGTTGCAAGGCCGCCAGTTCAGAAACTCTGCGGGCCGATGCAATGGCTAAAAGAAACAGAACCTTCCAAGACAGGATCTTCATGTCAAGAGAATGCATAGGCTTAAACAGAGCCCTCTGTAAAGCTTTAAGAACCAAATTCAAGCTCCACTGGGGAGCAGACTGCCTAAACACAGGCCTGATTCTAGACAGGGCCTGAACAAAGGATTGAATGTCAGGGAGCTCAGCGAGCTTCCTATGCAAAAACACTGATAGAGCCGAGATCTGTCCATTCAAGGAACTAGCAGCAAGACCCTTCTCTCCAAACCCTCTTGGAGAAAGGACAAAATCCTGGATACCTTCACCTTGTGCCAAGGATATCCATGTCTCTCACACCAGGACAAGTAAACTCTCCACACCTTATGGTAGATGCGTCGAGTGACTGGCTTCCTCGCCTGAACTAGAGTATCAATCACAATTTCAGAAAAACCTCTCTTGGTTAGGATTTACCGTTCAATCTCCACGCAGTCAGTCTCAGAGAATCTAGATTCTGATGTTGAAAAGGACCCTGTTCCACAGGTCCATGCGACAGGGTAACCTCCACTGCGGAGAGGATGACATCTCCACCAGATCCGCAAACCACGTCCTCCGCGGCCACGTAGGAAAAATCAGAATGGACGACGCTCTCTTCTGCTTTATGCGTGCCACTTTACGAGGTAGAAGTGGTAACGGAGGAAAAATGTACACTAGACTGAATTTCCAAGGTACCGCCAACGCATCTATCAGCTCCGCTTGGGGGTCCCTCGACCTCGACCCGTATCGAGGAAGTTTGCAATTTAATCGGGACGCCATGAGATCGATCTCTGGAGTCCCCCATCTGAGACAAATTTCCACAAACACCTCGGGGTGAAGAGACAATTCTCCCGGATTAAATGTTTTTCTGCTGAGAAAGTCTGCTTCCCAGTTGTCCACTCCAGGGATGTGGATCACTGAGAGTGAACAGCCATGAGTCTCTGCCCACTCCAGAATCCGAGACACTTCCCTCATTGCAAGGGAGCATCTTGTACCTTGGTGATTAATGTATGCCACAGAGGTAATGTTGTCCATCTGGAACCTGATGAAGTTGCATTCCCCAGACAGGGCCACACCTTCAGAGCGTTGTAGATCGCTCGCAGTTCCAGGATATTTATCGGAAGAAGAGACTCCAGCCGATACCATTTTCTGTGTGCCATCCTGGCACCCCAAACAGCTCCCCATCCCGTCAGACTTGCGTCCATGGTCACAATTTCCCAGGATGGTCTCAAGAAGGATGTCCCCATGGACAACTGGACGAGACGGATCCACCAAGAGAGGGAAGACAGAGTCTGCGCATCCATGGATATCAGCTGTGAAAGATCGGAAAGGTCGCCGTTCCACTGCCTCAACATGCACAGTTGAAGAGGTCTGAGATGAAATCTTGTGAATGGAATGATGTTTATGCTGGAGACCATGAGCCCAATCACCTCCATACACTGAGCTAATGAGGGGCTCCTTGAGGACTGAAGGGCAAGACAGGCGGACGCAATCTTCCTGCGTCGCTGATCTGTGAGGAATATCTTCATGGACACAGAGTCTAGTATCGTGCCCAGAAACTCCACCCTGGTGCTGGGAACCAGGGAGCTCTTTCCGGAGTTGATCTTCCAACCGTGAGATTGAAGTAACAGAAGCAGAGCCCTTGAGTTGACCTCTGCCAGATGAAAGGACAGCACCTGAACCAGAATGTTGTCCAGGTAGGGTGCCACCGCAATACCCCTGGATCTGCCCACAGCAAGCAGTGCCCCCAGAACCTTCGTGAAGGCTCTCTGAGCCTTCGCCAGACTGAAGGGAAGGGTCACAAATTGAAAATGTTGGTCCAGAAACGCAAATCTGAGAAACTTGAAGTGGTTCCTGTGAATTGGAACATGCAGGTAGGCATCCTTTAAGACTATGAACTGCCCCTCTTGAACTAGAGGCAAAATGGACCTGATTGTTTCCATTTTGAATGATGGAACGGACAGGAACCTGTTTAAACACTTTAAATCCAGAACTGGGCGGAATGTGCCCTCCTTCTTTGGATCCATGAACAGATTTGAATAGTACCCTAGACCCCCTTCTGCATGGGGTACTGATACGATAACGCCTAGAGACGATAGATTCCTCACACACTCTAGGAAGGCCTCTCTCTTTTCCAGCCTTGAAGACAGGTTTGAAACAAGGAATCTGCCTCTGGGCGGAAATGACCTGAACCCTATCCTGTAACCCTGGACGACAACCTCCAGAACCCAAGGGTCCTGAACATCCTGCTAAAACGGAAAAACCTGACACCTTAGCGTTCAAGTGATTAATCTGCATATTGGCGTCGCAAATGAAAGAATTGGCAACCTTCAGTGCCTTAATCCTCTCCTGAACCTCTTCGAAAGAGGGCTCGCCCTAAATCATCTTGCACAGAGAATCACACCAATATGATGCAGCTCCGGCAACCGCAGCGCCGGCTGCTGCCGGATGAAAACCAAATCCTGTGAGTTGAAACATTTTCCTTAACATGTTTTCCAACTTTTTATCCATGGGCTCCTTGAACAACGAGCTATCCTCTAGCGGAATAGTTGTACGCTTAGCGAGAGTGGAGATAGCCCCATCCACCTTGGGAATGGTTCCCCACAGCTCAAGCTGGGTCTCCAGAATGGGGAAAAGCTTTTTAAAATAAGAAGGGGAAAAGGATGAACCTAATTGCTCCAATTCATTCTTTATAATATTTGTCATCTTTACAGGAACCGGAAAGGTCTGGGGCACCACCCAGTCCTCATACACCCTGTCCAGCTTAGGAATGGAGGGTTCTTCTGAAAGCTTCGGCTCTGGAACCTCCAGAGTTGCAAGCACTTGCTTCAGCAAAAAGCACAAATTCTCCATTTGAAACCTATAGCCAGGCTCCTCCGCCGCTGGAGGTTTAGATAACACGGACTCCGAAACAAAAGGAACCCCCTCCGAATCCTGAGTCGGGCCGCTCTGGAAAGCTCTACGCTTGTGCTTAGCAGAACGCGGTAAAGCATGGATCACTTTAGAGACTGCCGTTTGAAGTTGGTCCACAAAATCTGGCGGCCAGCAAATCGCCCCCGAAGGAGTAACAGTCGGAACCTGGGGTGCTGCATGTGGAATAGGGGACGCAATTAGGAAACGCACCTCACGGGAAGGAGAGCTCTCAGAGGTGGACGGCTCAGTAGTACTAGAGATTCTTTTATTTTTAGATGTCGTAGCTCTTTTGAGGCATGTGGAACATAGTTGAGCAGGCTGGTCTACCGAAACTTCACAATAAACACAGGTAAAAGAATTAGATAAAGAGGGAGTACCCTCCAACGCTTCAGAATCATCCATAGCTTTTATCTTAATTAGCAGATTAAGAACAGGCACCTTTATAACAGCCAATGGCCGGGGCATTCACCACCTCCTCTGACCCAGACTAGAGAAACCGCTTATCTCCTCCGTCACAGATCAGACCGGAAGTGAAGCGCCCTAACAGGACCGCCCCTGCCTAAAGGAAAAAACACACAAAAAAGGCGTGCAAAAACTCATGGAAATAAACCTGTCAGTTACACCACATTGCCAGAGCCTCATCCCGCACATAATGCAGCAATGACACAATAAAGAATACCATGTATAAACCCCCCTGTTCAATAATCCCCTTACAAGGAATATTAACCCTTGATTCTGTAAAGATAAAAGGCGCCACACTGTGGCCCTGTCTTCTGTTATCAATATAATAAAAAATTAAACAATCTTACCAGAATCCACGCCGTGGAACAGGAACACGGCCTTTCAAGTGTGACAGGTCGTAGCATTGCTCCTGCCATAGACTTGAGAGAAGAAAGCAGTCTGCGAAACTCATGAACGCAGATTGCTGTAGGAGCTGTTAATATGAGTCGGGAAGGTGTCGCAGAGGAGAGCTCTCCCTGCATCACCCAGGCCCTCAACTGAAAGGCTTATTAGGGCTAATTATTAGGGCTAATTAAACTCCCGTCCCATAGCGAAGAGTAGTACTCTCCATAAGACAACTCTGAAACTTCCGCACCTCTCTGCCATCCTCCTGAGACGAAATTCAAAGAATGACTGGGGGATGAGGGGAGTGGGGGAGGTATTTAAGCCTATGGCTGGGATGTCCTCCTGGTGGCCAGGTTCTTATTTCCCATAAGTAATGAATGAAGCCGTGGACTCTCCTCCCCTTTAGATGGAAATATATTTTTTAAGTACACAACCCAAGGTATTGATCTAGGCACATTTTGGTGTATTTGATGCCACTATATCTCGAATGCAATGATATAAAAAAAAATAGTGAACTTTTCACAAACTTAAAATTCACTTACAAATTAAGGGCTAAATTACAAGTGGCGTGCTAACATTATAGCATGCATGCTATATAAGAATGTATTACAAGTTGAAAGGTAATGCATTTGCTCAAGCACAATAGAATATAATGTGTGCCCGGTTAGAGTGATTGCCTGAAGACGTTGCGTTAGGGCTAAAATAAATACAACATAAATACATTAAAAACATAATTTATGCTTACCTGATAAATTTATTTCTCTTGTAGTGTAGTCAGTCCACGGGTCATCCATTACTTATGGGATTATATCTCTTCCCCAACAGGAAGTTGCAAGAGGATCACCCAAGCAGAGCTGCTATATAGCTCCTCCCCTCACATGTCATATCCAGTCATTCGACCGAAACAAGACGAGAAAGGAGAAACCATAGGGTGCAGTGGTGACTGGAATTTAATTAAAATTTAGATCTGCCTCAAAAGACAGGGCGGGCCGTGGACTGACTACACTACAAGAGAAATAAATTTATCAGGTAAGCATAAATTATGTTTTCTCTTGTTAAGTGTAGTCAGTCCACGGGTCATCCATTACTTATGGGATACCAATACCAAAGCTAAAGTACACGGATGAAGGGAGGGACAAGGCAGGAACTTTAAACGGAAGGAACCACTGCCTCAAGCACCTTTCTCCCAAAAATAGCCTCTGAAGAAGCAAAAGTATCAAATTTGTAAAATTTTGAAAAAGTGTGAAGTGAAGACCAAGTTGCAGCCTTGCAAATCTGTTCAACAGAGGCCTCATTTTTAAAGGCCCAGGTGGAAGCCACAGCTCTCGTAGAATGAGCTGTAATTCTTTCAGGAGGCTGCTGTCCAGCAGTCTCATAGGCTAAACGTATTATGCTACGAAGCCAAAAAGAGAGAGAGGTAGCCGAAGCCTTTTGACCTCTCCTCTGTCCAGAGGAAACGACAAACAGGGAAGACGTTTGACGAAAATCTTTAGTTGCCTGCAAATAGAACTTCAGGGCACGGACTACGTCCAGATTATGCAAAAGTCGTTCCTTCTTTGAAGAAGGGTTAGGACACAAAGATGGAACAACAATCTCTTGATTGATATTCCTGTTAGAAACTACCTTAGGTAAGAACCCAGGTTTAGTACGCAGAACTACCTTTTCTGAATGAAAAATCAGATAAGGAGAATCACAATGTAAGGCAGATAACTCAGAGACTCTTCGAGCCGAGGAAATAGCCATCAAAAACAGAACTTTCCAAGATAACAGCTTGATATCAATGGAATGAAGGGGTTCAAATGGAACTCCTTGCAGAACGTTAAGAACTAAGTTTAAGCTCCACGGCGGAGCAACAGTCTTAAACACAGGCTTAATCCTAGCCAAAGCCTGACAAAAAGCCTGAACGTCTGGAACTTCTGCCAGACGTTTGTGTAGAAGAATAGACAGAGCAGAAATCTGTCCCTTTAACGAACTAGCAGATAAGCCCTTTTCTAAACCCTCTTGTAGAAAAGACAATATCCTAGGAATCCTAACCTTACTCCATGAGTAACTCTTGGATTCGCACCAATATAAATATTTACACCATATCTTATGGTAAATTCTTCTGGTAACAGGTTTCCTAGCCTGTATTAAGGTATCAATAACCGACTCCGAGAAGCCACGCTTTGATAGAATCAAGCGTTCAATCTCCATGCAGTCAGCCTCAGAGAAATTAGATTTGGATGGTTGAAAGGACCGTGAATAAGAAGGTCCTGCCTCAGAGGCAGAGGCCATGGTGGACAGGACGACATGTCCACTAGGTCTGCATACCAGGTCCTGCGTGGCCACGCAGGCGCTATCAGAATCACAGATGCTCTCTCCTGTTTGATCTTGGCAATCAGTCGAGGAAGCATCGGAAATGGTGGAAACACATAAGCCATGTTGAAGACCCAAGGTGCTGTCAGAGCATCTATCAGCACCGCTCCCGGGTCCCTGGACCTGGATCCGTAACAAGGAAGCTTGGCGTTCTGGCGAGACGCCATGAGATCCAGATCTGGTTTGCCCCAACGATGAATCAGTTGAGCGAAGACCTCCGGATGAAGTTCCCACTCCCCCGGATGAAAAGTCTGGCGACTTAGAAAATCCGCCTCCCAGTTCTCCACGCCTGGGATGTAGATCGCTGACAGGTGGCAAGAGTGATGCCCAGCAAATTATCTTTGAGACTTCCAACATCGCTAGGGAACTTCTGGTTCCCCCTTGATGGTTGATGTAAGCCACAGTCGTGATGTTGTCCGACTGAAATCTGATGAACCTCAGAGTTGCTAACTGAGGCCAAGCTAGAAGAGCATTGAATATTGCTCTGAACTCCAGAATATTTATTGGGAGGAGTTTCTCCTCCTGAGTCCATGATCCCTGAGCTTTCAGGGAATTCCAGACTGCGCCCCAACCTAGAAGGCTGGCGTCTGTTGTTACAATCGTCCAATCTGGCCTGCGAAAGGTCATCCCCTTGGACAGATGGGGCAGAGAAAGCCACCATAGAAGAGATTCTCTGGTCTCTTGATCCAGATTTAACCGAGGGGACAAATCTGAGTAATCCCCATTCCACTGACTTAGCATGCACAATTGCAGCGGTCTGAGATGCAGGCGCGCAAATGGTACTATGTCCATTGCCGCTACCATTAAGCCGATTACTTCCATGCACTGAGCTACTGACGGGTGTGGAATGGAATGAAGGGCACGGCAAGCATTTAGAAGTTTTGATAACCTGGCCTCCGTCAGGTAAATTCTCATCTCTACAGAATCTATAAGAGTCCCTAGGAAGGGAACCCTTGTAAGTGGTAAAAGAGAACTCTTTTCCACGTTCACCTTCCACCCATGCGACCTCAGAAATGCCAGAACTATCTCTGTATGAGACTTGGCAGTTTGAAAACTTGACGCTTGTATCAGAATGTCGTCTAGGTACGGAGCTACCGCTATGCCTCGTGGTCTTAGTACCGCCAGAAGTGCGCCCATAACCTTTGTAAAGATTCTTGGAGCCGTAGCTACAAACTGGTAATGCCTGTCTAGGAAGGCAAATCTTAGGTACCGATAATGATCCTTGTGAATCGGTATGTGAAGGTAGGCATCCTTTAAGTCCACTGTGGTCATGTACTGACCCTCTTGGATCATGGCTAGGATGGTTCGAATAGTTTCCATTTTGAATGATGGAACTTTTAGGAATTTGTTTAGGATTTTTAAGTCCAAGATTGGTCTGAAGGTTCCCTCTTTCTTCGGAACCACAAATAGATTTGAATAGAATCCTTACCCGTGTTCCGTCGGCGGAACTGGGTGGATCACCCCCATTAGTAAGAGGTCTTATACACAGCGTAGAAACGCCTCTTTCTTTATTTGGTTTGCTGATAACCTTGAAAGATGAAATCTACCTTGTGGAGGAGAAGCTTTGAAGTCCAGAAGATATCCCTAAGATATGATCTCCAACGCCCAGGGATCCTGGACATCTCTTGCCCAAGCCTGGGCGAAGAGAGAAAGTCTGCCCCCCACTAGATCCGTTTCCGGATAGGGGGCCCTCTCTTCATGCTGTCTTAGGGGCAGCAGCAGGATTTCTGGCCTGCTTGCCCTTGTTCCAGGACTGGTTAGTTTTCCAGCCCTGTCTATAACGAGCAACAGCTCCTTCCTGTTTTGGAGCGGAGGAAGTTGATGCTGCTCCTGCCTTGAGGTTACGAAAGGCACGAAAATTAGACTGTTTGGCCTTTGATTTGGCCCTGTCCTGAGGTAGAGCATGGCCCTTACCTCCCGTAATGTCAGCGATAATTTCTTTCAAGCCGGGCCCGAATAAGGTCTGCCCTTTGAAAGGAATATTAAGCAATTTAGATTTAGAAGTCACGTCAGCTGACCAGGATTTAAGCCATATCGCTCTGCGCGCTTGGATGGCGAATCCGGAGTTCTTAGCCGTAAGTTTGGTTAAATGTACGACGGCATCAGAAACAAATGCGTTAGCTAGCTTAAGTGCTTTAAGCTTGTTCATAATTTCATCCAATGGAGCTGTGCGAATGGTCTCTTCCAGAGACTCAAACCAGAATGCCGCCGCAGCAGTGACAGGCGCAATGCATGCAAGGGGCTGTAAGATAAAACCTTGTTGAACAAACATTTTCTTAAGGTAACCTTCTAATTTTTTTATCCATTGGATCTGAAAAAGCACAACTATCCTCCACCGGGATAGTGGTACGCTTAGCCAAAGTAGAAACTGCTCCCTCCACCTTAGGGACCGTCTGCCATAAGTCCCGTGTGGTGGCGTCTATTGGAAACATTTTCCTAAATATAGGAGGGGGGGAAAAAGGCACACCGGGTCTATCCCACTCCTTGCTAATAATTTCTGTAAGCCTCTTAGGTATAGGAAAAACGTCAGTACACACCGGTACCGCATAGTATCTATCCAGCCTACATAATTTCTCTGGAATTGCAACCGTGTTACAATCATTCAGAGCCGCTAATACCTCCCCTAGAAATACGCGGAGGTTCTCAAGCTTAAATTTAAAATTAGAAATCTCTGAATCCAGTCTCCCTGGATCAGATCCGTCACCCACAGAATAAAGCTCTCCGTCCTCATGTTCTGCAAATTGTGACGCAGTATCGGACATGGCTCTCCCATCATCAGCGCGCTCTGTCCTTAACCCAGAGCAATCGCGCTTGCCTCTTAATTCTGGCAATTTAGATAATACTTCTGTCATAACAGTAGCCATGTCTTGCAAAGTGATTTGTATGGGCCTCTCTGATGTACTTGGCGCCACAATATCACGCACCTTCTGAGCAGGAGGCGAAGGTACTGACACGTGAGGAGAGTTAGTCGGCATAACTTCCCCCTCGTTGTCTGGTGATAATTTCCTTACATGTAAAGATTGACTTTTATTTAAAGTGACATCAATGCATTTAGTACATAAATTTCTATGGGGCTCCACATTGGCCTTCAAACATACACTGTGTGCAGAATTATTAGGCAAATGAGTATTTTGACCACATCATCCTCTTTATGCATGTTGTCTTACTCCAAGCTGTATAGGCTCGAAAGCCTACTACCAATTAAGCATATTAGGTGATGTGCATCTCTGTAATGAGAAGGGGTGTGGTCTAATGACATCAACACCCTATATCAGGTGTGCATAATTATTAGGCAACTTCCTTTCCTTTGGCAAAATGGGTCAAAAGAAGGACTTGACAGGCTCAGAAAAGTCAAAAATAGTGAGATATCTTGCAGAGGGATGCAGCACTCTTAAAATTGCAAAGCTTCTGAAGCGTGATCATCGAACAATCAAGCGTTTCATTCAAAATAGTCAACAGGGTCGCAAGAAGCGTGTGGAAAAACAAAGGCGCAAAATAACTGCCCATGAACTGAGAAAAGTCAAGCGTGCAGCTGCCAAGATGCCACTTGCCACCAGTTTGGCCATATTTCAGAGCTGCAACATTACTGGAGTGCCCAAAAGCACAAGGTGTGCAATACTCAGAGACATGGCCAAGGTAAGAAAGGCTGAAAGACGACCACCACTGAACAAGACACACAAGCTGAAACGTCAAGACTGGGCCAAGACATATCTCAAGACTGATTTTTCTAAGGTTTTATGGACTGATGAAATGAGAGTGAGTCTTGATGGGCCAGATGGATGGGCCCGTGGCTGGATTGGTAAAGGGCAGAGAGCTCCAGTCCGACTCAGACGCCAGCAAGGTGGAGGTGGAGTACTGGTTTGGGCTGGTATCATCAAAGATGAGCTTGTGGGGCCTTTTCGGGTTGAGGATGGAGTCAAGCTCAACTCCCAGTCCTACTGCCAGTTTCTGGAAGACACCTTCTTCAAGCAGTGGTACAGGAAGAAGTCTGCATCCTTCAAGAAAAACATGATTTTCATGCAGGACAATGCTCCATCACACGCGTCCAAGTACTCCACAGCGTGGCTGGCAAGAAAGGGTATAAAAGAAGAAAATCTAATGACATGGCCTCCTTGTTCACCTGATCTGAACCCCATTGAGAACTTGTGGTCCATCATCAAATGTGAGATTTACAAGGAGGGAAAACTGTACACCTCTCTGAACAGTGTCTGGGAGGCTGTGGTTGCTGCTGCACGCAATGTTGATGGTGAACAGATCAAAACACTGACAGAATCCATGGATGGCAGGCTTTTGTCCTTGCAAAGAAAGGTGGCTATATTGGTCACTGATTTGTTTTTGTTTTGTTTTTGAATGTCAGAAATGTATATTTGTGAATGTTGAGATGTTATATTGGTTTCACTGGTAAAAATAAATAATTGAAATGGGTATATATTTGTTTTTTGTTAAGTTGCCTAATAATTATGCACAGTAATAGTCACCTGCACACACAGATATCCCCCTAAAATAGCTATAACTAAAAACAAACTAAAAACTACTTCCAAAACTATTCAGCTTTGATATTAATGAGTTTTTTAGGTTCATTGAGAACATGGTTGTTGTTCAATAATAAAATTAATCCTCAAAAATACAACTTGCCTAATAATTCTGCACTCCCTGTAGTGAACAAAGAGATTCATCTGTGTCAGACATGTTTAAACAGACTAGCAATGAGACTAGCAAGCTTGGAAAATACTTTCAAATAAATTTACAAGCAATATAAAAAACGCTACTGCGCCTTTAAGAAGCACAAAAAGCTGTCACAGTTGAAATAACAATGAACCAAATTAGTTATAGCAACCAAATTTTCACAGTAAATGAATTAAGTTAGCAAAGGATTGCACCCACCAGCAAAAGGATGATTAACCCCTTAGTACCCAAAAAAAACGGATAACAATTTAATAATTAACGTTTTTATCACAGTCAAACACACTGTCACAGGTCTGCTGTGACTGATTACCTCCCTCAAAATGAATTTTGAAGACCCCTGAGCTCTCTAGAGACTTCCTGGATCATGGAGGATGAAGTAGGAAGATTGTGACTGAATTTTTACTGAGCAAAAAAGCGCTAAAATAGGCCCCTCCCACTCATATTACAACAGTGGGGAAGCTCAGTTAACTGTTTCTATGCAGAAAAAAAAGATAGCCATGTGGTAAAAATCATGCCCCAATAAGTTTTATCACCAAGTACCTCACAAAAAACGATTAACATGCTAGTAAACGTTTTAAAAGCTATGAAGTGTTATTAATAAGCCTGCTACCAGTCGCTTTTACTGCAGTTAAGGCTCATACATTACTTCAGTATTAACAGTATTTTCTGAGTCAAATTCCATTCCCTAGAAAAATACTTCAGTGTACACACACTCATCAGCCTGATACCAGTCGCTACCACTGCATTTAAGGCTGAACTTACATTACATTGGTATTAGCAGTATTTTCTCAGTCAATTCCATTCCTTAGAAAAATAATTTACTGCACATACCTCGTTTGCAGGGGGAACCTGCATGCTATTCCCCTTTTCTGAAGTTACCTCACTCCTCAGAATGTATGAGAACAGCCAGTGGATCTTAGTTACGTCTGCTAAGATCATAGAAAACGCAGGCAGATTCTTCTTCTAATGCTGCCTGAGAACAAACAGCACACTCCGGTGCCATTTAAAATAACAAACTTTTGATTGAAGAAATAAACTAAGTTTAAAAACACCACAGACCTCTCACAACAACCTATCTTTAGTTAGGTTGCAAGAGAATGACTGGATATGACATGTGAGGGGAGGAGCTATATAGCAGCTCTGCTTGGGTGATCCTCTTGCAACTTCCTGTTGGGGAAGAGATATAATCCCATAAGTAATGGATGACCCGTGGACTGACTACACTTAACAAGAGAAATAAACTGTTACACATATAAACACTATCTGATAAAAATTTGTCATATATAAATTAATAAACATTTTTAACAAGGATATATATATGACCATGTATTTGACTGCAAATGGCTATAATATAAATATATGTGTCAAAATAATAATTATATAACATTTAACTGTTTATTTACTGTAAATATTTCAAATTTGAATGTTCTTCACATACAGGATTTTCATTTTAATATCTGTATATACCTATATATAATTATCTTTTCCTATAAATATATAGGTATAGATATATATTTTACATTAACATTATTAGATATATATAGAAATATATACAGGTATGTAATAAAAAAAATTCTATGTGTACAACATAGGAATGTAAAATATGTGTAAAGTGCTTAGGGTTCTGTGGTTTAGGTCTAAAGCAGTGTCGGGTTAGCGCACATGAAGAATGAGTTATCTTAAGGCACGTTATTGAAATATTAAATATAAAAAAATATACGCCTAGTTTACGAGTTATGCATTAGGGTTAAAAAGCAGCGTTGGCCAGTCCCAACGCTGCTTTTTAACGCCCGCTGGTATTACGAGTCTTGCAGGTACAGGTGTACCGCTCTCTTCTTTGGCCTGACTTGGAAATACCGCAAATCCACTTACGTCAATTGCGTATCCTATATTTTCAATGGGACTTGCATAGCGCCAGTATTACGAGTCTTCCACAAATTGAGCGGTAGACCCTCTCCTGTGAAGACTGATACCGCATTTTAAAGTCAGTAGTTAAGAGTTTTACACTACAACGCCGTAGTATAAAACTCTTAACTTCAGCCCGGTTGGGTGAAGACGTCTCCCGGTAAGGTGATCTTCAAGGGGTTAGTGTTAGGTTTTTTTAAGGGGGTATTGGGTGGGTTTTAGAGTAGGTTTGGTTGTGTGGGTGGTGGGTTTTAATGTTGGGGGGGTATTTGTAAAAAATTTTACAGGTAAAAGAGCTGATTACTTTGGGGCAATGCCCTGCAAAAGGCCCTTTTAAGGGCTATTTGTCATTTAGTGTAGGGTAGGGCTTTTTTTATTTTGGGGGGGATTTTTTATTTTGTTAGGGGGATTAGATTAGGTGTAATTAGTTTAAAAATCTTGTAATTATTTTATTATTTTCTGTAATTTAGTGTTTGTTTGTTTGTTTGATTGTTTTTTTGTACTTTAGATAATTTAATGGTATTTAATTTATTTAATTATAGTGTAGTGTTAGGTGTAATTGGGTCGGGGCATGGTGGGGCGTGATGCGGGCATAGTGGGGGGCGTGACCGGGCGGAGCAGGCATGGCAGGAGCGTGGTTTGTAGAGAGAGCACACAAAAGAGAGGGGGGAGAAAGTGCACAAAAGAGAGGGGGCAGAAAGAGCACAAAAGAGAGGGGGCAGAAAGAGCACAAAAGAGAGGGGGCAGAAAGAGCACAAAAGAGAGGGGGCAGAAAGAGCACAAAAGAAAGGGGGCAGAAAGAGCACAAAAGAGAGGGGGCAGAAAGAGCACAAAAGAAAGGGGGCAGAAAGAGCACAAAAGAAAGGGGGCAGAAAGAGCACACAAGAGAGGGGGGAGAAAGGGCAAAAAAAGAGGGGACAGAAAGTGCAAAAAAGAGAGGGGGGATAGATCACAAAAGAGAGGGGCAGAAAAAGCACAAAAGAGAGGGGCAGAAAGTGCACAAAAGAGAGGGGGAGAAAGAGCACAAAAGAGAGGGGGAGAAAGAGCACAAAAGAGAGGGGGAGAAAGATCACAAAAGAGAGGGGGAGAAAGATCACAAAAGAGAGGGGGGGAAAGAGCACAAAAGAGAGGGGGGAAAGAGCACAAAAGAGAGGGGGCAGAAATAGCACAAAAGAGAGGGGACAGAAAGAGCACAAAAGAGAGGAGGCAGAAAGAGCACAAAAGAGAGGGGGGAGAAAGAGCACAAAAGAGAGGAGGCAGAAAGAGCACAAAAGAGAGGGGGGAGAAAGAGCACAAAAGAGAGGGGAGAGAGCACAAAAGAGAAGGTACAGAAAGGGCACAAAAGAGAGGGGGGAGAAAGGGCACAAAAGAGAGGGGGCAGAAAGGGCACAAAAGAGAGGGGGCAGAAAGTGCACAAAAGAGAGGGGGCAAAAAGAGCACAAAAGAGAGTGGACAGGGTCGGGGCATGGTGGGGCATGATGCGGGCGTAGTGGGGGGCGTGACCTGGTGGAGCAGGCATGGCAGGAGCGTGGTTTGTAGAGAGAGCACACAAAAGAGAGGAGGGAGAAAGTGCACAAAAGAGAGGGGGCAGAAAGTGCACAAAAGAGAGGGGGCAGAAAGAGCACAAAAGAGAGGGGGCAGAAAGAGCACAAAAGAGAGGGGGCAGAAAGAGCACAATAGAGAGGGGGCAGAAAGAGAACAAAAGAGAGGGGGGAGAAAGAGCTCAAAAGAGAGGGGGCAGAAAGAGCACAAAAGAGAGGGGGCAGAAAGAGCACAATAGAGAGGGGGCAGAAAGAGCACAAAAGAGAGGGGGGAGAAAGAGCTCAAAAGAGAGGGGGGAGAAAGAGCACAAAAGAGAGGGGGCAGAAAGAGCACAAAAACATAATTTATACTTACCAGATAAATTTATTTCTCTTGTAGTGTATCCAGTCCACGGATCATCCATTACTTGTGGGATATTCTCCTTCCCAACAGGAAGTTGCAAGAGGATCACCCACAGCAGAGCTGCTATATAGCTCCTCCCCTCACTGCCATATCCAGTAATTCGACCGAAACAAGCCGAGAAAGGAGAAACCATAGGGTGCAGTGGTGACTGTAGTTTAATTAAAATTTAGACCTGTCTTAAAAGGACAGGGCGGGCCGTAGACTGGATACACTACAAGAGAAATAAATTTATCAGGTAAGCATAAATTATGTTTTCTCTTGTTAAGTGTATCCAGTCCACGGATCATCCATTACTTGTGGGATACCAATACCAAAGCTAAAGTACACGGATGATGGGAGGGACAAGGCAGGAACTTAAAAGGAAGGAACCACTGCCTGTAGAACCTTTCTCCCAAAAACAGCCTCTGAAGAAGCAAAAGTATCGAATTTGTAAAATTTGGAAAAGGTATGAAGCGAAGACCAAGTCGCAGCCTTGCAAATCTGTTCAACAGAAGCCTCATTTTTAAAGGTCCAGGTGGAAGCCACAGCTCTAGTAGAATAAGCTGTAATCCCTTCAGGGGGCTGCTGTCCAGCAGTCTCATAGGCTAAACGGATTATACTCCAAAGCCAAAAAGAAAGAGAGGTTGCCGAGGCCTTTTGACCTCTCCTCTGTCCAGAGTAAACAACAAATAGGTTAGATGTTTGACGAAAATCTTTAGTAGCCTGTAAGTAAAACTTCAAGGCACGGACTACGTCTACTCTAGATTATGCAAAAGACGTTCCTTCTTTGAAGAAGGATTAGGACATAATGATGGAACAACAATCTCTTGATTGATATTCTTGTTAGAAAGCACCTTAGGTAAAAACCCAGGTTTTGTACGCAGAACTACTTTATCTGAATGAAAGATCAGATAAGGAGAATCACAATGTAAGGCAGATAACTCCGAGACTCTTTGAGCCGAGGAAATAGCCATCAGAAAAAGAACTTTCCATGATAGAAGTTTGATATCAATAGAATGAAGGGGTTCAAACGGAACCCCTTGAAGAACTTTAAGAACCAAGTTTAAGCTCCATGGAGGAGCAACAGGTTTAAACACAGGCTTAATTCTAACTAAAGCCTGACAAAATGCCTGAACGTCTGGAACTTCTGCCAGACGCTTGTGTAAAAGAATAGACAGAGCAGAAATCTGTCCCTTTAAAGAACTAGCTGATAATCCTTTGTCCAAACCCTCTTGGAGGAAGGACAATATCCTAGGAATCCTAACTCTACTCCATGAGTAATTCTTGGATTCACACCAATGAAGATATTTACGCCATATCTTGTGGTAAATTTTCCTGGTGACAGGCTTTCGTGCCTGTATTAAGGTATCAATTACTGACTCAGAGAAGCCACGCTTTGATAGGATCAAGCGTTCAATCTCCATGCAGTCAGTCTCAGAGAAAGTAGATTCGGATGATTGAAAGGACCTTGTATTAGAAGGTCTTGTCTCAGAGGCAGAGTCCATGGTGGAAAGGATGACATGTCCACTAGGTCTGCACACCAGGTCCTGCGTGGCCATGCAGGCGCTATCAATATCACCGATGCTCTCTCCTGTTTGATTTTGGCAATCAGACGAGGGAGCAGAGGAAACGGTGGAAACACATAAGCCAGGTTGAAGAACCAAAGAGCATCTATCAGTGCCGCTTCTGGGTCCCTGGACCTGGATCCGTAACAAGGAAGCTTGGCGTTCTGGCGAGACGCCATGAGATCCAGTTCTGGTTTGCCCCAATGGAGAACCAATTGAGCAAACACCTCCGGATAGAGTTCCCACTACCCCCGGATGAAAACTCTGACGACTTAGAAAATCCACCTCCCAGTTCTCTACACCTGGGATGTGGATCGCTGACAGGTGGCAAGAGTGAGTCTCTGCCCAGCGAATTATCTTGGAGACTTCTGACATCGCTAGGAAACTCCTGGTTCCCCCTTGATGGTTGATGTAAGCCACAGTCGTGATGTTGTCCGACTGAAATCTGATGAACCTCAGTGTTGCTAACTGAGGCCAAGCTAGAAGAGCATTGAATATCGCTCTTAACTCCAGAATATTTATTGGGAGGAGTTTCTCCTCCTGAGTCCATGAACCCTGAGCCTTCAGGGAGTTCCAGACTGCACCCCAACCTAGAAGGCTGGCATCTGTTGTTACAATGGTTCAATCTGGTCTGCAAAAGGTCATACCCTTGGACAGATGGACCCGAGATAACCACCAGAGAAGAGAATCTCTGGTTTCCTGATCCAGATTTAGTAGAGGGGACAAATCTGTGTAATCCCCATTTCACTGACTGAGCATGCATAACTGCAGCGGTCTGAGATGCAGGCGCGCAAATGGCACTATGTCCATCGCCGTTACCATTAAGCCGATTACTTCCATGCACTGAGCCACCATGGGGCGCGGAATGGAGTGAAGAACACGGCAAGCATTTAGAAGTTTTGATAACCTGGACCCCGTCAGGTAAATTTTCATTTCTATAGAATCTATTAGAGTCCCTAGGAAGGAAACCCTTGTGAGAGGAGATAGAGAACTCTTTTCTTCGTTCACTTTCCACCCATGCGACCTCAGAAATGCCAGAACTATCTCTGTATGAGACTTGGCAATTTGAAAGCTTGACTCCTGTATCAGGATGTCGTCTAGGTAAGGAGCCACCGCTATGCCTCGCGGTCTTAGAACCGCTAGAAGTGAGCCCAGAACCTTTGTAAAAATTCTTGGGGCTGTAGCCAACCCGAATGGAAGAGCTACAAATTGGTAATGCCTGTCTAGAAAGGCAAACCTCAGAAACCGATGATGATTCTTGTGAATCGGAATGTGAAGGTAGGCATCCTTTAAGTCCACTGTGGTCATGTACTGACCCTCTTGGATCATGGGTAAAATGGTTCGAATAATTTCCATCTTGAATGATGGAACTCTGAGGAATTTGTTTAGGATCTTTAGATCCAAAATTGGTCTGAAGGCTCCCTCTTTTTTGGGAACCACAAACAGATTTGAATAAAACCCCTGTCCTTGTTCCGTCCGCGGAACTGGATGGATCATTCCCATTACAAGGAGGTCTTGCACGCAGCTTAGGAATGCCTCTTTCTTTATCTGGTTTGCAGATAATCTTGAAAGGTGAAATCTCCCTTGTGGAGGAGAAGCTTTGAAGTCCAGAAGATATCCCTGAGATATGATCTCCAACGCCCAGGGATCCTGAACATCTCTTGCCCACACCTGGGCGAAGAGAGAAAGTCTGCCCCCCACTAGATCTGTTTCCGGATAGGGGGCCGTTCCTTCATGCTGTCTTGGGGGCAGCAGCAGGCTTTCTGGCCTGCTTGCCCTTGTTCCAGGACTGGTTAGGTTTCCAGGCCTGCTTGGATTGAGCAAAAGTTCCCTCTTGTTTTGAAGCAGAGGAAGTTGATGCTGCACCTGCCTTGAAATTTCGAAAGGCAAGAAATTTAGACTGTTTGGCCCTTGATTTGGCCCTGTCCTGAGGAAGGGTATGACCCTTACCTCCAGTAATGTCATCAATAATTTATTTCAAACCAGGCCCGAATAAGGTCTGCCCCTTGAAAGGAATGTTGAGTAATTTAGACTTTGAAGTCACATCAGCTGACCAGGATTTAAGCCATAGCGCCCTACGCGCCTGGATGGCGAATCATGAATTCTTAGCCGTTAGTTTAGTCAAATGAACAATGGCATCGGAAACAAATGAGTTAGCTAGCTTAAGTGTTCTAAGCTTGTCAATAATTTCAGTGAATGGAGCTGTATGGATGGCCTCTTCCAGGGCCTCAAACCAGAACTCCGCCGCCGCAGCAGTGACAGGCGCAATGCATTCAAGGGGCTGTAAAATAAAACCTTGTTGAATAAACATTTTCTTAAGGTAACCCTCTAATTTTTTATCCATTGGATCTGAAAAAGCACAACTGTCCTCAACCGGGATAGTGGTACGCTTTGCTAAAATAGAAACTGCTCCCTCCACCTTAGGGACTGTCTGCCATAAGTCCCGTGTAGTGGCATCTATTAGAAACATTTTTCTAAATATAGGAGGTGGGGAAAAGGGCACACCGGGTCTATCCCACTCCTTACTAATAATTTCTGTAAGCCTTTTAGGTATTGGAAAAACATCAGTACTCACCGGCACTGCATAGTATTTATCCAGTCTACACAATTTCTCTGGCACTGCAATTGTGTCACAGTCATTCAGAGCAGCTAATACCTCCCCAAGCAATACACAGAGGTTCTCAAGCTTAAATTTAAAATTAGAAATCTCAGAATCAGGTCTCCCCGATTCAGAGATGTCACCTACAGACTGAAGCTCTCCGTCCTCAGGTTCTGCATATTGTGACGCAGTATCAGACATGGCTCTTACAGCATCTACGCGCTCTGTATCTCGTCTAACCCCAGAGCTATCGAGCTTGCCTCTCAATTCAGGCAATCTGGCTAATACCTCTGACAGGGTATTATTCATGATTGCAGCCATGTCCTGCAAAGTAATCACTATGGGCGTCCCTGATGTACTTGGCGCCATATTAGCGTGCGTCCCTTGAGAGGGAGGCGAAGGGTCCGACACGTGGGGAGAGTTAGTCGGCATAACTTCCCCTTCGACAGACCCCTCTGGTGACAATTCTTTTATAGATAAAGACTGATCTTTACTGTTTAAGGTGAAATCAATACATTTAGTACACATTCTCCTATGGGGCTCCACCATGGCTTTTAAACATAATGAACAAGTAGTTTCCTCTGTGTCAGACATGTTTGTACGGACTAGCAATGAGACTAGCAAGCTTGGAAAACACTTTAAACCAAGTTAACAAGCAATATAAAAAAACGTTACTGTGCCTTTAAGAAAAACAAATTTTGACAAAATTTGAAATAACAGTGAAAAAAGGCAGTTACACTAACGAAATTTTTACAGTGTATGTAACAAGTTAGCAGAGCATTGCAACCACTTGCAAATGGATGATTAACCCCTTAATACCAAAAACGGAATAATAAATGACAAAAACTTTTTTAAACACAGTCACAACAACTGCCAGAGGTCTACTGTGGTTGTTACCCTCCTCAAACACGACTTTTAAAGCCTTTTGAGCCCTTCAGAGATGTCCTGTATCATGCAGAAGGAAGCTGAGTTTCTCTGTCTGTAATTTTAGCTGCGCAGAAAAGCGCTAAAATAGGCCCCTCCAACTCATATTACAACAGTGGAAAGCCTCAGGAAACTGTTTCTAGGCAAAAATCAAGCCAGCCATGTGGAAAAAAACTACGCCCCAATAAGTTTTGTCACCAAACATATATAAAAACGATTAACATGCCAGCAAACGTTTTATATTACACTTTTATAAGAGTATGTATCTCTGTTAATAAGCCTGATACCAGTCGCTATTAAATCACTGCATTTAGGCTTAACTTACATTAATCCGATATCAGCAGCATTTTTCTAGCAAATTCCAAGCCTAGAAATATGTTAACTGCACATACCTTATTGCAGGAAAACCTGCACGCCATTCCCCCTCTGAAGTTACCTCACTCCTCAGAATATGTGAGAACGGCAGTGGATCTTAGTTACTTCTGCTAAGATCATAGAAATCACAGGCAGATTCTTCTTCTAATGCTGCTTGGGATAAAACAGTACACTCCGGTACCATTTAAAAATAACAAACTTTTGATTGAAGTTAAAAAACTAACTATAATACACCACTCTCCTCTTACTACGTCCATCTTTGTTGAGAGTTGCAAGAGAATGACTGGATATGGCAGTGAGGGGAGGAGCTATATAGCAGCTCTGCTGTGGGTGATCCTCTTGCAACTTCCTGTTGGGAAGGAGAATATCCCACAAGTTATGGATGATCCGTGGACTGGATACACTTAACAAGAGAAAGAGAGGGGGGAGAAAGAGCTCAAAAGAGAGGGGGGAGAAAGAGCACAACAGAGAGGGGGAGAGAGCGCACAAAAGAGAGGGGGAGAGAGAGCGCACAAAAGAGAGGGGGAGAAAGAGCACAAAAGAGAGGGGGCAGAAAGAGCACAAAAGAGAGGGGCAGAAAGAGCATAAAAGAGAGGGGCAGAAAGAGCACAAAAGAGAGGGGCAGAAAGAGCACAAAAGAGAGGGGGCAGAAAGTGCACAAAAGAGAGGGGGCAGAAAGCGCATAAAAGAGAGGGGGCAGAGAGAGGACAAAGGAGAGTGGACAGGGTCGGGGCATGGTGGGGCGTGATGCGGGCGTAGTGGGGGGCGTGACCGGGCGGAGCGGGCATGGCAGGAGCGTGGTTTGTAGAGAGAGCACACAAAAGAGAGGGGGGAGAAAGTGCACAAAAGAGAGGGGGCAGAAAGGGCACAAAAGGGGGAAGAAAGAGCACAAAAGAGAGGGGGCAGAAAGAGCACAAAAGAGAGGGGGGAGAAAGGGCAAAAAAAGAGGGGGCAGAAAGAGCAAAAAAGAGAGGAGGCAGAAAAAGCACAAAATAGAGGGGGCAGAGAGAGCACAAAAGAGATTGAACAGGGTCGGGGCATGGTGGGGCATGATGCGGGCGTAGTGGGGGTGTGACCAGGCGGAGCGGGCATGGCAGGAGCGTGGTTTGTAGAGAGAGCACACAAAAGAGAGGGGGGAGAAAGTGCACAAAAGAGAGAGGTCAGAAAGAGCACAAAAGAGAGGGGGCAGAAAGAGCACAATAGAGAGGGGGCAGAAAGAGCACAAAAGAGAGGGGGCAGAAAGAGCACAAAAGAGAGGGGGCAGAAAGGGCACAAAAGAGAGGGGGCAGAAAGGGCACAAAAGAGAGGAGGCAGAAAGAGCACAAAAGAGAGGGGGGGAAGGGCACAAAAGAGAGGGGGCAGAAAGGGCACAAAAAAGAGGGGGAGAAATAGCACAAAAAAGAGGGGGAAAGAGCACAAAAGAGAGGGGGGAAAGAGCACAAAAGAGAGGGAGGGAGAGAGAGAGCGCACAAAAGAGAGGGGGGAGAGCGCACAAAAGAGAGGGGGAGAAATAGCACAAAAGAGAGGGGGGAGAAAGAGCACAAAAGAGAGGGGGGAGAAAGAGCACAAAAGAGAGGGGGGAGAAAGGGCACAAAAGAGAGGGGGGAGAAAGGGCACAAAAGAGAGGGGGCAGAAAGTGCACAAAAGAGAGGGGGCAAAAAGAGCACAAAAGAGAGTGGACAGGGTCGGGGCATGGTGGGGCATGATGCGGGCGTAGTGGGGGGCGTGACCTGGCGGAGCGGGCATGGCAGGAGCGTGGTTTGTAGAGAGAGCACACAAAAGAGAGGAGGGAGAAAGTGCACAAAAGAGAGGGGGCAGAAAGAGCACAAAAGAGAGGGGGCAGAAAGAGCACAATAGAGAGGGGGCAGCAAGAGCACAATAGAGAGGGGGCAGAAAGAGCACAATAGAGAGGGGGGAGAAAGAGCTCAAAAGAGAGGGGGGAGAAAGAGCACAACAGAGAGGGGGAGAGAGCGCACAAAAGAGAGGGGGAGAGAGCGCACAAAAGAGAGGGGCAGAAAGAGCACAAAAGAGAGGGGGGAAAGAGCACAAAAGAGAGGGGCAGAAAGAGCATAAAAGAGAGGGGCAGAAAGAGCACAAAAGAGAGGGGCAGAAAGAGCACAAAAGAGAGGGGGGAGAAAGGGCATAAAAGAGAGGGGGGAGAAAGGGCATAAAAGAGAGGGGGCAGAAAGTGCACAAAAGAGAGGGGGCAGAAAGTGCACAAAAGAGAGGGGGCAGAAAGTGCACAAAAGAGAGGGGGCAGAAAGTGCACAAAAGAGAGGGGGCAGAAAGCGCACAAAAGAGAGGGGGCAGAGAGAGCACACAGGAGAGTGGACAGGGTCGCGGCATGGTGGGGCGTGATGCGGGCGTAGTGGGGGGGCGTGACAGGGCGGAGCGGGCATGGCAGGAGCGTGGTTTGTAGAGAGAGCACACAAAAGAGAGGAGGGAGAAAGTGCACAAAAGAGAGGGGGCAGAAAGAGCACAAAAGAGAGGGGGCAGAAAGAGCACAAAAGAGAGGGGGGAGAAAGAGCACAAAAGAGAGGGGGAGAGAGCGCACAAAAGAGAAGGGCAGAGAGCGCACAAAAGAGACGGGGAGAAAGAGCACAAAAGAGAGGGGGGGGAAAGAGCACAAAAGAGAGGGGGCAGAAAGAGCACAAAAGAGAGGGGGCAGAAAGAGCACAAAAGAGAGGGGCAGAAAGAGCACAAAAGAGAGGGGGGAGAAAGAGCACAAAAGAGAGGGGGGAGAAAGAGCACAAAAGAGAGGGAGCAGAAAGAGCACCAAAGAGAGGGGGCAGAAAGAACACAAAAGAGAGGGGGCAGAAAGAGCACAAAAGAGAGGGGACAGAAAGAGCTCAGAAGAGAGGGACAGAAAGAGCTCAGAAGAGAGGGGCAGAAAAAGCTCAAAAGAGAGGGGGCAGAAAGAGCTCAAAAGAGAGGGGGGAGAAAGAGCACAAAAGAGAGGGAGCAGAAAAAGCACCAAAGAGAGGGGGCAGAAAGAGCACAAAAGAGAGGGGGAGAAAGAGCACAAAAGAGAGGGAGCAGAAAGAGCACAAAAGAGAGGGGGAGAAAGAGCACAAAAGAGAGGGGACAGAAAGAGCTCAGAAGAGAGGGACAGAAAGAGCTCAGAAGAGAGGGACAGAAAGAGCTCAGAAGAGAGGGGCAGAAAAAGCTCAAAAGAGAGGGGGCAGAAAGAGCTCAAAAGAGAGGGGGCAGAAAGAGCTCAAAAGAGAGGGGACAGAAAGCACAAAAGAGAGGGGGGAGAAAGCACAAAAGAGAGGGGGGAGAAAGAGCACAAAAGAGAGGGGACAGAAAGAGCACAAAAGAGAGGGGACAGAAAGAGCACAAAAGAGAGGGGACAGAAAGAGAACAAAAGAGAGGGGGCAGAAAGGGCACAAAAGAGGGAAACAGAGAGAGAGAAAGAGCACAAAAAAGAGGACAGAGAGAGAGAGAGAGCATAAAAGAGAGGGGAACAGAGAGAGAGCAAAGGGTGGGACCGCTGTACTGCAATAAATGGCCCGTGTACACCGGCTTTAGGACTAGTGTGTACAATAAATAAATGACTAATTATGTTAGTTTCAATTAAAATAATTAAAAAATAATAATTATGCGCTGGCCCAGCAAATGTCAATTTAAGTGTCCGCTCCAGGTGAAAAGGTTGGACACCCTAGGTCTAGAGCAAAGATATGTTCAGGGTTGTCAGACACTAAACTTGTATTTACAAGAATATTCTAATTTGACGCCACCTGTTCTGACTGCTGTGCCCTGAAGGCAAAAAGCTCTATGCCAACGTGCAGAAAGACCATCCGACTTGCTAACTCCATCCAGCAATTCTCAGTGCCTGGGAAACTATGCATCCTTCCTTTCTAGACAAAAGTATGAACCTGAGGACATTAAAAGATTGTTATGTAGTCACCGGGGTTAAGCCCGTCTTAAAGGGATGCTACCCCAGGCTATTTCCATCACCGTGTAACAAACGCCAAGTTAAAGTTTGACTCTCACAGCACTCACAGGACTTCCCAGTCACACAAAAAAAAGTTTTACAGCAGGTGTAAGTCTTAAAATGTACCACTGCAGTACTCTACAACTTAAAGGGGCATTCTATTGTATTTATAAATGTTGTAATTCAATAGGGACAGGAAACCCCAACATTTTCTTTCATGATTTTGATAGAACATACAATTTTAAACAGCTGTCCAATTTACTTCCATTATCAAATTTGCTTCTTTCTCTTCTTATCCTTTGCTGAAGGAACAGCATTGCACTACTGGCAGCTAGCTGAACACATTTAGTCAGCCAATCACAAGAAACAAATGCGTGCAGGCACCAATTATCAGCAGCTTCCACTAGTGTAGAATATGTGCGTATTCTTTTTCAACAAGGGATACCAAAGCACATTTGAAAATAGACGGGAATTTAAAAGTGTCTTAAAATTACATGCTCTATCTGAATCGTGTAAGTTGAATTTTGACTTTCCTATCCCTTTAAATAAAGGAACACTTATGGCAAAGGGGTCAAACAAATATTATTAACCCCAAGTACCAGGGGTGCTACAGTGCCATTCCCAAGCAGAACAAGGCCAGTGAACTAGTTATTTGCAAGTATCTAAGGAGTGAAAATCAGATAGAAGTGTTAATGCATTTTTTTATTTAATGGTCTTTTAAAGCAGATCTGGGGCCCCTTTATGCATTAGAAAAAAAATTGCGACCCCATAATTATAATATTGTCCAAGACCTTATCCTATGAATATAATTATTATTATATTTTTTTTTTCAGCATCCAGTGTGCTGTTGTTTATAAACTCAGCTTCTTAGCTCCTAGGTATAAAATGTCAAAATGCCCTTTACAACTAATATCAGCAATGTAAAACATTTTTAAAACATGTTAACCACATACATATGTTCAATAATATCATATGAATATTTAAAGGGATATGAAACCAAAAATGTTCTTTCATGATTCGGATAGAGCATGCAGTTTTACGCAACTTTCTAATTTACTTTCTTTGTTCTCTTGGTATCTTTTGTTGAAAAGCAGCGGCATAAGCGCAGGAGCGTGCATTTGTCTAGAGCACTATATGGCAGCAGTTTTGCAAGAATATTATCTATTTGCAAGAACTGTGAATCATAATATAATTTTTTGGGGTTTCATATATATTTAAGAATAATGTTTAATATTGTATTTATAAAATGTGTCTGTAAATGTGAATCCAATATATTAAATCATAAAATAATATTTTATGGATACTAGATGACTATTAACTAGATGACCAGCTAAGTAGTAAACATATAAAAGAAACACTGATTTCGGACCAGATTGCAAGAGGAGTGCAAAATTGCGCTTATGTGAGGCGATATGTGCGCTGCACTCAGCAATACAAGTTAGGCGCAATGCAAACGTGACCTTCTGTTCGCATTGCAGGGAAACTTTGCGCTCACAAGAGCGGGCTTCCATAGGTTTCAATGGGAGTCTTGTTCTCATGCCGTCAGACACGGCTGAGAACCTGGCGCAGCGAAGGGGTAAGTCACGTAGAGATGGGCAGCAAAGTGTAAATATATATGTATACAGTACCGTTTTTTTTTTCTCAAACACCCCAATAGCCATGCGGTAAATCCGGCTCCCATGGGCGCCAAGCCGGATTTACCGCACGGCTATTGGCTAAGAGGTGTAAACGTCACCTCATAGCCAAAAAAAAATTTAGCCGTGGGCTGCTGTAGGAGCTAAGAGCGGAGATCAATTGAATCAAATAATTCTACATGAAGTATCTTATACTTCATGAATAAAAGTGCCCTTTATTTGTTTCAATAGTAAATCCTAGCGTTTGTAAAACGCTAGGATTTACTTTCACTTTAAAACTGCTTTGTGTATTTTTTATTTTTATTTTTTAAAAAGATGCTACAATTTTTTTTAACAAAAAGGAACCTCACATTTTATTTTGGGGGCAATTGGGGGATATTTTAAAAATTAACCAGTGGTCTAACTTCTGGTTCATTTTTTTATTTTTTAAAATGATGCTACAATTTTTTTTAACAAAAAGGAACCTCACATTTTATTTTGGGGGCAATTGGGGGATATTTTAAAAATTAACCAGTGGTCTAACTTCTGGTTCATTTTTGGAACACTAATTGCTACCGCGACCTTGTAACTTGTAATGGCTGGTTATTTATTGTGTGCCCTTAAACGGGCAAATTTGTCGTTTACAGGCGTGTAATAAATTAGCGCTCCACCTGTAATCTGGCCCTTAATGTTTATAAACATCAGTTGTCTCAGATATCATTCTGAGAGGCTCATAAACATTCCCTTAGGGGGAATTTATGAAAATGAAAGAAGCTCAAAATAAGCAACAAGAATTACCTATGACTTCTTACTAAGATATCTCGTTGCCCAGCTTAGACAAACTAGAGTAAATCTTCAAGATGTTCTTAATAAAGAATATAAGAGGAAGGCAGTGTTCTCTCGCGGACCTATATAAATGGGCACAGCCAGCTGATTTCACTGACCACCCGTCTAAAATTTAAGACAATATTAAACTAAAATTAGCTAATTTTTTTTTTTTATGTTTGTTGCACAAATTACACAGGTCCCCAAAATAAAACTATTTTTTTACTTGCCAAGGACGTTTGAATGAATTTGGGATATTTTTGGAGCACTAACTCCAAAAATGACATCAGTGTTGTCAAATTGGCTCTAGTTTTTGAGATAATGGATACCCCTCAAATTATTACCCCAAAACGACCTGTGGCTGCTGACATATGCGGCAGGGTTTGGTCTATCTTTGTACTCTAACATTTTTTTTTATGTAATCTTTAATCTATAATCTTATCTTTAACATTGTTTTGTAAGTTTATCCATTGCATATAATTATTATATATTTAATTTACCTGTGGGATAGTAGGGCAAAGCAAAATCATCGGAAAAAAGTGACATGGCCTTCAAGGGAAGACAAGAGAGTAGGTGCAGCGAACTTAATTGGTTAAAGGAGAAAAAAATATTCTTCTACCATTCTATAACATGCTTGGACTGATGAAGCAATTTTTTAAAGGGACAGTAAATGATTCTAGCGTAAATTGCGATTGCGGTCACGCGATTGCACTCAACTTGTAATATGAGCGCAATCGCGAAAACCCGAGCGCAATCGTTTGCGCACCACTTGTAATCTAGCCCTAAATGTTTTGGATTATTTATGTTTTTCAATGGGGTCATACATCAGAGCCAATCTAGAAAAAACTATACCATATTCGGAATCAGCGACACAAATTTTCCCTAAACTCGATCTAATATAATTGGGAATAAAGTCAGTGTTGACCTGTGCTATCGTTAAATCAATGTATGCAATTGAGCACTTTGGATAGATTAAGTAGCATTTCTGAATAAAAAAATTTTTTATAATACAAATTATTAATCTACTCTCTCCTGGCTACTTCATAATGCCACCTGGCTGACAAAACTTTCTGTGGGGAATACTGGGAAGGTGTTATATACCAAGCAAACATGTTACAAACAGGCAAACAAGTCATGCAGTTATTAGCACAGCACTTAAAAAAACATCAACTGTGATCTTATATTCACTGTGTAAGGGATCAGCAGAGAAAAGATCACAAAATAGTAAAGTGATTATAACAGTGATCTTATATTCACTGTGTAAGGGATCAGCAGAGAAAAGATCACAAAATAGTAAAGTGATTATAACAGTGTAGACTTTTTTTTTAACTCTAAATTATATAATTAAAGGGCAGTTTATCCTCTCCTCTCCCTGAGATTCTCCATTCCTTGATAACATAATTGGTGATTATATTAAAGGGACATTCAACTCCAAAAATGTTATTGTTTAAACAGATAGCTAATCCCGTTCTTACCCATTCCTCAGTTGTGCACAGCCAACACGGTTATATTAATGCACTTTTTACCTCTGTGATTACCTTGTATCTTAGCCTTATTTATTATCTATTGACTTGCATTTCAGCCAATTAGTGCTGTGTTGTACACAGCTTCACGGGCGTGAGCACAATATTATCTATATGGCCCATATGAACTAGCAGTCTCCTGTTGTTAAAACCAAAAAAAAAAAAAGCATGTGATAACAGGCTGTCTGTATTGGCTTAGAAACAGGCAGAAATTTAGAGGTTTAAATGTTATAAAGTATATTAATATAACAACATTTGTTGTGCAAAGCTGGGGAATGTGTAGTAAAGACATTATCTATCTTTTTAAACAATAACAATTTTGGTGTTGACTGTTCCTTTTAAAGTAACAAACATTCCACAATTGTGACACAATTCTGTCAACATCATGAAGAAAATAAATATATCAGGTAAGCAGAAAAACATAATTTATGCTTACCAGATAAATTCCTTTCCTTCCTGGCAGGGGGAGTCCACAACTTAATTCCTTACCGTTGGGAAATACAACACCTGGCCACCAGGAGGAGGCAAAGACACCCCAGCCAAAGGCTTAAATATCCCTCCCACTTCCCCTATCCCCCAGTCATTCTACAGAGGGAACAAGGAAAAGTAGGAGAAACATCAGGGTATAAAGGTGCCAGAAGAAATAAAAAAGGGAGCCGCCCAACAAAAAATAAATTACGTGCAGGGTCGTGGACTCGCCCTGCCAGGAAGGAAAGGAATTTATCTGGTAAGCATAAATTATGTTTTCCTTCTATAAGGCAGGGAGAGTCCATGACTTAATTCCTTACTGTTGGGGAAATTATACCCAAGCTACAGAGGACACTGAATGCATAACGGGAGGGAACAAAAAAAAAGAGGCAGAGCCTATTCTGAGGGCACCACAGTCTGCAAAAACATTCTCCCGAAAGCTGCTTCAGCCTAGGCAAACACATCAAACTTGTAAAATTTAGAAAAAGTGTGTAAGGAGGACCAGGTAGCCGCCTTACAAATCTGATCCATAGAGGCTTTGTTCTTAAAAGCCCAGGAGGAAGCCACTGCTCTGAATGAGCCGTTATCCTCTCAGGAGGCTGTCGCCCAGCTGTCTTATAAGCTAAGCGGATGACACTCCTCAACCAGAAAGATAGGGAAGTCATAGTAGCCTTCTGCCCTTTACGCTTCCCCATATAGATGACAAACAAAGAGGAAGATTGTCTGAATTCCTTAGTAGCCTGAAGATAAAACTTCAAGGCACGAACCACATCTAGATTGTGAAGCAAGCGTTCCTTCGCTGAAGAATAATTAGGACACAAGGAAGGAATAACAATTACATGATTATTGTTACGATCCAACATCACCTTATGGAGGAACCCTAATTTAGTACGTAAAAACCGCCTTATCAGCATGACAAACAAGATAAGGGGAGTCACATCGCAAAGCAGAAATCTCAGAAACTCTGCATGCAGAGGCAAAAGCCAGCAAAAAAAGAACCTTCCAAGATAACAATTTAATGTCAACAGTATGCATAGGCTCAAAAGGAGCCTGCTGCAAAAAAGGACAAGAATTAGGCTCTAAGGCGGAGTCCCAGATCTAAACACAGGTCTGATCCTAGTCAGAGCCTTAACAAAAGGACTGCACATCCGGAAGCTAAGTCAATCTCTTGCGCAGTAACACCGACAGGGCCGATATCTGTCCCTTCAGGGAACTAGCAGATAGACCCTTCACCAGAACCTCCTGGAGAAAAGATAACATTCTGGCAATCTTAACCTTATGCCAGGAAAAGCCATGCTCTTCACACCAGTACAAGTAAGTCCTCCACACTTTATGGTAGATACGACGAGCTTACGAGCTTGAACCAGAGTGCCAATAACACTCTCAGAGAACCCTCACTTGGCTAAGACAAAGCGTTCAATCTCCACGCAGTCAGCCTCAGCAAATCTAGATTTTGATGAACGAAGGGACCCTGTATTAGCAGATTTCGGTGACAAGGTAACCTTCACTGAGGAGATGAGGACATCCCCACCAGATCCGCAAACGACGTCCTCCGCGGCCACAATGGAGCAATCAGAATCACTGATACTTGCTCCTGCTTGATGCGAGCAGCCACACAAGGGGGAAGCGGCAATGGAGGAAAAAGATATATGAGTCTGAACCTCCTGATAGGGCATCTATCAATTCCGCCTGAGGATCCCTTGACCCGTACCTGGGTAGCTTCGTATTGCGGCGGGATGCCATAAGATCTATCTCTGGTGTCCCCCATTCACTGCATATCTCTGCAAACACCTTGGGGTGGAGAGACCACTACCCTGGATGAAAAGATTGCCTGCTGAGGAAGTCCGCTTTCCAGTTGTTCACACCCGAAATGTGGATCGCTAACAGCGTACATCTGTGAGTCTCCACCCACTCTAGTATCTGAAATACTTCTCTCATCGCCAAGGAACTTCTCGTTTCCCCCCCTGATGGTTGATGTAGACGAACCCAGGAGGGGCCAAGCCTTCAAAGCATTAACGATTGCCTGGAGTTTCAATATATTGATTGGAATGGAGGACTCCTCCTGAGTCCTCCACAGTCCTTGTGCCTTCTTGGCACCACAAACGGCTCCCCAGCCGGAAAGACTTGCGTCTGTAGTCACAATCTTACAGGACAGTCTCAAGAAGCACGTGCCTTGGGACAGAGCCACAAAGAGAGAAAGTCTCTCGACCGGTTATCCAGCACAATCTGTTGAGACAGATCTAAATGGTCACCGTTCCATTGTCTCAGCATGCATAGTTGTACGGGTCCAAGATGGAATCTGGCAAAAAAAATGATGTCCATACAGGACACCATGAGTCCGATCACCTCCATACACTGAGCCACTGAGGGTCTCAAGGAGGCCTGGAGGGCAAGACATGCAGTAGTTAGCTTGCAATGTCTCTGATCTGTGAGGTATATTCTCATGGATATGGAATATACTCATGGATATGGAATCTATTATTGTCCCCAGGAAATTTACCCTTTTACTTGGAGTAGGAGAACTCTTTTCCAAGCTTAACTTCCATCCATGTGATCGAAGAAGACTGAGAAGTGACTCTGAATGTTCTTCCACTAGACGAAAAGATGGTGCCTGCACCAAGATAACATCCAGATAAGGCGCTACTGCAATACCTTGTGTTCTAGCAACGGCTAGAAGAGCTCCCAGAACCTTCGAAAATATCCTTGGAGCAGTAGCTAGGCCAAACAGAAGAGCTATGAACTGGAAGTGCTGGTCCAGAAAGGCAAACCTCAGGAACGGAAAATGTTCCATGTTTATCAGAACATGAAGGTATGCATCCTTCAGGTCTATGGTGGTCATAAACTGTCCTTCTTGAACCAGAGGAAGGATTAACCGTTTTGTCCTCATCTTGAAAAAGGGAACACTCAAAAACTTGTTTAGGCACTTTAAGTCCAGAATTGGACGAAAAGCATCCCTCCTTCTTTGGAACCACGAAAAGGTTTGAATAAAACCCCAAACCTCTTTCTGCTGTAGGTACCAAAATTTGTAGTAATGGATACAGCACCAAAGGGTGAGTGCTCGTGAAAACCAGGGGACAATGTGCCAAATCCCCAAACAGCAACTTGTGTAGAAAAGACGGTCCACAGCACTAAGTAAAATGTTCACTTTATTATGAGCAACAGGTTTACACGAAGTAAAAGTGACGTTTCGGAGTTACCTCCTTAATCATCAGGTATGATTAAGGAGGTAACTCCGAAACGTCACTTTTACTTCGTGTAAACCTGTTGCTCATAATAAAGTGAACATTTTACTTAGTGTTGTGGACTGTCTTTTCTGCTGTAGGTACCAGGACAATTACTCCAAGAGAGGAGAGATCCTGTACACAACCTAAGAAGGCAGCCCTCTTTTCTGGTCTTGTAGACAGACTGGAGAGTAGGAATCTGCCCACGGGCAGATGAAACTTCAATCCTATCCTGTATCCTTGAGATACAACCTCCAGGACCCAAGGACCTTGTATATCCTGGAACCAAGCGTCTGAAAAAAGAGACAGTCTGCCCCCACTCGATCCGATCCTGGATCGGGGGCCGCCCCTTCATGACAATTTGTTCTCTGCAGGCTTCTTAGTCTGTTTGAACTTTTTCCAGGACTGAGCCAGTTTCTAAGTACTCTTGGGCTGCTCAGACTTGGATGAGGATTACTGTTGTTGTGATTTGTCAGAACAAAAATTAGACAATTGCCGTCCCTTAGGCCTATTTTTCTTATCCTGCGGTAGGAACGGCACTTTTCCCTCCGGTAACCGTAGAAATAATGGAGTCCAGCCCTGGACCAAATAAAATCTTCCCCTTGAAAGGAAGAGAAAGGAGTCTGGATTTAGAAGTCATATCCGCAAACCAAGACTTTAACCAGAGAGCCCGGTGGGCTAGGACCACAAAGCCAGAAGCCTTTGCATTTAGGCAAATAATCTGCATATTTGCATCACAGATGAAGGAGTTAGCAATACTCAGAGCCTTAATTCTCTCCTAAATATCCTCAAGGGGAGTCTCCACCTCAATGAGCTCTGACAGTGTGTCGCACCAGTAGGTAGCTGCTCCAGCAACCACGGCTACAGCTGCCACCGGTTGAAATAGAAACCCTGTATGTTGAAACATCTTCCTCAGAAAGGTTTCCATTTTCTTATCCATAGGCTCTCCAGAGGGATAGTAGTATGCAGTGTAGAAATAATGCCATCCACCTTAGGGATGGAACCCCACAAATCTAATTGAGAGTCAGAGACCGGGAATCATTTTTTAAAAGTAGACGAGGGGGAAAAAGAAGTTCCTATTCTTTCCCATTCGATACTAATAATATTCACCATCTTAGCTAGCACAGGAAAAGTCAGAGGGACCATCCTGTCTTCATAAATCCAGTCTTTTTTATCGATCTTTGGTTCCTCAGGGTGTGTAGCCTCTGGAACCACTAGCGTAGACAGAACCTCCTTTAATAAAAAACTCAGATGCTCAATTTTAAATCTATAGGAAGGTTCCTCTACTGAAGTAGGTTTAGACAACAAAAAAGAGCAGAAGCGCCACATGGCCCAGTATTGTTTGATGCAATGAAGATATAACATGTGGTAGATACACTCACATTTGGTATAGCACCCCTAGTGGTGCAGAAGGAGCATTATGGGATCAATAGCAGTCACCCAGAAGACTGGCCTCCGGTGAATATTCAATAATCTGTAGAGGATAATACAGAACACAGAGGTGCCTATATGGCCTAGTATTGTTTATACAGGCGAGGTATATAATGGTATAAAATACACTCACATTTAGTAGAGCACCTCCCTTGGTGCAGTCAAGGCAAGCTGGGATTAATACAGTCACCCAGTAGACTAGTGTCCGGTAGTCAGAAACTCCCAGTGATCCAAAAGATAGGGTGTGGATAAGAATGATAATAGTAGTCCGGCAGCAGTATATATAAGTATATATAAAAACGTACTTTATTAAAATGTTAAAAATACTAGCAACGCATTTCTCAGCCAAGCAGTGGCTGTTTCATCAGGCTTAATAGAAACTGAAGTCTCCAATTCAGAAAGTTCACCCTCTAAAGCTACAGAGGTTAACTCATCCTCGGATAGCTGGGACATAGTAGCTAAATCCAACAAATATTTAGATGACTCTAGGTCAGGAGAAATATGTTTAACCTTTCTCTTACGTTTGCTAGAGCGAGGTAAGGCACTCAGGGCCACAGACACCACCGATTGTAACTGCGCAGTAAAGTCAGCCGGAAAAAGGCCCCCCTCCAGATGGAGGATTAGTTGGAGCTGCTGGGAACTGCATGTGGAGCGGGTAGTGTAGAAAGGGTAGTAATCTCTCCGGACACAGATTCCTGAGAGGTAGATGGCTCACTGGGCTAATAGCGCTATGAGTATTAGCAGGCTTGTGTTCCTTGTTAGACTTTAGAACAGTGCTTAGGCAAATGGAACACAATAGAGCAGGTGGGCCAACCAAGGCCTCCTCACAATATAAACAGGAATTATTCATCAGTACAGAAGGAGCGGAACCTTCTAATGTAGTATCAAAGTCCTCCATAGCCAAGATATTTTCACAGAAGGACAGGCAAAAAGTAAACGCTTTTATTAAAAAAACTGCACCTTTATAATCCCAATGGCTAGGGCACTCACTACCTCCTAGACCCAGACAGCTACCAGTCCGCAGCAGGATCGTAGGAAAATGACTGTACCCGTACAAGACTTCCCCTGCTATGAAAAAGGCGCTAAGCTATTATGAGCTGCACTCAACACTCAAAAGGAAAGTGAAACCTGTTTGTTCCAAGCCAAAAGCACACAGTCTATGAGCCCAAAAACTCTCACATTAAAGCAGTTATAAAAAATGCCTAGCTGTTTAAATAATCTCCTTGAAGGAGATATTAACCATTGATTAGGATCAATGGTTAATATCTCCTTCAGGGAGATTATTTAATTTGATAGGTCAAGGCATAAAGGAGCCACACTGTGACCGTGTATAGAGTGTATATATAAAACGGTCATACCCTCCATGCTGTGGGACAGGCACAACCTCTCAAGTGTGACAGTCTTGCAGCGACACTTGTGACATGGACTTGAATGTGTAACAGCAAGCAGTGAAACTAGTAAACCCTGATTGGTGAGGAGCTGTTAGGCGACAGTCTGGATGGGTTCGCAGAAAAACTTTCCCTGCATCTCCAGACTTTAACTTTCATCAATATGCTTACTGAGAGGTTGACATGATTACTTAAAACAGTCCTTTCTTGAAGGGAACATACCCATTACAGGACTACCCAAATCTTCTGACATTTCTCTGCCACCTCCTATAGTGACAAAAGTCAAAGAATGATTGGCGATAGGGAAGGGATATTTAAGCCTTTAGCTGGGGTGTCTTTGCCTCCTCCTGGTGGCCATGTGTTGTATTTCCCAACAGTAAGGAATGAAGTTGTGGACTCTCCCTGCCTTATGGAAGGAAACATAATTGCTTCAGAGTTATAATACAATGTAATGGGATACAATAGCTAGATTACCTTTCTAACATATGAGACTGCATCTTCCTCAGTATAAACCTCGGCACTGACTCCTCCTCTTCTGCGCCGTGCCTTTACCACTGGGTTAGGGGGTGGAGGGGAGATCTCATCATCGTGAGAGTCTGACTGGGAGTTTGACTTCTGCTGAGCCAAGATCTGTTTGCATTCTTCCTGTAAACAAACACAAAACACATTCAATTTAAAAACGTCTGGAGAGTTTAGCTACAGATCCATAGAATAAGAAAGAGAATGAGTGGTAAGATTTCTGGGGAGTAAGAAAGAGAATTAGACAGAAAAGGAAATGACACATAAACTGACACAGTCAATAAACTAAGCTTAAAGGGACACACATGACATGCTTTAATTCATTGAAAGCATTTCATTGTTGCATTACACATCCCAGATATCTATGTATTTAACGCCTGCAAAAGGGTTAAACTAAAAGATTTCACTTCTGAGCAGGATACAACTGGCCAGCCAATTAAAAGTAGCAGTGGCACAAACCTGGCATCCCCAGTTATGCCCTGCCCAAGAGCCGAACGGCTTATAGCTCCTGAACATAACTTTACCTATGTGTTTACCAATTTGGGCTCCATTTATCATTGCTATTTTAGTTATATTTCTTATAGTTCTCATTAATTCAACTAGTTACAAATGTATCATTTATTTTCTCCTATAATATAGAGCAGTGTTTTTCAACCAGTGTGCCGTGGCACACTAGTGTGCCGTGAGAGATCCTCAGGTGTGCCACGGCAGACTGACAACAGTGTGACATATTTTTTAAACTTTGCTTGTTTTTTACTCCCAGTGCAGGGGTAGTTTGTAGGAGGCATGGCATAACAGCACAATACATACAGTATGTGTGTGTTTGTGTGTATGTGTATATATATATATGCTGTATTAGGCTACAATGTGTGATTTTTTTAAATTTTGGGATGGTGGTGTGCCACAGGATTTTTTAATGTAAAAAAGTGTGCCACAGCAAAAAAAAGGTTAAAAATCACTGATATAGAGGACTGAAACTTCTCCTGCAAGTGCCTGCATTAAAGTTCACCATAGCTACTGTGGAGAACAGCTCTACAAATATATTCTCTACCATTTGTAGAAACAATGTTACCAACAAATGGGCTCTACAAGGTGCATAAATAACATATAACAAAGTGCAATAATAATGTTTATTGGAGTACAAAAAACAAACCCTTTTTTTGATACATTTGAGCGCACAGATGCGCTTCGCTAAACGAGAGCTGAGGAGAACATAGGAGAATCACACAGACAATTATGCTTGTGTTTGATAAATCGAGCCCTTTAAACTCATAGCTCAGTCAAGCTACATCCCGTGCTCTAATGAATAGTACATACACATTGCACTGCTGCCATGGATGCTAATTGGTAAACAAGTGCATTCAGATTCTTTGTTAGGATCTGAATGCGGAAGAAGACGGCCACTTGTGGCATTCGGATCTTTTCAGAGACGGATTTATTCTTGTGAATTTGCACAGATATTAGTGTTTTAGAATATATGGGTTAGGGGGGGCATATTACAGGTATATCATGTATATTTATATAGTAAGGATTAAATGTTTAAATTATCACAAAAAATACCTGATGTAGTATCCTGGTTAAGAAAGACCTGTAACAACTAGTTAAACTAATTGTAATAAGAGGATACAATCCAGTTTAGAAAAGAAAACCAGTACTACAATTGTACACTACTAATTAGCTCTGCTGAGGTAATACTGTATAAAATTAAAAAAGGTGTTCCAAATCATTCATACAATTAAACTTTATTTATCAACATCGGAACTCACACACATACAGTAACAAGGCTGTAAAATTAAAAACACTTAAACTCTGTTGAATGCGCCATCGCAATGCTAGTATTGAGAAATCAGAAATATTCAACAGTCCACAGTCCAAAGTATTATAAATAGACTAAGCCCTTACAATCCGAGGGATAGTTAATATTACTTTTACACTATTGAGGACCAGTGGCTGTGAAATATACTATTAAATTAATTTTGCATAGTTTTAAACAACAAGAGCAAGCTAGTTAAAATATGAACAGGAGAGACTGAGCTGCCCCTGTCGGACCCCTGACGCGCGTTTCACGAACGCTTCCTCAGAGGGGGTGCGGGCCGCTGCTACTCAGCGTGATATATACTGACTATTTGCACACCTTCTATAGATTATTGGTCTAAGTGGTAGGCGTTGCCCGCCTATGATAGGATGGATCGAATATCAATCAATGCATATAGTATCCACACGTTACAGGCTAAGCGTAATAAAGTGGGTGTAGCACCTGTGAGTCTTAAGCTTGACCCACCTACTGTGTCTCATTGGTCATAATAAGAGGAGGTATCCGACGTCAGTCAGGAACCTCCCGGCTGACATATCTCTTAATAATCGTCATAGAGTGGGTGTATTCTTTCTGATGAGTCATCCTAATTATGAGCCAATCTGTGGCTCTAAAGTTGTAGAATAACTAGGTGTGTGATAATAGAGGACAATCATTGGCAGATCATAGAACATGTAAACAAACTGGCGATCTCAATATACCTGTCGGACCCCTGACGCGCGTTTCATGAACGCTTCCTCAGAGGGGGTGCGGGCCGCTGCTACTCAGCGTGATATATACCGACTATTTGCCCACCTTCTACAGATCATTGGTTTAAGTGGAAGGCGTTGCCCGCCTATGATAGGATAGAATACTCCTTAATATTACTGTTGTCAAATCTCCATATCAACGATCGTAATCTGTCATATTGACATAAATCGTAAGTGACTCATACTACAGGTTTATAAAACATAAGATTCATCTAAATATCATTTTCCCTACAGATTTATTGATAACATACAAAAACATAAGGAATGCTTTATAAATCTGAATATTAATGCATCTATAATTTGTATATTGAGATCGCCAGTTTGTTTACATGTTCTATGATCTGCCAATGATTGTCCTCTATTATCACACACCTAGTTATTCTACAACTTTAGAGCCATGGATTGGCTCATAATTAGGATGACTCATCAGAAAGAATACACCCACTCTATGATGATTATTAAGAGATACGTCAGCCGGGAGGTTCCTGACTGACGTCGGATACCTCCTCTTATTATGACCAATGAGACACAGTAGGTGGGTCAAGCTTAAGACTCACAGGTGCTACACCCACTTTATTACGCTTAGCCTGTAACGTGTGGATACTATATGCATTGATTGACATTAGATCCATCCTATCATAGGCGGGCAACGCCTACCACTTAGACCAATAATCTGTAGGTGGGCAAATAGTTGGTATATATCACGCTGAGTAGCAGCGGCCCGCACCCCCTCTGAGGAAGCGTTCGTGAAACGCGCGTCAGGGGTCTGACAGGGGCAGCTTAGTCTCTCCTGTTCATATTTTAACTAGCTTGCTCTTGTTGTTTAAAACTATGCAAAATTAATTTAATAGTATATTTCACAGCCACTGGTCCTCAATAGTGTAAAAGTAATATTAACTAGCCCTTGGATTGTAAGGGCTTAGTCTATTTATAATACTTTAGACTGTGGACTGTTGAATATTTCTGATTTCTCAATACTAGCATTGCAATGGCGCATTCAACAGAGTTTACGTGTTTTTAATTTTACAGCTTTGTTACTGTATGTGTGAGTTCCGATGTTGATAAATAAAGTTTAATTGTATGAATGATATGGAACACCTTTTTTAATTTTATACAGTATTACCTCAGCAGAGCTAAATAGTAGTGTACAATTGGTAAATAGTCTCAATGCACTATTCACTGAGCATATCACGTGCATGCACTGGCCTCATGCACCTCACAACAGTATACTGGCCTCTACAACCATGACCTTGTAAAACAGATTATTGGGTGCAGATTTACAGTTGAAATTGTCTTTGTAAGTCCAAATGAAATAGACATTAAATTTATAAAATAGCTGCATAATGATAGTTAATTTTTGTTATTACCATCCATATAAAATGCATCTGGAGATCAGCTAATACTAATTTTATATTTTAGCAGTTTATTAAATGCACTTTACAGCTGTAGGTTAGTAAAAAAATAGTCTATCATTATAGAGCATATTTTAGAGCACATTTACCTTAATGTCCCTAAAATTAAGATTTCTAAAACACCTTGTGCAACAAAAAAACAACCCATTTAAAATGAGTTCTTAGAAAAAGAAATCAATGTCAGTTTAAACATTTCATTAAACACCAACATTTTTAGTATGCAGGGAACATTTGAATATGCTAAAAATATGTTTTGTACAAAAAAAAAATTAAAGCAGTTTAGATAAATGTTAAAAATAACAGGAAATGCATTTTTGCACAAAACTCCTCTAAATCAATCATACAGAATATTACTGGCTAATACTATTCCACAGTCCTATTGGTGAACAACGACAAACCCATAAAAACATGAATAAATGTAATACACATAAAAATGTTCTGTTTTTAATGTAAGCATTACATAACCTTAAAGTGATGTAAAACTTGACATATTTTAAAATCAGGTCCAGAATCTAAGCAATATTTTACAAGGACTTTAATTGTTCACTTCTAATGAAGATGCGCTGTAACTTACTTTTTGATCTAGCCGTACCATTATAATACCCCACGTTTCAGCCAAACACTTCAAAACTAATATTTTTGTGAGATAACAGTTTGAATTATTCTCCAATCGGCGCTCCAGCTACAAATAAAGTGCCGTACGGCTAGAGCGCAGAATGGAGAACAGTTCAAAGCATTAGCTCACTGAAAGAAAAAAAATTTGAAGTGGGCGGCCAGAGTACGGGGTAATAGAATGTAAATGCTAGATTAAAAAAAGTTACAGCGCATCTTCATTCAGCGCATGTGTGATAAACACATGGTTAAAGTCAGCTCATGTTTAAAGTAGAAATGCACTACTGGAAGCTAGCGGGACACAGTGTGAGCCAATGACAAGAGAGAGATGTGTGTAGCTTCCAATAAAACAAAATAGAACACCAGGCTTATACAGTACATTTTGGAGAAATATTGATCTATAGCTGAGCCCTAGTTCCAAGAGAGTTATCATTTTACCCACTAACTCCCAACATACAACAAATCCAGCAAGTAGAGAAATACAGCACAATGTGTCCACTTCTCGTATGAGTCAGTGAAAATCCATGATATATGATTACACACTGCTTTTAACTAACTGTCATTCATATGGAAGGAGCAAAATATGACAAAATACTAAACCCAAGTTTTTTTATTTCCTGATTCAGATAGAGCATGCAATTTTAAGCAACTTTCTAATTTACTCATATTATCAATTTTTCTTTGTTCTTTTGCTATCTTTATTTAAAAAGCAGAAATGTAAAGCTTACGAGTTGGCCCCTTTAAGTTCAGCACCCTGGATAGCGCTTGCTTGTTGATGGCTACAGTTAAGCCACCAATAAGCAAGCATAACCCAGGTTCTCTACAAAATACGGGCCGTCTCTAAAGCTTTAAATTCCTGCTTTTTAAATAAAAATAGCAAGACAACAAAGAAAAATTAATAATAGGAGTAATTAGAAAGTTGCTTAAATTGCATGCTCTATCTGAATCAGGAAAGAAAAAAATGTGGGTGTAGTATCCCTTTAAATTCATTTGAGAATTACCTGGTACTAATAAAACTATAACAGATAGGCAGCAGATAGATAAAGAACTATAGATAGATAGATAGATAGAAAGATATAAATAAAGATAGATAGATATATAAAAACATAATTTATGCTTACCTGATACATTTATTTCTCTTGTAGTGTATCCAGTCCACGGATCATCCATTACTTGTGGGATATTCTCCTTCCCAACAGGAAGTTGCAAGAGGATCACCCACAGCAGAGCTGCTATATAGCTCCTCCCCTCACTGCCATATCCAGTCATTCGACCGAAACAAGCCGAGAAAGGAGAAAACCATAGGGTGCAGTGGTGACTGTAGTTTTAATAAATTTTAGACCTGCCTTAAAAGGACAGGGCGGGCCGTGGACTGGATACACTACAAGATAAATAAATTTATCAGGTAAGCATAAATTATGTTTTCTCTTGTTAAGTGTATCCAGTCCACGGATCATCCATTACTTGTGGGATACCAATACCAAAGCTAAAGAACACGGATGATGGGAGGGACAAGGCAGGATTAAACGGAAGGAACCACTGCCTGAAGAACTTTCTCCCAAAAACAGCCTCCGAAGAAGCAAAAGTATCAAATTTGTAAAATTTTGAAAAGGTGTGAAGCGAAGTCGCAGCCTTGCAAATCTGTTCAACAGAGGCCTCATTTTTAAAGGCCCAGGTGGAAGCCACAGATCTAGTAGAATGAGCTGTAATCCTTTCAGGGGGCTGCTGTCCAGCAGTCTCATAGGCAAGGCGTATTATGCTCCGAAGCCAAAAGGAAAGAGAGGTTGCTGAAGCTTTTTGACCTCTCCTCTATCCAGAGTAAACGACAAACAGGGAAGATGTTTGACGAAAATCTTTAGTAGCTTGTAAGTAAAACTTCAAGGCACGGACTACGTCCAGATTATGTAAAAGACGTTCCTTCTTTGAAGAAGGATTAGGACACAATGATGGAACAACAATCTCTTGATTGATATTCTTGTTAGAAACCACCTTAGGTAAAAACCCAGGTTTGGTACGCAGAACTACCTTATCTGCATGAAAAATCAGATAAGGAGAATCACATTGTAAGGCATATAGCTCAGAGCCGAGGAAATAGCCATCAAAAACAGAACTTTCCAAGATAAAAAAGTTTAATATCAATGGAATGAAGGGGTTCAAACGGAACTCCTTGAAGAACTTTAAGAACCAAGTTTAAGCTCCACGGGGGAGCAACAGGTTTAAACACAGGCTTAATTCTAATCAAAGCCTGACAAAATGCCTGGACGTCTGGAACCTCTGCCAGACGCTTGTGCAAAAGAATAGACAGAGCAGAAATCTGTCCTTTTAAGGAACTAGCTGATAATCCTTTGTCCAAACCCTCTTGGAGAAAGGACAATATCCTAGGAATCCTAACCTTACTCCATGAGTAATTCTTGGATTCACACCAATAAAGATATTTACGCCATATCTTGTGGTAGATTTTCCTGGTGAAAGGCTTTCGTGCCTGTATTAAGGTATCAATGACTGACTCGGAGAAGCCACGCTTTGATAGAATCAAGCGTTCAATCTCCATGCAGTCAGTCTCAGAGAAATTAGATTTGGATGATTGAAAGGACCTTGTATTAGAAGGTCCTGTCTCAGAGGCAGAGTCCATGGTGGAAAGGATGACATGTCCACTAGATCTGCATACCAGGTCCTGCATGGCCACGCAGGCGCTATCAGAATCACAGATGCTCTCTCCTGTTTGATTTTGGCAATCAGTCGAGAGAGCAGAGGAAACGGTGGAAACACATAAGCCAGGTTGAAGAACCAAGGCGCTGCTAGAGCATCTATCAGCGTCGCTTCTGGGTCCCTGGACATGGATCCGTAACAAGGAAGCTTGGCGTTCTGGCGAGATGCCATTAGATCCAATTCTGGTTTGCCCCAACGATGAACCAGTTGAGCAAACACCTCCGGATGGAGTTCCCACTCCCCCGGATGAAAAGTCTGACGACTTAGAAAATCCGCCTCCCAGTTCTCTACGCCTGGGATGTGGATCGCTGACAGGTGGCAAGAGTGAGACTCTGCCCAGCGAATTATCTTTGAGACTTCTAACATCGCTAGGGAACTCCTGGTTCCCCCTTGATGGTTGATGTAAGCCACAGTCGTGATATTGTCCGACTGAAATCTGATGAACCTCAGGGTTGCTAACTGAGGCCAAGCTAGAAGAGCATTGAATATTGCTCTCAACCCCAGAATATTTATTGGGAGGAGTTTCTCCTCCTGAGTCCACGATCCCTGAGCCTTCAGGGAGTTCCAGACTGCACCCCAACCTAGAAGGCTGGCATCTGTTGTTACAATCGTCCAATCTGGCCTGCGAAAAGACATACCCTTGGACAGATGGACCCGAGATAGCCACCAGAGAAGAGAATCTCTGGTCTCTTGATCCAGATTTAGTAGAGGGGACAAATCTGAGTAATCCCCATTCCACTGACTTAGCATGCATAATTGCAGCGGTCTGAGATGCAGGCGCGCAAATGGCACTATGTCCATTGCCGCTACCATTAAGCCGATTACCTCCATGCACTGAGCCACTGACGGGCGTGGAATGGAATGAAGGACACGGCAAGCATTTAGAAGTTTTGATAACCTGGACTCCGTCAGGTAAATTTTCATCTCTACAGAATCTATAAGAGTCCCTAGGAAGGAGACTCTTGTGAGTGGGGATAGAGAACTCTTTTCCACGTTCACTTTCCACCCATGCGACCTCAGAAATGCCAGAATTATCTCTGTATGAGACTTGGCAATTTGAAAGCTTGACGCCTGTATCAGGATGTCGTCTAGATAAGGAGCCACCGCTATGCCCCGCGGTCTTAGAACCGCCAGAAGTGAGCCCAGAACCTTTGTAAAAATTCTCGGTGCTGTAGCCAACCCGAAGGGAAGAGCTACAAATTGGTAATGCCTGTCTAGAAAGGCAAACCTTAGGAACTGATGATGATCTTTGTGAATCGCTATGTGAAGGTAGGCACCCTTTAAGTCCACTGTGGTCATGTACTGACCCTCTTGGATCATGGGTAGGATGGTCCGAATAGTTTCCATTTTGAATGATGGAACTCTGAGGAATTTGTTTAAGATCTTTAGATCCAAAATTGGTCTGAAGGTTCCCTCTTTCTTGGGAACCACAAACAGATTTGAATAAAACCCCTGTCCTTGTTCCGTCCGCGGAACTGGATGGATCACTCCCATTACTAGGAGGTCTTGCACACAGCTTAGGAATGCCTCTTTCTTTATCTGGTTTGCTGATAACCTTGAAAGATGAAATCTCCCTTGTGGAGGAGAAGCTTTGAAGTCCAGAAGATATCCCTGAGATATGATCTCCAATGCCCAGGGATCCTGAACATCTCTTGCCCACGCCTGGGCGAAGAGAGAAAGTCTGCCCCCCACTAGATCCGTTTCCGGATAGGGGACCGTTCCTTCATACTGTCTTGGGGGCAGCAGCAGGCTTTCTGGCCTGCTTGCCCTTGTTCCAGGACTGGTTAGGTTTCCAGGCCTGTCTGGAATGAGCAACAGTTCACTCTTGTTTTGAAGCGGAGGAAGTTGATGCTGCTCCTGCCTTGAAATTTCGAAAGGCACGAAAATTAGACTGTTTGGCCTTTGATTTGGCCCTGTCCTGAGGAAGGGTATGACCCTTACCTCCAGTAATGTCAGCAATAATTTCCTTCAAGCCAGGCCCGAATAAGGTCTGCCCCTTGAAAGGAATGTTGAGTAATTTAGAATTTGAAGTCACGTCAGCTGACCAGGATTTAAGCCATAACGCCCTATGCGCCTGGATGGCGAATCCGGAATTCTTAGCCGTTAGTTTAGTCAAATGAACAATGGCATCAGAAACAAATGAGTTAGCTAGCTTAAGCGTTCTAAGCTTGTCAATAATTTCAGTCAATGGAGCTGTATGGATGGCCTCTTCCAGGGCCTCAAACCAGAATGCCGCCGCAGCAGTGACAGGCGCAATGCATGCAAGGGGCTGTAAAATAAAACCTTGTTGAATAAACATTTTCTTAAGATAACCCTCCAATTTTTTATCCATTGGATCTGAAAAAGCACAACTATCCTCAACCGGGATAGTGGTACGCTTTTCTAAAGTAGAAACTGCTCCCTCCACCTTAGGGACCGTCTGCCATAAGTCCCGTGTAGTGGCGTCTATTGGAAACATTTTTCTAAAAATAGGAGGTGGGGAAAAGGCACACCCAGTCTATCCCACTCCTTGCTAATAATTTCTGTAAGCCTTTTAGGTATAGGAAAAACATCAGTACACACCGGCACCGCATAGTATTTATCCAGCCTACACAATTTCTCTGGTACTGCAACTGTGTTACAGTCATTCAGAGCAGCTAATACTTCCCCAAGCAATACACAGAGGTTCTCAAGCTTAAATTTAAAATTAGAAATCTCTGAATCAGGTTTCCCCGAGTCAGAGATGTCACCCACAGACTGAAGCTCTCCGTCCTCATGTTCTGCATATTGTGATGCAGTATCAGACATGGCTCTTACAGCATCTGCGCGCTCTGTATCTCTTCTAACCCCAGAGCTATCGCGCTTGCCTCTTAATTCAGGCAATCTGGATAATACCTCTGACAGGGTATTATTCATGATTGCAGCCATGTCCTGCAAGGTAATCGCTATGGGCGTCCCTGATGTAATTGGCGCCATACTAGCGTGCGTCCCCTGAGCGGGAGGCGAAGGGTCTGACACGTGGGGAGAGTTAGTCGGCATAACTTCCCCCTCGATAGAACCCTCTGGTGACAATTCTTTTATAGATAAAGACTGATCTTTACTGTTTAAGGTGAAATCAATACATTTAGTACACATTCTCCTATGGGGCTCCACCATGGCTTTCAAACATAATGAACAAGTTTCCTCTGTGTCATACATGTTTATACAGACTAGCAATGAGACTAGCAAGCTTGGAAAACACTTTAAAACAAGTTTACAAGCAATATAAAAACGTTACTGTGCCTTTAAGAAACACAAATTTTGTCAAAATTTGAAATAACAGTGAAAAAAGGCAGTTACACTAACAACATTTTTACAGTGTATGTAATAAGTTAGCAGAGCATTGCACCCACTTGCAAATGGATGATTAACCCCTTAATACCAAAAACGGAATAATAAATGACAAAAACGTTTTTCAAACAGTCACAACAACTGCCACAGCTTCACTGTGGCTTTTTACCTCCCTCAAAAACGACCTTGAAGCCCTTTGAGCCCTCCAGAGATGTCCTGGAACATGCAGGAAGAAGCTGGATGTCTGTGTCTGTAATTTTTTCTGCGCAAAAAAGCGCTAAAATAGGCCCCTCCCACTCATATTACAACAGTGGAAAGCCTCAGGAAACTGTTTCTAGGCAAAAATCAAGCCAGCCATGTTGAAAAAACTAGGCCCCAATAAGTTTTATCACCAAACATATATAAAAAACGATTAAACATGCCAGCAAACGTTTTATATTACATTTTTATAAGAGTATGTATCTCTGTTAATAAGCCTGATACCAGTCGCTATCACTGCATTTAAGGCTTTACTTACATTACTTCGGTATCAGCAGCATTTTCTAGCAAATTCCATTCCCTAGAAAAATATTAACTGCACATACCTTATTGCAGGAAAACCTGCACTGCTAAGATCATAGAAAACGCAGGCAGATTCTTCTTCTAAATACTGCCTGAGATAAACAGTACGCTCCGGTACCATTTTAAAATAACAAACTTTTGATTGAAGAAATAAACTAAGTATAAAACACCACTCTCCTCTTACGACCTGTTGAGAGTTGCAAGAGAATGACTGGGTATGGCAGTGAGGGGAGGAGCTATATAGCAGCTCTGCTGTGGGTGATCCTCTTGCAACTTCCTGTTGGGAAGGAGAATATCCCACAAGTAATGGATGATCCGTGGACTGGATACACTTAACAAGAGAAATAGATACTGTAGATAGATGGATAGATAGATATATAAGGCTAGATTATGTGTGGAGCGCTATTTATCGCTTCTGCTCACTCGCTAACTGAGCTCAAATTCGGCCTTTTGCGGGTGTCGGATACTGCGCGTATTACAAGTTCAAAGTAAAAGGATTTCGCTTGCACGCTAACCTGACATGCACAAAGAGTCGAAGGTACAATATTGTGATCCCGTTAACGTATTCTACCATAGACTTCAATAGACACCCAACAAGTCACGAAAACCTGATTGCATTTTTGTGTGCTAACCCAACATGAAATATTAATATTTCCCATTCCAATGTTCTTCACATAGCAGAATATGTCCTATTTATGCTTAAATAAATAATTCTTTATATACTGTATAGCTGATGGACCTATATATATGCGATTTAACAGTGGCGAGTGAAAGTTAGTGGGTGAATGTCTACAAATATTATCTAAAGTAATATTATAAATCCATGAAAGGAGAAGGATATGTTATTCCTCTAGGGCTATAGGGACCCCATTAGTGCTTAGACTGTTACTTCTGAGAGGGTAAACAGGGTCAGAGAGAAATTGGGGAGGAAAAGTGAAAGTTGATAAAAAGATAGCATTAATAAAAAGTGGAGATTTTTAAAAAAAAAAAAAAAGAGTAAAGAGAGAGGAAAAAGAGTATAAAGAGCTCCATTTATCATTGCAATTCTCCTACAATTGCACCTATTAATACACCGTCGTAAATTCTCTCCCATTTATGAAACCGAAATCCAACCAAAAAAACTGATTTACGACCGACAAATCCGACCACTCTATTCGATCTCGCCAAGGCACTCATGTGCACCAAATGAAGCTTAAAACTGCACTTTTTTGGTCGTATTTTTAGCAAATCGACTGACTGATCGCCAAATTTCCAATTTATCATTATTTTGCACCATAGGAGAACCTAATCTTCTCCTAAAATTACGACCTCCAAATTTTTCCATATCCACTGTGGAGAAAAATGCATTAAGTTCAGTTTTTTAGAGAGAGAACATGGAATATTTTTTACTGTTGGCTGCTATTTCTTTGGCAAGGGGCTGTGAAACTCGTCTTTCTGATGGTAATATGCCCTTACGGAGACGCCAAAGAGTGCCAAGAGTTTTTTTACCCCAGTGTGGACTACAAGCATTGTCCGATAAGGAGATTAAGCAAAGATTTTGGATTAATAGGGAGAGTATAATCAATCTTTACTCGCTGATACAAAATTACATTGACATTTATAGATCAATCTATATTTTACTCTGTATTGTATCTATATATTTTACAATATAGATCTACATATATATATATATATTTATATATATATATATAAATATACACACACACACATATATATATATATATATATATATATATAGAGAGAGAGAGAGAGAGAGAGAGAAAGAGAGAAAGAGAGAGAGAGAGAGAGAGAGAGAGAGATAGATTGATGTTTTTAGAGAAAAAAATGAAAATTTTCTAATATCTGATAGTAAGCCTGATACTAGTCGCTATTAAATCACTGTATTTAGGCTTAACTTACATTAATCCGGTATCAGCAGCATTTTCTTGCAATTCCATCCCTAGAGAAACTTAAAACTGCACATACCTCATTGCAGGATAACCTGCACGCCATTCTCCCTCTGAAGTTACCTCACTCCTCAGAGATATGTGAGAACAGCAGTGGATCTTAGTTACTTCTGCTAAGATCATAGAAAACGCAGGCAGATTCTTCTTCTAAATGCTGCCTGAGATAAAATAGTACAACTCTGGTACCATTTAAAAATAATAAACTTTTGATTGAAGAAAAAACTATCTATCACCACTTTCCTCTTACTACCTCCATCTTTGTTGAGAGTTGCAAGAGAATGACTGGATATGGCAGTTAGGGGAGGAGCTATATAGCAGCTCTGCTGTGGGTGTCCTCTTGCAACTTCCTGTTGGGAAGGAGAATATCCCACAAGTAATGGATGATCCGTGGACTGGATACACCTTACAAGAGAAAATATTGGCGCACAGGTGCGCCTCGCACAGGGCGAACTGCAGAGAACTTATAGGAGAACTGAAAGTCAGATTTCTCAAAACAATGATAAATGGAGCCCAAAGAGACGACATGGGGCTCTATTTAACAAGCTCCATATGGAGCTTGATGGCCCCTGTTTCTGGCGAGTCATCAGACTCGCCAGAAAACAGAATTTATGCTTACCTGATAAATTACTTTCTCCAACGGTGTGTCCGGTCCACGGCGTCATCCTTACTTGTGGGATATTCTCTTCCCCAACAGGAAATGGCAAAGAGTCCCAGCAAAGCTGGTCACATGATCCCTCCTAGGCTCCGCCCACCCCAGTCATTCGACCGACGGACAGGAGGAAATATATATAGGAGAAATCATATGATACCGTGGTGACTGTAGTTAGAGAAAATAATTCATCAGACCTGATTAAAAAAACAAGGGCGGGCCGTGGACCGGACACACCGTTGGAGAAAGTAATTTATCAGGTAAGCATAAATTCTGTTTTCTCCAACATAGGTGTGTCCGGTCCACGGCGTCATCCTTACTTGTGGGAACCAATACCAAAGCTTTAGGACACGGATGAAGGGAGGGAACAAATCAGGTCACCTAAACTGAAGGCACCACAGCTTGCAAAACCTTTCTCCCAAAAATAGCCTCCGAAGAAGCAAAAGTATCAAATTTGTAAAATTTGGCAAAAGTGTGCAGTGAAGACCAAGTCGCTGCCTTACATATCTGGTCAACAGAAGCCTCGTTCTTGAAGGCCCATGTGGAAGCCACAGCCCTAGTGGAGTGAGCTGTGATTTTTTTAGGAGGCTGCCGTCCGGCAGTCTCATAAGCCAATCGGATAATGCTTTTAAGCCAAAAGGAAAGAGAGGTAGAAGTCGCTTTTTGACCTCTCCTTTTACCAGAATAAACAACAAACAAGGAAGATGTTTGTCTGAAATCTTTAGTAGCCTCTAAATAGAATTTTAGAGCACGGACTACGTCCAAATTGTGTAACAAACGTTCCTTCTTTGAAACTGGATTCGGACACAAAGAAGGTACAACTATCTCCTGGTTAATATTTTTGTTGGAAACAACTTTCGGAAGAAAACCAGGCTTAGTACGCAAAACCACCTTATCTGCATGGAACACCAGATAGGGCGGAGAACACTGCAGAGCAGATAACTCTGAAACTCTTCTAGCAGAAGAAATTGCAACCAAAAACAAAACTTTCCAAGATAATAACTTAATATCTACGGAATGTAAGGGTTCAAACGGAACCCCTTGAAGAACTGAAAGAACTAGATTTAGACTCCAGGGAGGAGTCAAAGGTCTGTAAACAGGCTTGATTCTAACCAGAGCCTGAACAAATGCTTGAACATCTGGCACAGCTGCCAGCCTTTTGTGAAGTAAAACAGATAAAGCAGAGATCTGTCCCTTCAGAGAACTTGCAGATAATCCTTTCTCCAAACCTTCTTGTAGAAAGGATAGAATCTTAGGAATTTTTATCTTGTTCCATGGGAATCCTTTAGATTCACACCAACAGATGTATTTTTTCCATATTTTATGGTAAATTTTTCTAGTTACAGGCTTTCTAGCCTGAATCAGAGTAACTATTACAGAATCTGAAAACCCATGCTTTGATAAAATCAAGCGTTCAATCTCCAAGCCGTCAGTTGGAGGGAAACCAGATTCGGATGTTCGAATGGACCTTGAACAAGAAGGTCCTGTCTCAAAGGTAGCTTCCATGGTGGAGCCGATGACATATTCACCAGGTCTGCATACCAAGTCCTGCGTGGCCACGCAGGAGCTATCAAGATCACCGAAGCCCTCTCCTGATTGATCCTGGCTACCAGCCTGGGAATGAGAGGAAACGGTGGGAATACATAAGCTAGGTTGAAGGTCCAAGGTGCTACTAGTGCATCTACTAGAGTCGCCTTGGGATCCCTGGATCTGGACCCGTAGCAAGGAACCTTGAAGTTCTGACGAGACGCCATCAGATCCATGTCTGGAATGCCCCATAATTGAGTTATTTGGGCAAAGATTTCCGGATGGAGTTCCCACTCCCCCGGATGAAATGTCTGACGACTCAGAAAATCCGCTTCCCAATTTTCCACTCCTGGGATGTGGATTGCAGACAAGTGGCAGGAGTGATCCTCCGCCCATTGAATTATTTTGGTCACTTCTTCCATCGCCAGGGAACTCTTTGTTCCCCCCTGATGATTGATATATGCAACAGTCGTCATGTTGTCTGATTGAAACCTTATGAATTTGGCCTTTGCTAGTTGAGGCCAAGCTTTGAGAGCATTGAATATCGCTCTCAGTTCCAGAATGTTTATCGGGAGAAGAGATTCTTCCCGAGACCATAGACCCTGAGCTTTCAGGGGTTCCCAGACCGCGCCCAGCCCACCAGACTGGCGTCGGTCGTGACAATGACCCACTCTGGTCTGCGGAAGCTCATTCCCTGTGACAGATTGTCCAGGGTCAGCCACCAACGGAGTGAATCTCTGGTCTTTTGATCTACTTGAATCGTCGGAGACAAGTCTGTATAATCCCCATTCCACTGTCTGAGCATGCACAGTTGTAATGGCCTTAGATGAATTCGTGCAAAAGGAACTATGTCCATTGCTGCAACCATCAATCCTATTACTTCCATGCACTGCGCTATGGAAGGACGAAGAACAGAATGAAGTACTTGACAAGAGCTTAGAATTTTTGATTTTCTGACCTCTGTCAGAAAAATCCTCATTTCTAAGGAATCTATTATTGTTCCCAAGAAGGGAACTCTTGTTGACGGGGACAGAGAACTTTTTTCTTTGTTCACCTTCCATCCGTGAGATCTGAGAAAGGCTAGGACGATGTCCGTATGAGCCTTTGCTTTTGACAGAGACGACGCTTGAATCAGGATGTCGTCCAAGTAAGGTACCACTGCAATGCCCCTTGGTCTTAGAACCGCTAGAAGGGACCCTAGTACCTTTGTGAAAATCCTTGGAGCAGTGGCTAATCCGAATGGAAGTGCCACAAACTGGTAATGCTTGTCCAGAAAAGCGAACCTTAGGAACTGATGATGTTCCTTGTGGATAGGAATATGTAGGTACGCATCCTTTAAATCCACGGTAGTCATAAATTGATTTTCCTGGATAGTAGGTAGGATCGTTCGAATAGTTTCCATTTTGAACGATGGAACCCTGAGAAATTTGTTTAGGATCTTGAGATCCAAAATTGGTCTGAATGTTCCCTCTTTTTTGGGAACTATGAACAGGTTGGAATAAAAACCCATCCCTTGTTCTCTTATTGGAACAGGATGAATCACTCCCATCTTTAACAGGTCTTCTACACAATGTAAGAATGCCTGTCTTTTTATTTGGTTTGAAGATAATTGAGACCTGTGGAACCTTCCCCTTGGGGGTAGTTCCTTGAATTCCAGGAGATAACCTTGAGAAACTATTTCTAGCGCCCAAGGATCCTGAACATCTCTTGCCCAAGCCTGAGCAAAGAGAGAAAGTCTGCCCCCCACCAGATCCGGTCCCGGATCGGGGGCCAACCCTTCATGCTGTTTTGGTAGCAGTGGTAGGCTTCTTGGCCTGCTTACCCTTGTTCCAGCCTTGCATTGGTCTCCAGGCTGGTTTGGGTTGTGAAGTATTACCCTCTTGCTTAGAGGATGTAGAATTAGAGGCTGGTCCGTTTCTGCGAAAGGGACGAAAATTAGGCTTATTTTTAGCCTTAAAAGACCTATCCTGTGGGAGGGCGTGGCCCTTTCCCCCAGTGATGTCTGAAATAATCTCTTTCAAATCAGGTCCAAATAATGTTTTACCCTTGAAAGGGATGTTAAGCAATTTTGTCTTGGAAGACACATCCGCTGACCAAGACTTTAGCCAAAGCGCTCTGCGCGCCACGATAGCAAACCCTGAATTTTTCGCCGCTAATCTAGCTAATTGCAAAGCGGCATCTAAAATAAAAGAGTTAGCCAATTTAAGTGCTTGAACTCTGTCCATAACCTCCTCATACGAAGATTCTTTATTGAGCGACTTTTCTAGTTCCTCGAACCAGAAACACGCTGCCGTAGTGACAGGAACAATGCATGAAATTGGTTGTAGAAGGTAACCTTGCTGAACAAAAATCTTTTTAAGCAAACCCTCTAATTTTTTATCCATAGGATCTTTGAAAGCACAACTATCTTCGATAGGAATAGTAGTGCGTTTGTTTAGAGTAGAAACCGCCCCCTCGACCTTGGGGACTGTCTGCCATGTGATTGTTCATTTAGGAACAAATGATCTGGCTAGTAATCATGTTGCTGCTGTTCAGAAAGAGTTTTGTGACCTAGGTAATCATTTAGAGACTGTGGCATCAACTCTATCATTTTCTGCTATTTTACCTGTGTATGACCAGGAAGCAGGAAAGATGGAGCGGATAACAACATTTAATTCTTGGTTAGATAAGTGGTGCAGGGAACGAGGATTTGGTTTTATTGGCCATTATAGCTCTGTTTGGAAAGATACTAGGTTATTTAGGAGAGATGGCTTGCATTTGGATGCTAAAGGAACAGAGTATCTGGGAGAGGAGTTCAAATACTTTATTAGAAATCATTTAAACTAATAAAGGGGGGTAGCATTAATATATCCACCTGCCCCCCACAGCATGCCAAAACTGTTAGTCCAAGTAACAATTCTAGAAATTCTAGTAGAAAAATTCTTCGTGCCATGAGCACAAATGCTCACAGCTTAGGAAATAAATTACCTGAACTCATTTCAATAATGACTAGGGACAACTTGGATTTAGTAGCTATAACAGAAACATGGTACAATGATTTGCATGACTGGGACATAGTCATACCTGGATACAGGTTATTTAAAAAGAACAGAGTAGGAAAGAAAGGTGGAGGAGTTGCTTTGTATGTAAATGAAAATATAAAGGTTACTGAAATTGTAGGAACAAATGATGAGGTGGAAAGTATTTGGGTGACTTTGGAAATTGGAGATAAAAATGTTTTTAGAATAGGGGTTGTATATAGGCCTCCATTGCAGGATGAAAAACTGGACAATCTGTTATTAGATGAAATAACCAAAATGACCATGAAGGGTAAGGTTATAGTACTGGGGGACTTTAATTTGCCAGATATAGACTGGAAGATTCCTTCTGCTAGATCGGCTAGAAGCAGGTATATTCTTGAATCTCTGCTAGGGGAATCACTTGAACAATTAGTCAAGGAACCAACTCGTAAGGAAGCTATATTAGATCTAATACTTACAAACAGTGATACAGTTTCAGATGTGTATGTAGGTGAGAACTTAGGATCCAGTGATCATCAATCTGTTTGGTTTAGTATTCATGTTCAGGAACTGTACACCCAGACTAAAACAAAAGTTTTAGACTTTAGGACGGCAGATTTTTCATTAATGGGAGAATACCTAAAAAACTATTTAAAGGGGAAAAATCTTATTACAGGGGTTCAAGAACAGTGGGAATTTGTGAAAGGTGCCATTTTAGATGCAACCGCACACTGTATTAGACATGTCTGTAAAAGTAAAAGAAAGCGGAAACCAATTTGGTTTTCCAAAGAAGTAGCACATGCTGTAAAGACAAAAAAGATAGCTTATAAAAATTACAGACACACACAAGCAGATGATGATATGAAAATATGGAGACTCCAACAAAAAAAGACTAAGCAGTTAATTAGGAAGGTTAAAGCTGATGCAGAAGAGAAGATAGCACAGTCAGTAAAACATGGGGACAAAACATTCTTTAGATATATCAGTGAAAGAAGAAAAAATAAGGTAGGAATAGTAAAATTGAAATCAGTTGATGGTAGAATAATAGAAGGAGATAAGCAGATTGCAGACTGTCTCAATGATTACTTCTGTTCTGTTTTCACTAAAGATTGTGAAGATACAATGTCTACATTAAGGGATGCTATGCAAAATAGAAACAAGCTTAACAGTAATCTTTTTACAGAGGATGAGGTTTTGTTAGCATTATCAAAAATAAATGTTACAAAGGCAGTGGGTCCTGATAATATTCATCCAAGGGTTTTAAAAGAACTTCGTTCAGTGCTAACTGTCCCATTAACTGATCTGTTTAATCAGTCACTATTAACAGGAGCTGTCCCAGATGATTGGAGAATAGCAAATGTAATACCTCTTCATAAAAAGGGCAGTAGAGAAGAATCTGGCAACTACAGGCCAGTTAGTTTAACTTCAGTAGTAGGGAAATTAATGGAAAGCCTCTTAAAGGAAAGAATTATGACTTACATAAAGACAAACAATTTAGAGGACCAAAATCAGCATGGTTTTACTTCAGGGAGATCATGTCAGACTAATCTAATTGACTTCTTTGATTATGTAACAAAAGTATTAGACAAGGGAGGAGCAGTTGATGTAGCATATCTAGATTTCAGCAAAGCATTTGACACCGTCCCACACAATAAACTTATTCACAAACTATATCTCCTTGGTCTAGATTCAAAAATTGTGAACTGGGTGGAATGCTGGCTTAAGGACAGAAAACAAAGTGTCTTAGTAAATGGAGTTCATTCAGCAGAGGGGGCTGTTACTAGTGGTGTTCCTCAGGGGTCAGTTCTGGGGCCTGTTTTGTTTAACATATTTATCTGCGATATCAGCAAAGGGCTACAGGGGAAAGTATGTCTCTTTGCAGATGATACAAAAATTTGCAACAGAGTGGATGTTCCAGGGGGGGTAGACAAAATGAGAAGTGATATACAACAATTGGAGGATTGGACAAACGACTGGGATCTAAAGTTTAACACAGCAAAGTGTAAAATAATGCATTTAGGGAAGAAAAATCCAAATGTTAATTACAGACTCAATGACACTTTACTGACTGTTACAGACGAGGAACAGGACTTGGGAATTATTATTTCAGATGATTTAAAACTTAGTAAACAATGTAGTAAGGCAGCGAGTAAGGCTAGCAGAATGCTTGGATGTATTGGTAGAGGTATTTGCAGCAGAAATAGTAAGGTTCTTATGCCACTTTATAGATCATTAGTTAGGCCTCATCTTGAGTATTGTGTGCAGTTCTGGAGGCCATATCTTCAGAAGGATATTAACAAACTTGAATCTGTGCAAAGGAGGGCTACCAAAATGGTACATGGTCTAAAAAATAAAACTTACCAGGATAGGCTCAATGACCTAAATATGTATAGCTTAGAGGAGAGAAGGGAAAGAGGTGATATGATAGCAACTTTCAAGTACATTAAAGGGTTTAGTAAAACTGAGGCTGTGGGTATTTTACATAAAATGGAAAATTCAAGAACAAGGGGTCATGAGCTCAAGCTAAAGGGTAGTAGATTCAGGAGTAATTTGAGGAAGCACTTCTTTACAGAAAGAGTGATTGATTTATGGAATAAACTTCCTCAAGAGGTAGTAGCAACAAACACTGTGGGGGACTTTAAAAATGCATGGGACAAGCATAGGGCTATCCTACGAACTAGATAAGTTTATACTGTTAGGTAAGGTGGGGCAGACTTGCTGGGCCTATGGCTCTTATCTGCCGTCAATATCTATGTTTCTATGTTTCTTTCTGGGGTCGACTATAGGAAATAATTTCTTAAATATAGGGGGGGGGACAAAAGGTATGCCGGGCCTTTCCCACTCTTTATTTACTATGTCCGCCACCCGCTTGGGTATAGGAAAAGCATCGGGGGGCACCGGAACCTCTAGGAACTTGTCCATCTTACATAATTTCTCTGGAATGACCAAATTGTCACAATCATCCAGAGTAGATAATACCTCCTTAAGCAGTGCGCGGAGATGTTCTAATTTAAATTTAAATGTCACAACATCAGGTTCAGCTTGTTGAGAAATTTTTCCTGAATCTGAAATTTCTCCCTCAGACAAAACCTCCCTCATGGCCCCTTCAGATTGGTGTGAGGGTATGTCAGAACAGTTATCATCAGCGTCCTCTTGCTCTTCAGTGTTTAAAACAGAGCAGAGCTTTCTCTGATAAGTAGGCATTTTGGATAAAATGTTTGCTATAGAGTTATCCATTACAGCCGTTAATTGTTGCATGGTAATAAGAATTGGCGCACTAGATGTACTAGGGGCCTCTTGTGTGGGCAAAACTGGTGTAGACACAGAAGGGGATGATGTAGTATCATGTTTACTCCCCTCATTTGAGGAATCATCTTGGGCAATATCATTATCTGTGGCATTACTGTCCTTGCTTTGTTTGGACACTATGGCACAATTATCACATAAATTTAAATGGGGAGACACCTTGGCTTTCATACATATAGAACATAGCTTATCTGATGGTACAGACATGTTAAACAGGCTTAAACTTGTCAACAAAGCACAAAAAACGTTTTAAATAAAACCGTTACTGTCACTTTAAATTTCAAACTGAAAACACTTTATTACTGAATATGTGAAAAAGTATGAAGGAATTGTTCAAAATTCACCAAAATTTCACCACAGTGTCTTAAAGCATTAAAAGTATTGCACACCAAATTTCAGAGCTTTAACCCTTAAATTAACGGAACCGGAGCCGTTTTTACATTTAACCCCTATACAGTCCCAGCTATATGCTTTGCTGAGACCCAACCAAGCCCAGAGGGGAATACGATACCAAATGATGCCTTCTATATGCTTTTTCAGTGATTCTTAGCTCCTCACACATGCATCTGCCTGCCTTGCTCTCCAAAAACAACTGCGCATTAGTGGCGCGAACATGAGGCTCTGTCTATAACTAGAAAAGGCCCCCATCTGAAAAAGGTGTCCAACACAGTGCCTGCCGTTTTTCTAAACAATCCCCAAGATTATAATGACCATTAATAGTTAGAATCTGCAAAATATGCCTAGCAATGCAATCGTTTTAGCCCAGAAAAAACAGAATTTATGTTTACCTGATAAATTACTTTCTCCAACGGTGTGTCCGGTCCACGGCGTCATCCTTACTTGTGGGATATTCTCCTCCCCAACAGGAAATGGCAAAGAGCCCAGCAAAGCTGGTCACATGATCCCTCCTAGGCTCCGCCTACCCCAGTCATTCGACCGACGTTAAGGAGGAATATTTGCATAGGAGAAACCATATGTTACCGTGGTGACTGTAGTTAAAGAAAATAAATTATCAGACCTGATTAAAAAAACCAGGGCGGGCCGTGGACCGGACACACCGTTGGAGAAAGTAATTTATCAGGTAAACATAAATTCTGTTTTCTCCAACATAGGTGTGTCCGGTCCACGGCGTCATCCTTACTTGTGGGAACCAATACCAAAGCTTTAGGACACGGATGAAGGGAGGGAGCAAATCAGGTCACCTAAATGGAAGGCACCACGGCTTGCAAAACCTTTCTCCCAAAAATAGCCTCAGAAGAAGCAAAAGTATCAAATTTGTAAAATTTAGAAAAAGTGTGCAGTGAAGACCAAGTCACTGCCTTACATATCTGATCAACAGAAGCCTCATTCTTGAAGGCCCATGTGGAAGCCACAGCCCTAGTGGAGTGAGCTGTGATTCTTTCAGGAGGCTGCCGTCCGGCAGTCTCATAAGCCAATCGGATAATGCTTTTAATCCAGAAGGAGAGAGAGGTAGAAGTTGCTTTTTGACCTCTCCGTTTACCAGAATAAACAACAAACAAAGACAAAGTTTGTCTGAAATCCTTAGTAGCTGCTAAGTAAAATTTGAGAGCACGAACTACATCCAAGTTGTGCAACAAACGTTCCTTCTTTGAAACTGGATTAGGACACAAAGAAGGCACAACTATCTCCTGGTTAATGTTTTTGTTAGAAACAACTTTTGGAAGAAAACCAGGAATAGTACGCAAAACCACCTTATCTGCATGGAACACCAGATAAGGAGAAGAACACTGCAGAGCAGATAATTCTGAAACTCTTCTAGCAGAAGAAATTGCAACCAAAAACAAAACTTTCCAAGATAATAACTTAATATCAACGGAATGTAAGGGTTCAAACGGAACCCCCTAAAGAACTGAAAGAACTAGGTTGAGACTCCAAGGAGGAGTCAAAATTTTGTAAACAGGCTTGATTCTAACCAGAGCCTGAACAAAGGCTAGAACATCTGGCACAGCTGCCAGCTTTTTGTGAAGTAACACAGACAAGGCAGAAATCTGTCCCATCAAGGAACTTGCAGATAATCCTTTTTCCAATCCTTCTCGAAGGAAGGATAGACTCTTAGGAATCTTAACCTTGTCCCAAGGGAATCCTGCAGATTCACACCAACAGATATACCAAATTATGTGGTAATTTTTCTGGTTACAGGCTTTCAGGCCTGAACAAGAGTATTAATAACAGAATCTGAGAACCCTCGCTTTGATAAGATCAAGCGTTCAATCTCCAAGCAGTCAGCTGGAGTGGGTCGAACGGACCTAGAACAAGAAGGTCTCGCCTCAAAGGTAGCTTCCATGGTGGAGCCGATGACATATTCACCAGATCTGCATACCAAGTCCTGCGTGGCCACGCAGGAGCTATCAAAATCACCGACGCCCTCTCCTGATTGATCCTGGCTACCAGCCTGGGGATGAGAGGAAACGGCGGGAACACATAAGCTAGTTTGAAGGTCCAAGGTGCTACTAGTGCATCCACTAGAGCCGCCTTGGGATCCCTGGATCTGTACCCGTAGTAAGGAACTCTGAAGTTCTGACGAGAGGCCATCAGATCCATGTCTGGAATGCCCCACGGTTGAGTGACTTGGGCAAAGATTTCCGGATGGAGTTCCCACTCCCCCGGATGCAATGTCTGACGACTCAGAAAATCCGCTTCCCAATTTTCCACTCCTGGGATGTGGATAGCAGACAGGTGGCAGGAGTGAGACTCCGCCCATAGAATGATTTTGGTCACTTCTTCCATCGCTAGGGAACTCCTCGTTCCCCCCTGATGGTTGATGTATGAACTTGGCCCTCGCTAGCTGAGGCCAAGCTTTGAGAGCATTGAATATCGCTCTCAGTTCCAGAATATTTATCGGTAGAAGAGATTCTACCCGAGACCAAAGACCCTGAGCTTTCAGGGATCCCCAGACCGCGCCCCAGCCCATCAGACTGGCGTCGGTCGTGACAATGACCCACTCTGGTCTGCGGAAGGTCATCCCTTGTGACAGGTTGTCCAGGGACAGCCACCAACGGAATGAGTCTCTGGTCCTCTGATTTACTTGTATCTTCGGAGACAAGTCTGAATAGTCCCCATTCCACTGACTGAGCATGAACAGTTGTAATGGTCTTAGATGAATGCGCCCAAAAGGAACTATGTCCATTGCCGCTACCATCAAACCTATCACTTCCATGCACTGCGCTATGGAAGGAAGAGGAACGGAACGAAGTATCCGACAAGAGTCTAGAAGTTTTGTTTTTCTGGCTTCTGTCAGAAAAATCCTCATTTCTAAGGAGTCTATTATAGTTCCCAAGAAGGGAACCCTCGTTGACGGAGATAGAGAACTCTTTTCCACGTTCACTTTCCATCCGTGAGATCTGAGAAAGGCCAGGACAATGTCCGTGTGAGCCTTTACTTGAGGAAGGGACGACGCTCGAATCAGAATGTCGTCCAAGTAAGGTACTACAGCAATGCCCCTTGGTCTTAGCACCGCCAGAAGGGACCCTAGTACCTATGAGAAAATCCTAGGAGCAGTGGCTAATCCGAAAGAAAACGCCACGAACTGGAAATGCTTGTCCAGGAATTCAAACCTTAGGAACCGATGATGTTCCTTGTGGATAGGAATATGTAGATACGCATCCTTAAAATCCACCTTGGTCATGAATTGACCTTCCTGGATGGAAGGAAGGAGTGTTCGAATGGTTTCCATCTTGAACGATGGAACCTTGAGAAACTTGTTCAAGATCTTGAGATATAAGATTGGTCTGAACGTTCCCTCTTTTTTGGGAACTATGAACAGATTGGAGTAGAACCCCATCCCTTGTTCTCCTAATGGAACAGGATGAATCACTCCCATTTTTAGCAGGTCTTCTACCCAATGTAAGAATGCCTGTCTTCTTATGTGATCTGAAGACAACTGAGACCTGTGGAACCTCCCCCTTGGAGGAAGCCCCTTGAACTCCAGAGAATAACCTTGGGAGACTATTTCTAGCGCCCAAGGATCCAGAACATCTCTTGCCCCAGCCTGAGCGAAGAGAGAGAGTCTGCCCCCCACCAGATCCGGTCCCGGATCGGGGGCCCGCATTTCATGCTGTCTTGGTAGCAGTGGCAGGTTTCCTGGCCTGCTTTCCTTCGTTCCAGCCTTGCATAGGTCTCCAGGCTGGATTGGCTTGAGAAGTATTACCTTCCTGCTTAGAGGACGTAGCCCTTGGGGCTGATCCGTTTCTGCGAAAGGGACGAAACTTAGGTTTATTTTTGGTCTTGAAAAGACCTATCCTGAGGAAGGGCGTGGCCCTTGCCCCCAGTGATATCAGAGATAATCTCTTTCAAGTCAGGGCCAAAGAGTGTTTTCCCCTTGAAAGGAATGTCAAGCAATTTGTTCTTGGAAGACGCATCCGCTGCCCAAGATTTTAACCAAAGCGCTCTGCGCCACAATAGCAAACCCAGAATTTTTTCGCCGATTGCAAGGTGGCGTCTAGGGTGAAAGAATTAGCCAATTTAAGAGCACGAATTCTGTCCATAATCTCCTCATAAGAAGAAGAATTACTAATAATCGCCTTTCCTAGCTCATCAAACTAGAAACACGCGGCTGCAGTGACAGGGACAATGCATGCAATTGGTTGTAGAAGGGAACCTTGCTGAACAAACATCTTTAGCAGACCTTCTAATTTTTTATCCATAGGATCTTGGAAAGCACAACTATCTTCTATGGGTATAGTGGCGCGCTTGTGTAGAGTAGAAACCGCCCCCTCGACCTTGGGGACTGTCTGCCATCAGTCCTTTCTGGGGTCGACTATAGGAAAACAATTTTATAAATATGGGGGGAGGTACTAAAGGTATACCGGGCCTGTCCCATTCTTTACTAACAATGTACGCCACCCGCTTGGATATAGGAAAAGCTTCGGGGGGCCCCGGGGCCTCTAAGAACTTTTCCATTTTACATAGTGGTTCTGGAATGACCAGATAATCACAATCATCCAAATTGGATAACACCTCCTTAAGCAGAGCGCGGAGATGTTCCAACTTAAATTTAAAAGTAATCACATCAGGTTCAGCTTGTTGAGAAATGTTTCCTGAATCTGAAATTTCTCCCTCAGACAAAACCTCCCTGGCCCCCTCAGACTGGTGTAGGGGCCCTTCAGAAACCATATCATCAGCGTTCTCATGCTCTACAGAATTTTCTAAAACAGAGCAGTCGCGCTTTCACTGATAAGTGGGCATATTGGCTAAAATGTTTTTGATAGAATTATCCATTACAGCCGTTAAATGTTGCATAGTAAGGAGTATTGGCGCACTAGATGTACTAGGGGCCTCCTGTATGGGCAAGACTGGTGTAGACGAAGGAGGGGATGATGCAGTACCATGCTTACTCCCCTCACTTGAGGAATCATCTTGGGCATCATTTTTACTAAAATTTTTTATGACATAAAATTCATATAGTTAAATGAGAAGGAACCTTGGTTTCCCCACAGTCAGAACACAATCTATCTGGTAGTTCAGACATGTTAAACAGGCATAAACTTGATAACAAAGCACAAAAAACGTTTTAAAATAAAACCGTTACTGTCACTTTAAATTTTAAACTAAACACACTTTATTACTGCAATTGCGAAAAAGTATGAAGGAATTGTTCAAAATTCACCAAAATTTCACCACAGTGTCTTAAAGCCTTAAAAGTATTGCACACCAAATTTGGAAGCTTTAACCCTTAAAATAACGGAACCGGAGCCGTTTTTATATTTAACCCCTTTACAGTCCCTGGAATCTGCTTTGCTGAGACCCAACCAAGCCCAAAGGGGAATACGATACCAAATGATGCCTTCAGAAAGACTTTTCTATGTATCAGAGCTCCACACACATGCAGCTGCATGCCATGCTGTCCTCAAAAACAAGTGCGCCATACCGGCGCGAAAATGAGGCTCTGACTATGATTAGGGAAAGCCCCTAAAGAATAAGGTGTCAAAAACAGTGCCTGCCGATATAATCATATCAAAATACCCAGAATAAATGATTCCTCAAGGCTAAATATGTGTTAATAATGAATCGATTTAGCCCAGAAAAAGTCTACAGTCTTAATAAGCCCTTGTGAAGCCCTTATTTACTATCTTAATAAACATGGCTTACCGGATCCCATAGGGAAAATGACAGCTTCCAGCATTACATCGTCTTGTTAGAATGTGTCATACCTCAAGCAGTAAGAGACTGCACACTGTTCCCCCAACTGAAGTTAATTGCTCTCAACAGTCCTGTGTGGAACAGCCATGGATTTTAGTTACGGTGCTAAAATCATTTTCCTCATACAAACAGAAATCTTCATCTCTTTTCTGTTTCTGAGTAAATAGTACATACCAGCACTATTTTAAAATAACAAACTCTTGATTGAATAATAAAAACTACAGTTAAACACTAAAAAACTCTAAGCCATCTCCGTGGAGATGTTGCCTGTACAACGGCAAAGAGAATGACTGGGGTAGGCGGAGCCTAGGAGGGATCATGTGTCCAGCTTTGCTGGGCTCTTTGCCATTTCCTGTTGGGGAGGAGAATATCCCACAAGTAAGGATGACGCCGTGGACCGGACACACCTATGTTGGAGAAATGTCTACCAGTTTTTTAAGCCCTTATGAAGCCCTTTATTCTTTTATTTAACTAAGAAAATGGCTTACCGGTCCCCATAAGGGGAAATGACAGCCTTCCAGCATTACATAGTCTTGTTAGAAATATGGCCAGTCATACCTTAAGCAGAAAAGTCTGCAACTGTTTCCCCCAACTGAAGTTACTTCATCTCAACAGTCCTGTGTGGAAACAGCAATCGATTTTAGTAACTTCTGCTAAAATCATCTTCCTCTTACAAACAGAAATCTTCATCTTTTTTCTGTTTCAGAGTAAATAGTACATACCAGCACTATTTTAAAATAACAAACACTTGATTGAAGAATAAAAACTACATTTAAACACCAAAAAACTCTTAACCATCTCCGTGGAGATGTTGCCTGTGCAACGGCAAAGAGAATGACTGGGGTGGGCGGAGCCTAGGAGGGATCATGTGACCAGCTTTGCTGGGACTCTTTGCCATTTCCTGTTGGGGAAGAGAATATCCCACAAGTAAGGATGACGCCGTGGACCGGACACACCTATGTTGGAGAAACACAAAGACCGCTGCTCCATAACCTGTCCGCCTGCTCTGAGCAATGTGTGATCCGCAGTGTCAGATCAGGTCCGCCAGACCTTGATACATATGCCCCATTGCCTGAGAGCGAAGGGAGAGGGTAAAAATAGAGAGATTGAAGAGAAGGGAGAATGGAGAAAAATAGAGAGATAATTATAAAAAAAAATCCAGGTGTGCTATGACCTCACATTTATGTCAACACTCTCTGCTTTCTCTCAGTTCAACAACTTCCTTCTTTTTCTGTCCAGCTGTTGTCTTGACCAGAACCCTCAATGTTGCTAACTGCTATGCACTTTTGTTAATTTATTTCTGTATGAAGCATTATTTAATTTATGGTATAAAACAAAAACAATATTAAAAAATACTGCACAATATGGTGTTTCACATTGGCTAAACATATGCAAAGAGGGGGTGGGTTAGTGGGTGTGGTGTGGTCGGTTAGTGAGTGGGATCAAAAGTCGCGAGTAACATTTTGGGCTGGATAGTAGCTTAGGATTTGAAATTTTGAGCCCTGATTAGATAGATAGATAGATAGATAGATAGATTGATATCTATGTAACAATATTAAATAATAAAGTATGTTTTAGTTTTTTATTAAAAAAACTGTTGCATTTTTTTTAAATAAAAAATAACTGCACAAAGCAGTTTTTATGGGTTAAATTTGATGGTAGTGGGGTGTTAGAAAAAAAAATGTCACTGAAAAGTGCCTTTACATTGCGGTCTATGGGAAACTGTGTGTTCGCTGTAAATATATATGTAGTTGCTTATATACATATATATTTATGTGTTAATATGTGTAGGAGCCTGCTCTCCTTCATGATTGTCTCTCCCATGCCACAGCCACTGCCCTCCCCCCGCCTCCCAGCTCTCCCACCTCCCAGCACCTATTTAATGGAAGTTGCTGCGCGTGCCAAAGGCAAGCCCGTTTGCGCCGGTCCGCTCCTGGACCGCGTCCAACGCCACTAACCCTGGCTCCAACAACCACCGCCACTACGATGCCAGCACCCTCCTCCATCTCAACACCGGTAGATCATCTGCCTGCCACCACGCATCCCCGACGAACACCATCGGAACCTTCACCTGCCGCAACTGCGCCTTCTCCTCCCTCCGAATCACTAACCTGCCAGTCACCTCTCACGCCTTCTCCTCCCTCCGAACCACTAACCTGCCAGTCACCTCACGAAAAAACAGCCGCAACCACCTCAACCGCATCCTCCTCAACACCCGCTCCGTCCGCAAGCACGCCGTCGAAATCTGGAACCTGCTCAACTCCACCTCCCCGGACGTGGCCTTCCTTACTGAAACCTGGCTGAACCCCACATCAATGCCGGACATCGCCATCGCCATCCCTGATGGATACAAGATCTCCCACAAGGACCGCAGCAACCGACCGAGAGGAGGCATCGCCATCGTCCACAAACACTCCCTCCACGTCACAACCAGCTCCGACTACCACTCACCAGGCTTGGAACACCTACACTTTAAGATCCAGGTCAGTCCCAACACTACCCTGCATGGCACCCTCATCTACAGACCTCCCGGACCTCGTCCTGCCTTCTGTGACTCCATCACCGACCTCATCGCACCCCACGCCCTCCCTTCAACAGACTACATCCTCCTCGGTGACCTCAACTTCCACCTAGACAACCCCAATGACCACAACACTGCCAACCTCTTAGAAAACCTTGGAACCATCGGTCTAAAGCAACTCGTCAACTCCCCAACCCACTCAGCCGGACACACACTCGACCCTATCTTCTCTGCAGGCAACCACATCTCAGTCAACCACATCACCGAACTCCATTGGACCGACCACCATTGCATACATTTTTCCTTCAACAAACCCACCGCACACCTCCAGCAGCAGCACCCACCCCGCAGAAACTGGAACAACATCACCGAAGACCAACTGCACTCCAACCTGAACAAGTGCGACCCCCAGCCACCTCCACAGATGCCAACTCCTCCGCCCGCAACCTCCACCACTGGCTCACAGACTGCGCCAACACCCTCGCCCCTCTCCAGAAACCGTCCAACCGCCAACCCACCAACAAGGCTAATTGGTTCACCCCTGCCCTCCAGGACTCCAAACACCACTGCAGGCAATTGGAAAGGACCAGGAGATCCAGCAAGACCCCCTCAAATAAAACAGCCTACAAAGAAGCCATCACTACCCACCACCACCTCATCAAAACTACCAAGAAGACAGCCATCCAAGATAGAATCAATGCCAACGTCCACAACAGCAAGGAGCTGTTCACAGTAATCAAGGAATTCTCCAATCCCAACAGCAACACCAACGACATCCCGCCCTCCCAGGACCTCTGGGATAACCTCGCAATGTACTTCCACCGCAAGATTGTCGACATCTATGACAGCTTCGTGTCCCAGAACTCACCCACCACCGCCTACCCACCAACTCCCACCGATACCTCACCCAAATACACCACCGCTTACCCCCCACTGACCATCTGGAGCCCCCTCACCACAGAGGACACCATCAGGATCATGAGATCGATCCACTCCGGAGCACCCTCGGACCCATGCCCGCATCACATTTTCAACAAAGCGGTTGACACCATCGCCCCCGAGCTCTGCAGCACCATCAACTGCTCCATCGAAACCGGCACCTTCCCGGATGACTGGAAGCACGCAGAATTAAAACCCCTACTGAAAAAACCCACTGCTGACCCCAATGATCCGAAGAACTACCGCCCAATCTCTTTGCTCCCCTTTGCGGCCAAAGTCATCGAGAAGTCCATCAACGCACAACTCGTTGACTACATTGAAGCAAACCACACCCTGGACCCCTCCCAATCCGGTTTCAGGAGCAACCACAGCACCGAAACCGCCCTCCTCGCCGCCACAGACATCCTCGCCCTACTCGACCGAGGAGAGACCGCCGCCCTCATTCTCCTAGACCTCTCAGCAGCATTCGACACTGTCTCCCACCTCACCCTCCGCAACCGACTACACGATGCCGGCATACGCGACAAAGCCCTGGAATGGATCACCTCCTTCCTCACCGGCAGAACCCAGAAAGTTAAACTCCCACCCTTCACCTCCAAGCCCACAGAAATCAGCTGCGGTGTACCCCAAGGCTCTTCTTTTAGCCCCACCCGATTCAACATCTACATGGCCCCTCTCTCTGCCATTGCCCGACGACACGACCTCAACATCGTCTCCTACGCAGATGACACCTAGCTAATCATCTCACTCGCCAGTGACCCCACCACCGCCAAGAGAAACGTCCACGAAGGGCTGACAGCAGTCGCCACTTGGATGAACTACAACTGCCTAAAGCTGAACGCAGACAAGACCGAAGTCGTCCTCCTCGGTCCCACCACATCCGCGTGGAATAACTCCTGGTGGCCCACAGCCCTCGGACACCCTCCAACCCCCACCGACCATGCACGAAATCTAGGCGTCATCCGGGACTCATCGCTCTCCATGGACCGGCAAATCAACGCCGTCTCTTCTGCATGCTTCCACACACTTCACCTGCTGCGAAAGATCTTCAAATGGATCCCAACCGAGACCAGGAAGACTGTCACTAACGCCCTCATCAGCAGCCGACTGGACTATGGTAACGCACTCTACGCCGGCACCACCATCAAGCTCCAAAAGAGACTACAGCGCATCCAGAACTCCTCGGCCAGACTAATCCTTGACATCCCTCATCAATGCCACATCACCAAATAACTGCGGGACCTGCACTGGCTCCCCATCAACAAAAGAATAACCTTCAAGCTTCTCACCCACGCATTCAAGGCCCTCCACAACATCGGTCCTGAATACTTGAACCACCGCGTTACCTTCTACACCCCTGCCAGACAACTTGGATCAGCCAACCAAGCCCTCGCCTGTCATCCCCGCATCAGGAAAACCACAGCGGGAGGCAGATCCTTCTCTCACCTGGCTGCCAAGACTTGGAACACCCTCCCGCTGCACCTTAGACAAGCTACCGCCCTAACTAAGTTCAGAAAGGACCTCAAGACCTGGCTCTTCGACTGAACTGCAACCCTCAGCGCCTTGAGACCCTTACGGGTGAATAGCCGCGCTTTACAAGAACCCAATAGATAGATAGATAAACATTTAAACACACAAATATATATGTATATAAGCATATACTTATATATTTAAATCTGCTGTTCATCGATGCAGGACTTACCTCCTTCTCTGCGCTAGGTTCTCATGCCTTGTCTGATGGCATGAGAACAAGGCTACCATTGGAGCCTATGGAAGTGCGTTAAGCTTTCGTACAATGCAAATGCAAGGTCGCGTTCACATTGCACCAAATCTGTAAAACCAGTGCTGGTATTACAAAGTGGAGCACAAATATCGATTTCATGAAAGCGATATTTTGCACTCCACTTGTAATCTAGCCCTGTATGTTTTATCTTATAGAATATTTTTTTTTTTTTTTTGCAATGAGAAAAACCTTTATATAGACTAGTGAATGTGTATAAAAAGTGGATGTATACATATCTATATATACATGCACACAAAAAGTTTTGCTACATAAACTACATTCACAATGCAATACGTTCACTAGGCTGTTTAAAAGGCACTTACAGATCTTTCTCATTGCAACAAAAAGTTTATTCCATCAGATAAAACATTTTGCCATACTGTGTGTTTTATCTAATGGAATAAAGTTTTTTGCAATGAGAAAGACCTTTATATAGACTAGTGAATATGTGTGAATATATATATATATATATATATATATATATATATAAACACATGCACGCAAACACAAACTACTGGAATTTTGTCTGAATGATCTATAACATATACATACTTTTACAGATCCCCTAAATAGGTCCATAAATGTAACTGAAATATTTCTACAGACAGTGCAACCACACATTATAAACATTTCAAGTAAACTGACAAAAACATAACAGGCAGACAATAAATCTGACAAACTGTAAAATATGAAAACAAATTCAGTAGCTCGAGTTACCATGTGATACAGCTACAACTCAAGCTTGTGCACTGAAAATCCCCTAAATAAACATCAGCTGCGTGATTGGTCGGTTTTCCATACACTGCTGCTTCAGGTACAGTTCACATTCCTGAATTCCATGGGCTGATGGGCTGTCTCCATAACTGGTCTCTCTACAAGTCATCCTTAAGTCTCATGTGCTAAGCTGCCTTGCAGAATGAGCACCTTGTAGGAAAAACAATCTTTTCAAGCGATTAGTTCTTAAATATCAATTACTAGACATACTGTGGCTCGCTGTAAATCCAATGCCGGAATCCCTTCCAGTAAACACCTCGCTATTCTTCTGTTGTCATGACAACAAGGCATTTGTCTCTCTCTTTCATTCTTGCTTAGGCACAGATAATTCAAAGCAGCTACAAAACCAGACTACTTATAACTGCGGTGCAACTGAGCAATACAGTTTGTCTGGTTTCAGAGGAAAGAATTACAAGATCATATAGTAACCTACCTCCCAAACTGTTAAAGCTACTATGGCGCATGCATTAGGTTATAGCGGTTATCACCGGAAATTAGTAGTGTTATCACATAAGCATAATGGATTTGTTGTTTTTAACTTAAAGGGGCAGGAAACCCCACATTTTTCTTTCATGATTCAGATAGATCACACAGTTTTAAACAACTTTCTAATTTGCATCTATTAACTAATTTGCTTCAATCTCTTGGTATCCATTATTCAAGGAACACACTACTGGGAGCTAGCTGAAAGCCAATGAAAAAGAGGCATACATGTGCAGTAACCAATCAGCAGCTTCTGAGCCTACCTAGGTCTACTTTCAACAAAGGATACAAAAAGAACAAAACAAATTAGATAGTAGAAATACATGAGAAAGTGGTTTAAAATGTTATGCTCAGAAACATAAAAATAAAACATGTGGGTTACATGTACCTTTAATTTTGGTGCATCGCTAGTATTATTCTTTATTTAGTTCTGTGTAACAGAATCAGATTTAACCGTTTTGTTTTTTTTACTAATTATCAAAATAAAGTATAGTCCTAGAAAACTATTATTATATGCAACACAATAAGTCAAGTAATGAACTCAAACAGCAGCTCTAGGCTGGCATCAAATTGGAAATATGCTACACAATAATTTTACCGAAAATAAAAGGCAAAAAAAAAACGAAAAACGAAATAACCAAAAATGCCATTTTTGGCCGAAACTTTCTGCGGCTGAAATTTCGGTGCATCCCTAGTGATTACCTTGTATCTAAGCATACTGCCTTCTTATATCAGTGCTTTTTACAAACTTGCATTTCAGCCAATTAGAGATGACCCCTCCATAACTCCATGGGAGTGAGCACAATGTTATATATATGGCACACATGAACTAGCACTGTCTTGATTATGAAAAGCTAATAAAATGCACTGAGATAAGAGGAGGACTTCAAGGGCTTAGAAATCAGCCTAGGAGCCCACAAACATTTAGCCTTTAACAAAGAATACCAAGAGAAAAAAAGCAAATTTGATGATAAAAGTAACTTGTAAAGTTGTTTAAAATTGCATGCCCAATCTGAATCATGAAAGAAAAAAAATAATATCCCTTTAAGTTCTGGTTACAAAAAAAAACAACACAAAACATGTAAACAAGAAATTTAGATAAAATAATGCTCCAGTGGGGGGCTGTGACAGAGGTACTAAAATGTTTATTTTTCATTGTTCTCTTCATGGGCCAAACTATCAAAAGTCCACCACCAAAAATGTGAAAAAACATTTTAGCCTCACAGGGACAGAAAATGGGCTGTCCATAGCGAGTGTCAAGTTGTCTCTCATAGAACTAATAAGAGTTCTCTGCTATGTATGTAAACGTTTGCAATGGAAGACGAAGTAGACAAGGAGAACCCGGCATATGTTTTAACTTCAATATTACACCTAATACAAATCATAATATTCTGTTTTCATTGCACTGTACCTTAAAATCACTTATTTTTGCATGCATAGGTTTTCCTTTCAGAGTAATAAGTGTTTTGAGTATTTTGATAAAAGTTCTCCACCTTTTAAGTTGCAAGAAAAAACAATGAGAATTGTAAGGCGGAAATGTTAAGATAATTACACTTGGATGTGTGAATCCATTTCATACACACCCAATGAACACCAATGTTCAGCCCATTATACACTTTGTATTTTGTACTTATAAGTATGAATTTCTATGTTTTTTTCACATCCAACTTAAGTTACGATTCATGTTGTGCATATTTAATATGATTTATTCTTGTGTAATTTACATACAAATTTTACGTCTTTAATAAAATACGATTTTCGGTGAACAATTTTGTTACTATTTTCGATGCACCCCAACAATATATTTTTGTGTGAATGATTTAATTATTTGTTTTGTATGATTTTTAAAATTACAAAAGTAAACAATGAAAATTGTAATGTATGCCTTCTCCTACATATACAAAAATGCAGTATACCTCCTAAGCAAGACACCCTGTTTTTAGGATAAAAGATAACTTTATATAATTCCACCAGGGAAATAAAAGGACTGACGAGCATTCTTATAGAATCTCGCCAGCCCAGAGACCTTTAGATCATTAGTCCAAAAGTATTGGCCTTTGACTAAACAGTAATAAAGACAATAAGGAGGACTTTGTGTAAATAATTACAGAGATAACAGAATGAGGTATTCTCTCCCCACAAGATCAGCCCACTGTATTGAGTTGTGGTTTCAGTTAGCAGGAAAAGCAATTTCATATACAAAATATACATAAAGGAACAATTTCCCATACATTGTAAACTCTGTGGCTGATATAACAAATAATTGTTAACACATTAAAGGGGCACTGAACCCAGATTTTTTTTTTGTTTCATGATTCAGACAGAGCATGCAATTTTAAGCAACTTTCTAATTTACTCCTATTATCAATTTTTCTCCATTCTCTTGCTATCTTTATTTGAAAAAAAGGCATCTAAGCATTTTTGGGGTTTAGAACTCTGGACAGGACTTGTTTATTAGTTGTTGATTTTTTCCACCAATCAGCAAGAACAACCCAGGTTATTCACCAAAAATGGGCCGGCATCTAAACTTACATTCTTGCTTTTCAAAGAAAGATACCAAGCGAATGATGAAAATTTGATAATAGGAGTAAATTGGAAAGTTGCTTAAAATTGCATGCTCTGTCTGAATCACGAAAGAAAAAAATTGGGTTCAGTGTCCCTTTAAGAAGACACCAATTTTACATTACACTATCCCTTTCCTTTTTTGTCTTCATCCCTTTTCCTTTTATTTTTATCATTTTTTATTGCTTTCTCTTGCCATCTCAATCTGTGTAAATCTATGTAACTATACCAATGTCAAGAGCATGACGTATCAACAAAAACTTTAGGCTCATCTAACTGAGGGCCTGATATTCAAAATCTTGCTAGATTTTCAAAAGGGAGATTTTCCTATACTTCTCCAAAAGGCCTGTCCTGCATTTCTGTATGTGAAGGAGAGACAAGCCTAGTGCAATATAGAATTGCATGACATGAGAGTTTTGCTGCATTGAATTGAATATCAGAGCCTGAAAGAGCATCATTAAAGGTTCTAAGTCATGGGGAGATCATTATAGTATATGATTTAAATTCCAAAGTGTCAATGTGAAAGGCTCAGTATCACCAGAATAGCATCACTGTTAGAGAGCATCAGTGTTAGAGAGCATCACTGTTAGAGAGCATCAGTGTTAAAGGTGCTGTGTTACTGAGAGGGCATAAGTGTAAGAGGTGTCATGTTACTGAGAGGGCATCAGTGTTAGAGGTGCCATGTTACTGAGAGGGTATCAGTGTTAGAGGTGTTGTGTTACTGAGAGGGCATCCGTGTTAAAGGTGTCATGTTACAGAGAGGGCATTCGTGTTAAAGGTGTCATGTTACAGAGAGGGCATCAGTGTTAGAGGTGCCATGTTACTGAGAGGGCATCAGTGTTAGAGGTGTCATGTTACAGAGAGGGCATCAGTGTTAGAGGTGTCAGGTTACTGAGAGGGCATCAGTGATAGAGGTGCCATGTTACTGAGAGGGCATCAGTGTTAGAGGTGTTGTGTTACTGAGAGGGCATCCGTGTTAAAGGTGTCATGTTACAGAGAGGGCATTCGTGTTAAAGGTGTCATGTTACAGAGAGGGCATCAGTGTTAGAGGTGCCATGTTACTGAGAGGGCATCAGTGTTAGAGGTGTCATGTTACAGAGAGGGCATCAGTGTTAGAGGTGTCAGGTTACTGAGAGGGCATCAGTGTAAGAGGTGCCATGTTACTGAGAGGGCATCAGTGTAAGAGGTGCCATGTTACTGAGAGGGCATCAGTGTTAGAGGTAACATGTTACTGAGTGGGCTTCAGTGTTAGAGGTGCTGTGTTACTGAGAGGGCATCAGTGTTAGGGGTGCTGGGTTACTGAGAGGGCATCAGTGTTAGGGGTGCCATGTTACTGAGAGGGCATTAGTGTTAGAGGTGTCATGTTACAGAGAGGGCATCAGTGTTAGAGGTACCGTATTACTGAGAGAGCATCATTGTTAGAGGTGTCATGTTACAGAGAGGGCATCAGTGTTAGAGGTGTCACGTTACTGAGAGGGCATCAGTGTAAGAGGTGTCATGTTACTGAGTGGGCATCAGTGTTAGAGGTAACGTTACTGAGAGGGCATCAGTGTTTGTGATTCTGTGTTACTGAGAGGGCAGAGATGTCATGTTACTGAGAGGGCAACAGTGTTTGTGGTGCTGTGTTACTGAGAGGGCATCAGTGTTACAGGTGCTGTGTTACTAAGAGGGCATCAGTGTTAGAGGTGTCATGTTACTGAGAGGGCATCAGTGTTAGAGGTGTTGTGTTACTGAAAGGGCATCAGTGTTAGACATGCTGTGTTACTGAGAGGGCATCAGTGTTAGAGGTGCTGGGTTACTGAGAGGGCATCAGTGTTAGAGGTGCTGGGTTACTGAGAGGGCATCAGTGTTAGAGGTGCTGGGTTACTGAGAGGGCATCAGTGTTAGTGGTGCTGTGTTACTGAGAGGGCATCAGTGTTAGAGTTGCCATGTTACTGAGAGGGCATCAGTATTAGAGGTGCTGTGTTACTGAGAGGGCATCAGTGTTAGAGTTGCCATGTTACTGAGAGGGCATCAGTGTTAGAGGTGCTGTGTTACTGAGAGGGCATCAGTGTTAGAGTTGCCATGTTACTGAGAGGGCATCAGTATTAGAGGTGCTGTGTTACTGAGAGGGCATCAGTGTTAGAGGTGCCGTGTTACTGAGGGGGCATCAGTGTTAGAGGTGCCGTGTTACTGAGGGGGCATCAGTGTTAGAGGTGTCATGTTACTGAGAGGGCATCAGTGTTAGAGGTGCTGTGTTACTGAGAGGGCATCAGTGTTAGAGGTGCCGTGTTACTGAGAGGGCATCAGTGTTAGAGGTGCCATGTTACTGAGAGGGCATCAGTGTTAGAGGTGCCGTGTTACTGAGAGGGCATCAGTGTTAGAGGTGCCGTGTTACTGAGAGGGCATCAGTGTTAGAGGTGCCGTGTTACTGAGGGGGCATCAGTGTTAGAGGTGCCATGTTACTGAGAGGGCATCAGTGTTAGAGGTGCCGTGTTACTGAGAGGGCATCAGTGTTAGAGGTGCCGTGTTACTGAGAGGGCATCAGTGTTAGAGGTACCGTGTTACTGAGAGGGCATCAGTGTTTTAGGTGCTGTGTTACTGAGAGGGCATCAGTGTTAGTGGTGCCATGTTACTAATAATTGTTTAAAATTGTATGCTTTATTGCAATCATGAAAGAAAAACATTGAATTTTATTTCCCTTTAAAGCATTTTACAATATACTGTCACTTTATACACGCTAACAATTATTTTGGCTGAAAAAATATGACAACAAATCTGTTTAAATGGACGGTAAACACCTTAAGATTTTTTTATAAAACCAAATTATGCATGATTAAACAACATTATAGTAACATTATTCATTTGCCAACTTTAAACTTAATTTTGCTCTGAAAATGGTAGATTTTGTAATTCTCAGAGCTGGAAATGTACCCTACTGACTTCTCAAGGTTAATTCTGCTACATATATTTACCCTTATTAGCTTTAACTGATAAGAACTGCAAAACAATTCACTTTATACTAACTTAAAGGGAAAGTCAAGTCCAAAATAAACTTTCATGACTCAGATAGGGCATCTTAATGTAATCTTAAACTTCTTTCCAATTTACTTTTATCACCAATTTTGCTTTGTTCTCTTGATATTCTTAGTTGAAATCTAAACCTAGGTAGGCTCATATGCTTATTTTTAAGACCTTGAAGGCCGCCTCTAATGTGAATGCATTTTGATAGTATTTCACCACTACAGGGCGTTAATTCATGTGAGTCATATAGACAATATTGCGCTCACGCATGTGAAGTCACCTAGGAGTAAGCACTGATTGGCTAAAATGCAAGTTTGCCAAAAGAACTGAAATAAGGGGGCAGTTTGCAGAGACTTAGATAGAAGGTAACCACAGAGGTAAAAAGTGTATTAATATAACCGTACTAATTATGCAAAACTTGGGAATGGGTAATAACATAATTTATGCTTACCTGATAAATTCCTTTCTTCTGTAGTGTGATCAGTCCACGGGTCATCATTACTTCTGGGATATTAACTGCTCCCCTACAGGAAGTGCAAGAGGATTCACCCAGCAGAGCTGCATATAGCTCCTCCCCTCTACGTCACTCCCAGTCATTCGACCAAGGACCAACGAGAAAGGAAAAGCCAAGGGTGAAGTGGTGACTGGAGTATAAATTAAAAAATATTTACCTGCCTTAAAAACAGGGCGGGCCGTGGACTGATCACACAACAGAAGAAAGGAATTTATAAGGTAAGCATAAATTATGTTTTCTTCTGTTAAGTGTGATCAGTCCACGGGTCATCAATACTTCTGGGATACCAATACCAAAGCAAAAGTACACGGATGACGGGAGGGATAGGCAGACTCTTTATACAGAAGGAACCACTGCCTGAAGAACCTTTCTCCCAAAAATAGCCTCCGATGAAGCAAAGGTGTCAAATTTGTAAAATTTGGAAAAAGTATGAAGCGAAGACCAAGTTGCAGCCTTGCAAATCTGTTCAACAGAGGCCTCATTCTTGAAGGCCCAAGTGGAAGCCACAGCTCTAGTAGAATGAGCTGTAATTCTTTCAGGGGGCTGCTGTCCAGCAGTCTCATAAGCTAAACGAATTATGCTACGAAGCCAAAAAGAAAGAGAGGTAGCGGAAGCTTTTTGACCTCTCCTCTGCCCAGAGTAAATGACAAACAGAGAAGACGTTTGTCGGAATTCCTTAGTTGCCTGCAAGTAAAATTTTAGAGCCCGGACTACATCCAGGTTGTGCAGTAGACGTTCCTTCTTTGAAGAAGGATTTGGGCATAAAGAAGGAACAACAATCTCTTGATTGATATTCCTGTTAGTAACTACCTTAGGTAAGAACCCAGGTTTAGTACGCAGGACTACCTTATCCGAATGAAAAATCAAATAAGGAGAATCACAATGTAAGGCTGATAATTCAGAGACTCTTCGAGCCGAGGAAATAGCCATTAAAAATAGAACTTTCCAAGATAACAACTTTATATCAATGGAATGAAGGGGTTCAAACGGAACGCCCTGTAAAACATTAAGAACAAGGTTTAAACTCCATGGTGGAGCAACAGTTTTAAACACAGGCTTAATCCTGGCCAAAGCCTGACAAAAAGCCTGGACGTCAGGAACTTCTGACAGACGTTTGTGTAACAGAATGGACAGAGCTGAGATCTGTCCCTTTAATGAACTAGCAGATAAACCCTTTTCTAAACCTTCTTGTAGAAAAGACAATATCCTAGGAATCCTAACCTTACTCCAAGAGTAACCTTTGGATTCACACCAATGTAGGTATTTACGCCATATCTTATGGTAAATCTTTCTGGTAACAGGTTTCCTAGTCTGTATTAAGGTACTAATAACTGACTCAGAAAACCCATGTCTTGATAAAATTAAGCGTTCAATTTCCAAGCAGTCAGCTTCAGAGAAGTTAGATTTTGATGTTTGAAGGGACCCTGTATCAGAAGGTCCTGTTTCAGAGGTAGAGACCAAGGCGGACAGGATGACATGTCCACCAGGTCTGCATACCAAGTCCTGCGTGGCCACGCAGGTGCTATTAGAATCACTGATGCTCTCTCTTGTTTGATTCTGGCTATCAATCGAGGAAGCAACGGGAAGGGTGGAAACACGTAAGCCATCCTGAAGTCCCAAGGTGCTGTCAGAGCATCTATCAGGACTGCTCCTGGATCCCTGGATCTGGACCCGTAACGAGGAAGCTTGGCGTTCTGTCGAGACGCCATGAGATCTATCTCTGGTTTGCCCCAACGTCGAAGTATTTGGGCAAAGACCTCCGGATGAAGTTCCCACTCCCCCGGATGAAAAGTCTGACGACTTAAGAAATCCGCCTCCCAGTTCTCCACTCCCGGGATGTGGATTGCTGACAGGTGGCAAGAGTGAGACTCTGCCCAGCGAATTATCTTTGATACTTCCATCATAGCTAGGGAGCTTCTTGTCCCTCCCTGATGGTTGATGTAAGCTACAGTCGTGATGTTGTCCGACTGAAACCTGATGAACCCCCGAGTTGTCAACTGGGGCCAAGCCAGGAGGGCATTGAGAACTGCTCTCAATTCCAGAATGTTTATTGGCAGGAGACTCTCCTCCTGACTCCATAGTCCCTGAGCCTTCAGGGAATTCCAGACGGCACCCCAACCTAGAAGGCTGGCGTCTGTTGTTACAATTGTCCAGTCTGGTCTGCTGAATGGCATCCCCCTGGACAGATGTGGCCGAGAAAGCCACCATAGAAGAGAATTTCTGGTCTCTTGATCCAGATTCAGAGAAGGGGATAAGTCTGAGTAATCCCCATTCCACTGACCTAGCATGCACAGTTGCAGTGGTCTGAGGTGTAAGCGTGCAAAGGGTACTATGTCCATTGCCGCTACCATTAAGCCGATTACCTCCATACATTGAGCCACTGACGGGTGTTGAATGGAATGAAGAGTGCGGCAAGCACTTTGAAGTCTTGATAGCCTGTCCTCTGTCAGGTAAATCTTCATTTCTACAGAATCTATAAGAGTCCCCAGGAAGGGAACTCTTGTGAGTGGAACGAGTGAACTTTTCTTTTCGTTCACCTTCCATCCATGTGACCTTAGAAATGCCAGCACTAACTCTGTATGAGATTTGGCAGTTTGAAAGCTTGAAGCTTGTATCAGAATGTCGTCTAGGTATGGAGCTACCGAGATTCCCCGCGGTCTTAGTACCGCCAGAAGAGCACCCAGAACCTTTGTGAAGATTCTTGGCGCTGTAGCCAATCCGAATGGAAGAGCCACAAACTGGTAATGCCTGTCTAGGAAGGCAAACCTTAGGTACCGGTAATGATCTTTGTGAATCGGTATGTGCAGGTAAGCATCTTTTAAATCTACAGTGGTCATGTACTGACCCTCTTGGATCATAGGTAAAATTGTCCGAATAGTCTCCATCTTGAACGATGGAACTCTTAGGAATTTGTTTAGGATCTTTAAGTCCAGGATTGGTCTGAAAATTCCCTCTTTTTTGGGAACCACAAACAGATTTGAGTAAAACCCCTGTCCCTGTTCCGATCGTGGAACTGGATGGATCACTCCCATTAACAAGAGCTCTTGTACGCAGCGTAGAAAAGCCTCTTTCTTTGTCTGGATTGTTGACAATCTTGACAGATGAAATCTCTCTCTTGGAGGAGAGTATTTGAAGTCCAGAAGGTATCCCTGAGATATTATCTCTAGCGCCCAGGGATCCTGAACATCTCTTGCCCAAGCCTGGGCGAAGAGAGAAAGTCTGCCCCCCACTAGATCCGATCCCGGATCGGGGGCCCTCAATTCATGCTGTTTTGGGGGCAGCAGCAGGTTTCCTAGTCTGCTTGCCCTTGTTCCAGGACTGGTTAGGTTTCCAGCCTTGTCTGTAGCGAGCAACAGCTCCTTCCTGTTTTGGTGCAGAGGAAGTTGATGCTGCTCCTGCTTTGAAATTACGAAAGGAACGAAAACTAGACTGTCTAGTCTTGGCTTTGGCTTTGTCCTGAGGCAGGGCATGGCCTTTACCTCCTGTAATGTCAGCGATAATCTCTTTCAACCCGGGCCCGAATAAGGTCTGCCCTTTGAAAGGTATATTAAGCAATTTAGACTTAGAAGTAACATCAGCTGACCAGGATTTTAGCCACAGCGCCCTGCGTGCCTGAATGGCGAATCCTGAATTCTTCGCCGTAAGTTTAGTAAGATGTACTACGGCCTCCGAAATGAATGAATTAGCTAGTTTAAGGACTCTAAGCCTGTCCGTAATGTCGTCCAGAGTAGCTGAACCAATGTTCTCTTCCAGAGACTCAATCCAGAATGCCGCTGCAGCCGTGATCGGCGCAATGCATGCAAGGGGTTGCAATATAAAACCTTGTTGAACAAACATTTTCTTAAGGTAACCCTCTAACTTTTTATCCATTGGATCTGAAAAAGCACAGCTATCCTCCACCGGGATAGTGGTACGCTTAGCTAAAGTAGAAACTGCTCCCTCCACCTTAGGGACCGTTTGCCATAAGTCCCTTGTGGTGGCGTCTATTGGAAACATTTTTCTAAATATCGGAGGGGGTGAGAACGGCACACCGGGTCTATCCCACTCCTTAGTAACAATTTCAGTAAGTCTCTTAGGTATAGGAAAAACCTCAGTACTCGTCGGTACCGCAAAATATTTATCCAACCTACACATTTTCTCTGGTATTGCAACTGTGTTACAATCATTCAGAGCCGCTAACACCTCCCCTAGTAATACACGGAGGTTTTCCAGTTTAAATTTAAAATTTGAAATATCTGAATCCAGTCTGTTTGGATCAGAACCGTCACCCACAGAATGAAGTTCTCCGTCCTCATGTTCTGCCACCTGTGACGCAGTGTCTGACATGGCCCTAATATTATCAGCACACTCTGTTCTCACCCCAGAGTGATCACGCTTACCTTTTAGTTCTGGTAATTTAGCCAAAACTTCAGTCATAACAGTAGCCATATCCTGTAATGTGATTTGTAATGGCCGCCCAGCTGTACTCGGCGCTACAATATCACGCACCTCCCTCTGAGTGGGAGATGTAGGTACTGACACGTGAGGCGAGTTAGTCGGCATAACTCTCCCCTCGTTGTTTGGTGAAATTTGTTCAATTTGTACAGATTGATTTTTATTTAAAGTAGCATCAATACAGTTAGTACATAAATTTCTATTGGGCTCCACTTTGGCATTGCAACAAATGACACAGGTATCATCTTCTGAATCAGACATGTTTAACACACTAGCAAATAAACTTGCAACTTGGAAATACAATTCAAATAGAATAATATTAAAACGTACTGTGCCTTTAAGAAGCACAGAAGATCTATGACAGTTAAAAATTAATACATTGAAACAGTTATAGCCTCAATCCTTGTAAACAACACAACTTTAGCAAAGGTTTAATCCCATTAGCAAAGATAACAATTTCTGAAAGCAGGAAACAAATTACAGAATAAAAGTTTTTATTTCAGTCAAACTATAATTCTCACAGCTCTGCTGAGAGAAATTACCTCCCTCAAAATAAGTTTTGAAGACCCCTGAGCTCTGTAGAGATGAACCAGATCATGCAGGGAATACAATGAGTTGCTGACTGAAATATTTGATGCATAGTAAAAGCGCCCCTCCCCCACACACACAGCAGTGAGGGAGAACAGAAACTGACAGAAAAAACAGATTTAAGCAACTGCCAAGTGGAAAAATGGTGCCCAAACATTTATTCACTCAGTACCTCAGCAAATGAAAACGATTTTACATTCCAGCAAAAACGTTAAACATAATCTCTAGTTATTAAACAGCTTTATGTCTTTCTTACAGTGTAATTCTAGTGAAGTACCATTCTCCCAGAATACTGAAGTGTAAAGTATACATACATGACATTATATCGGTATGGCAGGATTTTCTCATCAATTCCATTGTCAGAAAATAAAAACTGCTACATACCTCTATGCAGATTCATCTGCCCGCTGTCCCCTGATCTGAAGTTTACCTCACTCCTCAGATGGCCGAGAACAGCAATATGATCTTAACTACTCCGGCTAAAATCATAGCAAACCTCTGGTAGATTCTTCCTCAAACTCTGCCAGAGAGGTAATAACACACTCCGGTGCTATTTTAAAATAACAAACTTTTGATTGAAGATATAAAACTAAGTATAATCACCATAGTCCTCTCACACGACCTATCTAGTTGCTGGGTGCAAGAGAATGACTGGGAGTGACGTAGAGGGGAGGAGCTATATGCAGCTCTGCTGGGTGAATCCTCTAGCACTTCCTGTAGGGGAGCAGTTAATATCCCAGAAGTAATGATGACCCGTGGACTGATCACACTTAACAGAAGAAAAAGGGATTATCTATCTTTTTAAACAACAAAAATTCTGATGTTGACTGTCCTGCGACACCCCTTGTTGACTTCAGACTCAAGCCTGGATTTGCTCCAGTGGAGTTTGGCTATTGAAAAACAACTGCAGTTGCTTAGACTTGGCTGGTATGTAATTCTATATAGCAAGACAACAAAAATGTCTTATAAGTAAAAAGGTATTTACTGTCCCTTTAAATAATTTAAAGGGACATTAAACCCACATTTTCTTCTTTCATCATTCAGATAGACCATACAACTTTAAACAACTTTTCTATTTACTTCTAATTATCATTTTTTTTTATTATTATTGTTATCCTTTGTTGAAAAGCAGGAAGGGAAGTTCAGGAGCGTGCACGTGTCCGCAGCACTATATGGCAGCAGTTTTGCAACAATGTTATACATTAGCAAGAACACTAGCTGGCAAAACTATTTCCTGCCATTTAGTGCTCCAGACATGTGCACGCTACCTATCTAGATATCTCTTCAACAAAAAATAATATGAGAACAAAGTAAAACTGATAATAGAAGTAAATTGGAAACTTTTTAAAATTGTATTCTCTATCTGAATCATGAAATACATTTGTGGGGTTTCATGTCCCTTTAAATATACCAGTATCACTAATGCTCTTTGGTTTATAAGTGCATCCCGCTAATTACCTATCAGATTATCACCTTAGTATCTATCAGCAAATAAGTATTAATAGAAGGTTCCTATAAAGCAAACAGAATTAACACAAAGTTCACAATTCCCTACAGTTGTATTATTTAGAATTTTTAAAAAAAGCTTTTAATTTAAAAAAAAAATTGAAACTGATGTTTCATATGGACGACAGAAACATTTGCACTACTTTGTCTCTTTAAAGGGAAACAAAACCCAAAAAATGTGTTTGGTGATTCAGACAGAGCATATGAATCTATTATCAAACCCGTCCAGGCTCCTAAGCTCAAATCCATGGTTTTCAACAAAGGATACCAAGAGAACTAAGAAAATTAAATAGAAGTAAATTATAAAGTTGTTTAAACTGTATGCTCTATCTAAATCATTGGTGAAAAAAGGGTTTCATGTCCCTTTAATGTACTCTTCTTTTTGTGAGTCCTGATAGATGGATGAAATGCTCTGAAAACAAGACAATATAAAGTAATCTTGACTCTTCTTTATGGTCTAGAAGTTACTTTGAAGAAGTAAAAAAATCTGATTATTTTAAGTGCAAATACTAGACACTAGACAAGCTAACCCGATTATGGGTTCCTTAAATAAATCTCTACACTTTATTCTCTTGATGCTAATTTGTGAATCCTGTTTAACCCTTGCTACGACATAAAGAAGAAGGTTATATTTCTTAAGATGTATTCAGTTTAGAAAGAAATAGCTGAAGGAAACAAAAGAGATTTATGACATTTGTACTGGCAAAGTCCATAGATAACAACAGAACTTTTCAGGAGACTCACAATTCACTCTTTGTCGGTTGACTTGGGTTGTAATTCTTCTGAAATGTCATATGTTTATCTGAAGGCTACGCCAACTCAGATTTAAAAAATATGGTAACGCAATCTCCCTAGGTGGTGCCAATATTGGAAAGGTTAGTTAATACGTAGCTGTAGAGGGTGCCCAGACTTCAGTAAGTTGGGACTGTTCCTGAAGCTACTGAGTGTGATCTACTTGTGGCTGTATTGTGTAGGCCAAATGCTTGTGAGTCATGTGCCATAACTTACATACACAAAACCCATTTTGTACTTTAAAGGATTATAAAACATTACATATTCGTAAGTAAATACATTACATATTACAGTTTATATAAATAAAAGAATCAAATCTCACCAACTCATTTTTAAAAACAAAGCTTCAGAATGTTTTAAAAATGAAATAAAATATCTGCCGAAATCTATTATGAAGACAGCCCCCAAAAGGTGGTCCGAGACAAATCTGACCATCCAATTAGTATACTTTATTTAGCATATGATTAAAATATTCATAACCCTTAAAGAGATTGTAAAGTTTAATGATTTAAAGCCCAGTATTTAAAAATAATCTTAAAAACATGGGCACTTTAAGTCATTTTTTATTTAAATACTTAGCTTTTTGTTACAGTAAACATACAGCCAATCCACTGCATCTCCTTCTATATTTAGCAAATTAATAACGAATCCGGCTTCCTTCAATCACGTGCCCCATGAGCAGGATGCCAAAGGGGGCACACAACCATTGGAGGAAGCCGGATTTGTCATCGATATGCAATACAGAAGGAGATACAGGCGGAGGATCGGCGGTATGTTTACCATAACGAAATAGTATTTAAAAAAAGAAGCGTCTTTGTAAAGTTTAATGAAGGAAAGTGCCCATGTTTTTAAGATTATTTTTAAATACTGGGCTTTAATTCATTAAAGGGACAGTCTACAATAGATGTTTTATTGTTTTAAAAGATAGATAACCCCTTTATTACACATTCCCCTGTTTTGCATAACCAACATGGTTATATAAATATACTTTTTATCTCTGTGATTACCTTGTATCTAAGCATCTTCTGACAGCCCGCTGATCACATGACTATATTTATTATCTATTTACTTGCATCTAGTACTGTGTTGTGCTAAATCTTAAATATTCCCTTGGGCGTGATCACAATTTTATCTATATGGCCCACGTGAACTAGCAGTCTCCTGTTGTGAAAAGCAAATAAAAAAGCAATGATTAAGAGGCTGCCTATAGTGGCTTAGAAACAGGCAGAAATTTAGAGGTTTAAATGTTATAAAGTATATTAATATATCAATGTTGGTTGTGCAAAGCTGGGGAATGGGTAGTAAAGGTGTTATCTATCTTTTTAAACAATAACATTTTAGTGTAGACTGTCCCTTTAAACTTTACAATCACTTTAAGCGCGAATATGGCTGTATGCACAGTTTGTCTAATACTCTCACGAGTGCGCAAAACTGACAGTTGTTGCAGGAATTGCTCATGCATAAATGTGATGTTCAGCACAGTGATGCTCACTTGCCTTATTCCCGGATGTGGGATTTCTCACCTATCATTTCACCTGACGCCGGGATAAGTAGACTACTGGCCAGGCAATTGGAGTGATAGGTGGGATCTTTCTGCAGGCCTGACACAAACATTTTTCCAGAGGCTATTAAGAACCAAGAAGTTGGGTGTTGAATCAGGGGTGGCTTTGGGCAAATGATGGGTGAAGTCAGTGCAGACAGGGGTAGGTATTAGGTGGATAGAGCCAGCTGTGATGTGGCTGGAGATAACACCATTTAATTCTCTTTAAAGGGACATGGAAGTAAAAATTAAACTTCAAAGATTCTGATACAGCATGTATTAAAAACAAAAATGTGCTTAGTTCTCTTGATATTGTTTGTTGAACAGCATACCTAAGCAGGATCAGGTGTCCTGAGAACTATATGGCAGCAGTGTTTGTAACACATTTTTAGGTGTTATACATTGTTGAACACTAGGGGGCAGTGTATAATATTGTAACAAATCTTGTTGCAAACACTGCTACAATATGATGATCAAGACACGTGCATGCTTCTAAGCCTACCTAAGTATGCTCTACAACAAAATTGCATGCTCTGTTTGAATCATGAAAGTTCCATTATGACTTTGATCTCCCCTTGCTTTGGTATTCATATTAAACTTGATTTGTACCCCTCTTTTATAGTGTACTGACTGTCATTGGAAATGTGTTTATTCGTGATATGGGGGCTGCACATGTTTGTACGTGCCAGGCTAGCCTGAATTAATACTTATACAGGGAGTGCAGAATTATTAGGCAAGTTGTATTTTTGAGGATTAATGTTATTATTGAACAACAACCATGTTCTCAATGAACCCAAAAAAACTCATTAATATCAAAGCTGAATAGTTTTGGAAGTAGTTTTTAGTTTGTTTTTAGTTATAGCTATTTTAGGGGGATATCTGTGTGTGCAGGTGACTATTACTGTGCATAATTATTAGGCAACTTAACAAAAAACAAATATATACCCATTTCAATTATTTATTTTTAACAGTGAAACCAATATAACATCTCAACATTCACAAATATACATTTCTGACATTCAAAAACAAAACAAAAACAAATCAGTGACCAATATAGCCACCTTTCTTTGCAAGGACACTCAAAAGCCTGCCATCCATGGATTCTGTCAGTGTTTTGATCTGTTCACCATCAACATTGCGTGCAGCAGCAACCACAGCCTCCCAGACACTGTTCAGAGAGGTGTACTGTTTTCCCTCTTTGTAAATCTCACATTTGATGATGGACCACAGGTTCTCAATGGGGTTCAGATCAGGTGAACAAGGAGGCCATGTCATTAGATTTTCTTCTTTTATACCCTTTCTTGCCAGCCACACTGTGGAGTACTTGGACGCGTGTGATGGAGCATTGTCCTGCATGAAAATCATGTTTTTCTTGAAGGATGCAGACTTCTTCCTGTACCACTGCTTGAAGAAGGTGTCTTCCAGAAACTGGCAGTAGGACTGGGAGTTGAGCTTGACTCCATCCTCAACCCGAAAAGGCCCCACAAGCTCATCTTTGATGATACCAGCCCAAACCAGTACTCCACCTCCACCTTGCTGGCGTCTGAGTCGGACTGGAGCTCTCTGCCCTTTACCAATCCAGCCACGGGCCCATCCATCTGGCCCATCAAGACTCACTCTCATTTCATCAGTCCATAAAACCTTAGAAAAATCAGTCTTGAGATATATCTTGGCCCAGTCTTGACGTTTCAGCTTGTGTGTCTTGTTCAGTGGTGGTCGTCTTTCAGCCTTTCTTACCTTGGCCATGTCTCTGAGTATTGCACACCTTGTGCTTTTGGGCACTCCAGTGATGTTGCAGCTCTGAAATATGGCCAAACTGGTGGCAAGTGGCATCTTGGCAGCTGCACGCTTGACTTTTCTCAGTTCATGGGCAGTTATTTTGCGCCTTGGTTTTTCCACACGCTTCTTGCGACCCTGTTGACTATGTTGAATGAAACGCTTGATTGTTCGATGATCACGCTTCAGAAGCTTTGCAATTTTAAGAGTGCTGCATCCCTCTGCAATATATCTCACTATCTTTGACTTTGCTGAGCCTGTCAAGTCCTTCTTTTGACCCATTTTGCCAAAGGAAAGGAAGTTGCCTAATAATTATGCACACCTGATATAGGGTGTTGATGTCATTAGACCACACCCCTTCTCATTACAGAGATGCACATCACCTAATATGCTTAATTGGTAGTAGGCTTTCGAGCCTATACAGCTTGGAGTAAGACAACATGCATAAAGAGGATGATGTGGTCAAAATACTCATTTGCCTAATAATTCTGCACTCCCTGTATGATCAAAATGATCTCTCATTACTCATAAAACAGTACAAAACCTCATATGTTACAACAGCAATGCTTCTATGTAGGTCAAAATTATCTCATTACTCATAAAACAGTACAAAACCTCATATGTTACAACGGCAATGCTTCTATGTAGGTTTGAGATTCTGCCATTGTCATTAATTAATTAATTTAATTAATTATGAAGATATCTCAGCTGTCTTTCAGTCTAATATACCACAATAAACCATAAACTGGAATGTTTGTCTAATAAAAATATGACATCAAAACAAGAGGCAAAGTTCCCTGTGGAACACTGAAAAAAATAAACTGGTGACTATAAATTGTATCTCTGTACTACAAAATAACAAATAAAAAAATAGATACAATGAGCTCATCTGCTTCCCAGGAAAGGTACATTCAATTATTTTTATATGCATGCATTGCAAAAGATCAGAAAAATGTGGTTTGTTCTGCAGTCCAGATACATACCACTTGAAAAGCCCTTTATGTATTGTTTATCTTACCTATTTTGCTATAACCAATTACAAACAGGAATTCTGCAATAATCAACTAATCAATGTGTAGCAGAATCAGGTGGTAAATGTCAGGAAGATTGAGTACAATAAAACAAAATAGATGTCCAGGATCCATCATATGTGAGATTAAAGTCCAGTCCTACAGGAGGAGGAAAAACAGCCCACAAAGCAGAGCTTTAATTCCTCCCACTTTCCCATGATTCCTTAGACATACATATGGCCAATAAAAAGAAGAAAATAAGAAAAGTAGGGAAGAAAAAGCAGGGTAAATGAAGTGCAAACTGATACTGCTGCTAACTGTGATAAATGGATAAACAAGGAATAACAATTTCTGAATTGTATAGTGGCTTGAAGATAACATTTCAAGGATCTTTCTGTTATTGTTGGCACTGGGGGGCAGAGAGATGGGACTATAATTTCTTGATCAATGTTTTCAGAATGAACAACCTTAGGAAGGAAAGACTATTTCTTAAAACTGCTTTATCCTGATAAAAAAATAATCAGGTAAGGAGAATCACAAGAAAGAAAGTACAGATAACTCTTCTGGCTGGGGAAATAGTCAAGAGAAAGAGAACCTTTCAACGCAACTGTTGAATATCCAGACCATAAATTGCTTCAAACAGCTGAGCCCCAAACTCAAGTTAAGGTACCACGGAAGGGAAGCAGGCCTGATAACTGTCTTATCCTGACCAGGAAGTCTCAAAATGTTCTTGTAAAACAAGACTTAAACAGAAAAAAAATTGGCATTTAAGAAAAATGACTGATCCAGACCATCCTGCAAAAATGTAGAATTCAGGGAATTCTAAAAGACCTCCAACTGTAATTCTTAGACTCACATCAAAATACCAGATTTTGGGATAAATATGTCTTGGATTTCTGGCCTGAATCAAAGTGTCTACCACTTGATCTGAAAACCTCTCTGAGACAAAATCAGGCTATCGAATTGAGAGATTTTAGGTTTTCATGGAAGAGAGGAGAGAGAAGGTCCTTCCTGAGAGAAAGACATCAAGGCTGGCTGGAGGACATTTGTACCAGATCTGTGTACCAAGTCCTTCAAGGACTGAGGCCCTTTCTTGTTTTAACCTGGCTATTATCCTGGATAATAAAAAGGAAAGATGTAAATCTGATTGAAACCACTAGTGCATCTATGAGAGATGCGTGCGGATCTCAAGATCTTGCACAATATTGGGGTAGCTTGTAATTCAAGCAAGAGGCCACGAGATGTATGTCTGGCCTTCCCCAACAATTTACAATCTGGTTGAATACCTCCTGATCCAATGACCATTCCCCAGGGTGAATGTACAGATGACTGAAGTCTGCTTACTAATTGTCCACACTCAGAATGTAAATTGTTGAGATCACGCAATTATGGTGTTCTGACCAAATCAGAATGTGGACTAGCGTTTCCACTGCTAAGGCACTTCCCATACCAACTTGATGATTTATGTAAGCTACTGCAGTGACACGTCTTACTGAAACCTAAGAAAAGATCACTGACGTAACAGGGGCCAATTCTGCAGAGCCCTGAAGATTGCATGGAGTTCCAAGATGTTGATTGGTAACCTCGCCTCTTGAGGTGGCCAAACTCCCTGCGCTTTCCAGGAATCCCAAACTGCACCCCAAAGCAGCAGGTTGGCTTCCATGGTAATTACTACCCAATGCGGATGGAGAAATAAGGCTACCTGAATCAATGATTGATGAGTTTACCATTAAGTTAGAGATGGACTTGTCTTTTAGTCTAAAGAGATCTTCTGAGACAGATTGCTGTTATCTGCATTTCATTGTTACACCATTTGAAGCTGCAAGGAAAGTAAGTGGAATCTGGCAAAAGGTACAGCATCTGAAGATGATACATGACCAACTTCTTCCATGCATTGAAGCAGTTTAGGAAGAAGAGTTTGATGGAGAAGAGCACAGGGCTTCCGCAATTTGAATCTGCAAGCTATCTGAGAGATAGTGTCTCATTGTTATGGGGTCTATGATGAAGCCCAGAAAAGCAACTCTAATTTGTGGTAGTAGAGAGCATTTCAGGAGGTTGATCTTCCAACCATGGAAATAAAGGAAATAAAGAACTTTAAAGAACTTTGCTCGGGCGGAGCCTGACTGGCGATGGAGAAAGACGCTTAGCTGGGGAGCTCCGCAATAAGGCAGACAGCTACAACTAAAGAGCAATCAGAAAAGGGCAGCAAACACATCTAGTGACCCCAGACACAAGCAGGAAGGCCAGCAAGGTCCGGACTGAGGGGCCGGTCTGGCTATAAAAATGCATCGCTGAGCAACACCTGCAAACTAACTCCCGGTGAGGCATAGCCAGCGGCCATTTTGGGAAGCCATGTGGAGACGAACAGGTCGCATAAAACGCAGTAGCCGTGCAAAGGAGGAGCGGTAAGGAACCTGGAGGGGCTATTGGCAGCGGGGAAGAGAGATGTCTCTCGAGCAGGGAAAATATTAAGCCGGAATGACATGCGCTACGGGAGTTGTAAATGAGGCCACATCTATGATCGGCGCTGTGCAAACAAACACCTCACAAACACGCTGACATAGAACACATGCCTACATTAAAATTAACACTGAGACAAAGTACGATGAAAGACTGTTAGGTCCCTTATATCTGAAGAACTGCAAAAGTGGCAGGAGAGCTCGGAATTGGAAAGGCTATAACACCATATAGTATGATAAATGAAGCCTGTAACCTGGCTGATCAAGCAGTTCTTTTAGCCAGCTATACTTTGATTGATTGAGAGGGGGAGAGGTATTCAATCGGAGGAACAGCTAACACTAGGGATAGTGGAAGGTGGTGCATCTCACTATATAAACATCCCTTATAGCTACAGTCACTGACTTACAGAATACCTCGCTGGTACAAATCAGTGAGAAAACAGATATACAGTTTTGTCACCCTCAAAAAGAAATCCACTTCTTTAGCAGTCATGGCAGCCAGGAAGAATAACAAAAACACAATTGGGAAAAACACTGCCTCTAGTTTGTTTTTCAAACCTCAGAGATCTGAAAAAGTAACAGACTCCCAGGAAGGGATGACAGAAGGGGACTCAGACAATGAGACAACAATCCAGATACACAAGGACGACATGACGCCAGTGACAAAAGCAGACATTAAATTTTTAGTCTCAAAACAACTTCGAAAAGATGTGGGAGAAAATGGACGCTATACAGAGAACAGTCACGAGCAGCCTAGCTGACATCAAACATGAAATCCAAGACTTGGGCACTAGAGTGGCTACTTTAGAGGATAGCGACAACAAGAGAGAAGAAGATATTCTGGAACTCTCTCATCAAGTTACATCACAACAGCTAGAACTTGACAATATGCAAGAAAAATTAGAAGATATGGAGAATCGGAGCCACAGGTGTAATGTCAGACTTAAAGGTATACCGGAATCCATAGCCCCTCCAGAACTTCAGCAGTACCTTAAACAGCTTTTCCAGGCACTTACCGGCCTAACGGAGGAAAATAATTTCCAAATAGAAAGGGCCCATAGAGCCCTCAAGCCAAAGCCTAAAGAGGGGAACCCACCAAGGGATGTTATCGTCAAGTTGTTGCGCTTCCCTGAAAAAAGAAGCTATACTGCAGGCCTCCAGGAAGAATCCAACCTTTAAATTTCCGGGCCTGGTGGTGCAGTTTTACCAGGATTTATGTGTTCAAACTCTACAGAGAAGGGGTTCCCTAAGGCCACTGACCCTGCTATTGCGGAAAAACCAAATCAATTACCGATGGGGGTTCCCTTTTTCATTGCAAATACTTCATGAAGGGAAAACCCTAACAATTAAAGACCAACAGGATATTCCAGAAATCTGCTCATACTTAAAGCTGCCTACTCCTGACCTACAGACGGAGATAAGGGACAACAGCGGTCAAAAAGACAACAGCAGCAAAAGTTCAACTTGGTCCAAAGTCTCAAGGAAGAAATTAAAGACTTGAGAAGGGTCTTTCTAAGAATAACCAAGTCCAGGAGGAAAGTGGTTCCTCAGCTGCCAACATACGGGAGAGGCGCAGCAGTCATCGAAGTGGTGACCTAATGTATCCTTTAAGCCTCCCAATGACTAAGGCTCAGTGACACTATTTCCAGGACTTGTCCCTGCTGTAAGAGTAAAGGAGAGACGCAATGTGGCTTGCGGGGTGTTGGATAATCCTGAGACTTAAGAGATATCCACTGGGGCTCAGGAGAGAATCCCCCTAGAGACTGAGAGACTAGGGAATAGAGTTTGGATCCTGCAATTTTAAATATATGTAACGGTTTGAACAAGGTTATAGTATAAGAGAGTCTAACTAACATTTAAAAAAAAAAAACCTCTCTAAGAGACATCAGAGAGATGGGGGGGGGTCATTGATGTAATTAAAAACGCAGAAAGGCTGCAAAGCAGAAGAGTTTAAATATAAATTACACTAAGAATGTAACTACGTTTAGCCTTAATTACTGATTTAATTTTGATGAATGTTTACTGCCCAGGAGTTTAAAATGGTAACTAATGTAATGTTCATATTTTTTTTTCTGTTTTATTTCTTGTATTTGAACGGGTTTTACACCTGACGTTTTGTTGTTATTTTAATGTTTTCTTTGTTCACTTCCATATAGGCGTGGTCGGCTCTGTCTTGGGTGAGGAAAGAGGGAGAGATGTTAAGTACATAAGGACGGAAACAATGAGGAACCATAAAAAGGGAGAGGTGGTGGAGAGGGACTTAGTAAAAGGTAACGGGTCAAATGAGTCGTCACTTCAAACTCACAACTAATACATTATGAACACTGATATAATAATTCTAACACACAATGTTAGAGGTCTTAACACTAACTTAAAACGTAGAACTGCCTTACAACAATACCAAAAACTTAACGCACAAATCATATTTTTACAAGAGACCCATTTTACAGCAGAGGTGATACCTAGGTTCTGGAGCAGACAATACCCGCTCCATTTCCATTCCACTTCAACACTAAAGAAAAAGGGGGTGTCTATACTGATACATTCCTCTCTTCAGTTTATGACGGAGGAAACCATATCAGACCCGGAGGGAGATTCTTGATATTTAGGGGCCAAATACAAAACACCCAAGTCACATTATGCAACGTATACGCACCAAATGAGAAACAGGGGTCCTTCTTCAACCACATATCACATCTCCTAACTCAATGGTCACAAACACGCACCATACTAGCAGGGGACTTTAACATAACGCTTCAACCCCACATGGATAAAAAAGGGTCTAGCCTTACTAGCAAGCAACGCAGACACAACACTATGTCTAAGACGGTGAGAAGCTCACTAGAAATATATAACCTGATAGATTCCTGGGAGGCACTCTATGGAGTTACAACAGACCACACGTTCTACTCACACGCGCATAAATCATATTCAAGACTGGATTATATTCTGGTCAGTCAAACTATGATCCCTAGTGTGACACTATCCAGGATTCACCCCTGCGTGTGGTCGGATCATTCAATAGTCCAGGTTAACTTAAAATATATCATACAATTTCAACGTCAACGCTCCTGGACTTATGATCCTATTACACTCAAATCTACAGTCACATATAATAAAATAGCAAAAAACCTAGAGGAATACTGGCGGTTAAAACGGGGGGACAACTGAAAACCCTACATATACATGGGCGGCGCATAAACCGGTCATCAGAGGTCTCCTCATTAGAGAGAAGTCAAGGCTCATTAGGGCTGCCCACTCACAAATAAACAAGCTACATATAGAAATAGCTGCTTTAGAAAACAAACATAGACAGACAGCCTCTACGGTGGTCTTTAATTTACTCCAAACCAAAAGACAGATTCTATCAAGGCTTCTTGGGGACGCAGCGATCAGGGCCACACAAAAAATAAAAGCAAATTATTTTCTATATGCTAACAAGCCAGATAGATATCTTGCATACAAATTAAGAGAGAGGATACAAATTAATGCTATTCCAAAGTTAAGAAAATATGATGGTTCCCTTACTTCAAACCCTTTTGAAATAGCGAATTAATTTGCTTCTTACTATGCCCAACTGTATGATGGAAAGAAGGTAAAACACACACCCCACACTCAACAGATTCTAAGCCAATTCATACAAAAATCTAAACTGAACACTATTAGTGATGAAGACAGAAAGGCATTAAATACAGAGGTAACCAATTTAGAGATTCACAAGGTAATCACAGACTTAAAACCAGGCAAGGCGGCGGGGCCAGACGGACTAACGGGAGAATACTATAAACAATTTAAAAACATACTAACCGCTCATATAAGACAGTTCTGCAAGGACGTGATGGAAGGCAGAGAGATACCGACAGACACTCTCAGAGCAAAAATAGTTGTAATCCCCAAACAGGGTAAAGACCCAAAAAAGCCCCAAAGCTATAGGCCGATCTCCCTAATCAACCAAGATGTAAAAATACTAACCAAAATCCTAGCCAATAGACTTAAACTAATAATGCCAAAGCTGATACACCAGGACCAGGTGGGGTTCATTACGGGTAGAGAGGCGCCAGATAATGTTAGGAGGACTGTGGTCTTGACGGAATTCTTAGAAAGGACGGGAACGCCTTCTCTGCTCCTATCGCTGGATGCGGAGAAGGCGTTCGATAGGATAGACTGGACCTATATGTTTAAAATTTTGACGATGATGGGATTCGACGGTCCCTTTGTTCAGGTGATAAAGGGAATTTACTCAACGCCAACAGCGACAGTCAGTGCGGCAGGTTTTCAATCTGACCGAATCAAAATCGTAGGCGGTACTCGGCAGGGTTACCCCCTTTCACCGCTCCTGTTCGCCTTGTGCATGGAGCCTTTGGCGTCGGTGATCCGTAACTCTCCCGAGGTATCGGGGGTTAAAATTAAAGATTCAGAGTATAAACTCTCCTTATTCGCGGACGACGTGCTTCTCACACTGACAAATCCTATGGGCTCTCTAACCAACCTATATAAAATTTTACAAGACTTCTCGGATATATCGGGTTATAAAATAAACAAAGACAAGTGCGAAGCATTGTCATAGCATTACCCCCACACACTAAGAAAAATATAGAACTCAACTTTGACATTAAATGGAATAAGAACACCTTAACATACTTAGGAATCCAGTTAATGACTTCGTATCAATCACTGTACACCACTAATTACACGCCATTATTCAGCAAAATAAGAAAAGACCTGAACACTTGGAGAACACACACTTTTTCGTGGTATGGACGCTTGTCAGTTTTAAAGATGAACGTCCTGCCTAGAATATTATATCTGTTCAGGGCCCTCCCCAGTAAGGTACCACTAATAGAATTACAGAAGCTGCAAAAAGATCTTAATGCCTTCTTGAGGGGGGATAGGAGAGCGAGGATAGCCTCACAAGTACTAACTAGGCACAGACAATTAGGAGGGGTGGGATTACCAAATATATTGGACTATTACAGAGTGGCTAGACTGGCACAAACCACACTCTTCCATAAGACAGACCTACACATAGTCTGGACAAGATTAGAATCCGATTTGATGGGATACAGTAATGCAGATGACGTGATATGGAATCAGAAAGACAGATTGTCTCACACCCTATATAGATCACAAATAACTGCAGATGCTATGACTCAATGGGATAAATTAGGTAAACAATTAGAACTAATTCCTACCAACTCAAGGATCAAACCGATTAGAACTCTGTTACCACCCAAAACTCATGGAATAATAGATAAATGGGCCAACAAGGGTTTCTATAGAGTTGCAGACTTTGTCAGGGGGGAATCACTGATCACATTCAACAACCTTAAGGAAAAAATTCAACCACATACATTGCACTGGTACCTTTACCTGCAGATCTCATCAGCTATTCATAGATATGGGGCAACTCAACCACAACACACATTCACTACTCTGGAGGAGATCTGCAGATCTCTCAGTAGAGACAAGGGGACTATCTCCAAGCTGTACCTTACAATCCAGAACACAAAAAGCCCTACTAAAGCAACTTTCCTCACAAAATGGGAAACAGACACACAACTGAACGTCCAGGTGGATGAGTGGAATCAACTTTTGTTTGATTCCTGCAAAGGACTAATTAGCGCTGATCTTAGGGAGAACAGTATTACAACAGCTTTCAGGTGGTACCTTACACCCATTAGATCAGCCCACTTTGCCAAAGACAACTCTATTTACTGCTATAGGGGGTGCAGGGAGGTGGGGACTTATATTCACATGTGGTGGGAGTGTGTTAAAATAAAACATGTTTGGGATCAACTTAATGACCTCTTAGGTAAAATGCTCAACGAACCATACTGCCTTACTATCAATACTGCATTATTAAACCAAGAAAGTCCTAGATATAACTCAAAGATAAATAGACTTATCAAAATTATATGCACGGCTGTTAGGATCTGCATTGCCAGATATTGGAAAACGGGGGCGCCCGTTTGGCAGGAAGTCATAGATAAGATACAAGATATTTACAAGATGTCGGAAATTGTCACATGGAGCCAAGGGGATAGAGAGCAGTTCCAGGCTATTTGGTTCTATTGGATAACACAGGGTAGAATATAGAACAAACTGGGAGATTGGGACAGACGATGATACACAGAAATAGGTATAAGACTAGATTGATATGCTTCTAGAGATGATTTATTGGCCATAGCCGTACTGACCTCTCCCTCAAGCAAAGTGCAAGTTATGATAGAGATGGATTTAGACTCGCCGGGACAGAGCATGACCACGACAACAAATTATTATGATGCTAGTTATCGAATGGAAGAGTTCCAAAATGTTTAGTTATATTTGGTTTATTTTTATTTTATCTCTGTTTATCTTTTTTTATAAGTAACTTTTAATCTGAAAAAGATGTTCCAGACCTATATTGGGAGGTAACGGACCTCGGTCAAAAGACTGAGTCAGATAATAGGGAGGAGGGAGGTAAAATTGAGGTAACTACACTCCTCTGAGGATAAACACTCCAAGCCCTCCCACTTTTAATTTTGTTTGTTGAGGAATCTAACGATTCAGCAGATATCTTACTTTTGGGTTTCTTGTACTTCTAATTGTTGGATTTGTGTAACTGTTATGTATTTCGGAACACAATAAAAGAAGTTTATCATAAAGAACTTTGTTCATGTGTTCCTAAGCCATCTGAAAAGAAACAGCCTGTATCAGAATGTTGTCTAGATAAGGAGCTACTGCCATGACATTAGCTCTCACTGGGGACAAAAGAGCTCTAAGAATCTGACTCTTGGTGTTGATGTCAGACCAAATGGGAGTGGCACACATTAGTAATGCCTGTTTAGAAAGGAAAATCTGAGAAATGTTGTATAATCCCTGTGAATACGGATATGCAAATATGCATCTTTCAAGTCTATGAAAACATAAAATGACCCTGGCAATTAAGGTAATATAGTTCAAAATGTCTCCATTCTGAAAGTTTGAACTTTCAGAAATTTTGAGATCCAAGACCAGCCTGTAGGTCCCATCTTTTTTTTGGAACAATGAAAAGGTTTGAATAGAACCCTTGAATCTGTTCTCCAAGGGGTCTGGAGCAATAATTTCCACAGCTTCTATGTCTGTTACACATGCCAAGAAAACTCTGTCCTTTAAATAATCTTTTGGAACATGAGACAGGAGGAATCATTCTTGAGGAGGGTGAGACCGAAAGCCTATGTCGTACCTCTAAGAAATTATGTTCAGTAGCCAAGGAACATGAACAGACTTTTCCAAGCTTCCTGAAAAAAGGTTCAGTCTACCCCACCTACCAAAACGGACAGGCTTTTTTGGTCTGTTTGGACTTACACCAAAAGGAAACAGACATCCACATGAACTGGAGGTGTCTGGCTTCTGAGACACTGAAGAGGAAGATCTTTGCATCTTGGAATGAAGAAAGGAGTCAAATCGTCTAGCGGACCTAACCCTGTTTTGTTTTTTTGTGTTGTGGTAAGAGAGCTGCTTTACCTCCAATGACTGTAGTAATAATAGCATCCAGTCCAGGTCCAAACAAGATTTTTCCCTGAAATTAGAGAGCAATAAGTCTGCTGATATATACTATATCAGCAGACCATAACTTCAGCCATAAAGCTGTTCTAGCAGAACAGTCATAGCAGAACTCTTAGCATTAATGCAAGTTATTTCAACAGTTTCATCACAAATGAAACTAACATAGTAACATAGTAGATAAGGTTGAAAAAAGACTGAAGTCCATCGAGTTCAACCTATACAAATCTAAAATACTTACAAAAAGCTCCAGTTAAGCTTAAATAACCCCATTAAAATGTGACCCATTTAATACTAGCAATCATGTCCATGAATTTTGTTTATATACAGAAATTTATCCAGACTATTTTTAAATGTATCTATGGTATTGGCATTCACTACCTCCTTTGGTAATGAGTTCCACAATTTTATTGCTCTTACAGTGAAAAAACGTTTCCGTTGCAGGAGATTAAATCTCCTTTCCTCCAACCTTAAATTATGACCTCTTGTCAGAACCAATTTTCTTGGAATAAAAAGAGCTTCTGCCATCTCTGTATATGGGCCTTGAATATATTTATATAAAGTAATCATGTCACCTCTCAAGCGCCTTTTTTCTAAAGAGAACAGACCCAGTTTGGCTAGCCTCTCCTCATAGGTTAATTTCTCCAATCCCCTTATTAGCTTTGTGGCCCTTCTCTGAACTTTTTCTAGTTCTGCAATATCTTTTTTAGCAATCGGTCCCCAGAACTGCACTCCAAACTCAAGGTGAGGTCTTACCAGGGCTTTATATAATGACAGAATTATTCTTTCCTCCCTTGAATCAATGCCTCTTTTAATACATGCTAGTATCTTATTAGCCTTTGAAGCCGCTGCCCTGCATTGTGCACTCATCTTTAGCTTGTTATCTATTACTACTCCCAAATCCCTTTCCTCCTGTGTTTGGCTAAGTCTTGTCCCATTTAAAAAATACATAGCCTGCTTATTTTTACTTCCAAAATGTAGAACCTTACATTTTTCCGTATTAAATCTCATTTTCCATTCACTTGCCCAAAGTTCTAATTTTAGCAAATCCCTTTGCAAAGAGAGTTCATCCTGCTCTGACCTAATGACCTTACTTAACTTAGTATCATCTGCAAAAATAGAGATGTCGCTATTTAATCCTTGCTCCAAGTCATTTATAAAAATATAAAAAAGAACAGGGCCCAGTACTGATGCCTGGGGGACGCCACTGATTATCTTTGTCCAATCTGAGTATGATCCATTTACTGCTACTCGTTGCTTCCTATCTTTTATCCAGTTATTTATCCATGAGCTAACATTTTCAGCTATTCCCAGTCCCTTAATTTTGTGCATTAATCTCTCATGTGGCACTGTATCAAATGCCTTTGCAAAATCTAAGTATATCACATCAACTGATTCCCCTTTATCTATATTTTTACTTACTTCCTCGTAGAATCTAATTAGATTAGTTTGACATGATCTATTTCTCCTAAAGCCATGCTGATTAGAACTCATAATCTTGTTTACACGAATATGCTCATCAATATAATCCCTTATAATCCCTTCAAATATCTTCCCCACTATTGATGTCAGACTAACTGGTCTATAGCTTCCTGGATCATCCCTGCTTCCCTTTTTGAAGAGTGGCACCACATCAGCTTTACGCCAATCCTGGGGTACCATGCCTGAGGATAATGAGTCTTGAAAAATTAAGAGTAAAGGTTTGTCTATAACAGTGCTAAGTTCACTTAACACCCTTGGGTGTATTCCATCTGGGCCTGGAGTTTTATTTACCTTAATATTTTTTAGTTTTTTCCTGATATCCTCTAAACAAAACCCAGTTAGTGGTATGGACTGGCATGTTCTATTCTGTTCCAAAGTATCATTCAATGGTTCCTCTCTTGTGTATACTGAAGAAAAAAACTGGTTTAGTACCTCAGCCTTCTCCCTGTCATTATTTATCATGCTACCCTCCACACATTTTAATGTACCTATATTATCCTTCTTAGATTTTTTGCTATTTATGTACTTAAAGAACCTTTTAGGGTTAGACTTGGCAATTAATCCTTGGCAATTAATTTTTCATTTTCAATTTTGGCTAATTTGATTGCTTTTTTGCATGCTTTGTTACATTCCTTATAAATATAGTATGCTGAGTCTGTACTATTTTCTTTTAATAATTTAAATGCCCTACGTTTTTTCCTAATTTCTTTTAACACATTTTTATTTAGCCATAACGGCTTAGTTTTTTTATTTTTAGTTTTATAACCATATGGTATGTATTGATATGTATATTTATTTAACAAATTTTTAAATATTATCCATTTATCCTCTGTATTTTTATTAGAAAATACATTGTCCCAATTTATATTATTTAATGATTTCCTTAAATCGTTGAATTTTGCTTTCTTGAAATTAAAAGTCTTAGTTAAGCCTTTAAAACACTGCATATGAAAAGAGATTTCAAATGTGACCATGTTATGATCACTGTTACCCAAATGTTCTTTAACTTCTATGTTTGATATTATATCTGTATTGTTTGATAGCACTAAATCCAATATAGCTTTACTCCTAGTTGGCTCCTCTATTAATTGTGACAAGAAGTTATCCCTTTAACAACCTCAAGCAATTCAAGGGAAGCTACTTAAAAATAGGGTTAGAGGTGTTATCAGCTGCAGATACTATCAGCTGAACAAAACATATAGGGCTCATTTCCATTGAGCCGTTAAAAATGGAGCATTAAGTTACCGAAGTTGCTGGCAGCTAAAAGTAATTTACGGCTCTGTTTTAGTACCAGGTTTGTCACGGATACCAGACAGCTAAGGCTACCCCCTACGGCCTCACCCCTATTGTTTCTCAGTGGTTTTGGGCTCATCAGAGCAACCACAATCCCTGGAAGCTTTTGTTTGCTTGTCTTGTGAAGAGCTGGTGTATGACCAGGAAAACCCTCCTAGGCTGGCCGGGCTCCTGGAACTCCCGGTCGGCCACCTCAAAACAGACACCCGCCTCACCCCTCTCAGGCTGTCCAGGCTCCTGGGACTCCCGGTCGGCCACAGGACAGCAGGACACCCGCTAACTTTACCCCTGGTCACTCCAGCAACCATGTGCCCCAGAGCTCCGCTCTTTTGGGGATTAGTAGCCCCTAGGGAGGACAAGAGGTGGGGGAATTACCGGAGGGGAGCTCCTTTGGGAACCGGGGGTTTTGGACACCCCTATCCCCATAAATTCAACGGACTGTAACTCCGGTCCCCAGAAACGAATCATGCTGATTTTTGGACTTTGGCATCTGGGGACCGAGAGCTTTAAAATGACACCCTGGAAGTGCCGCCGCACCCCAAAACTGTCACCACTGTGTCCTGGGATTCTGTGGGACTAGGGTTGCTATGGAGGCGCCGGTCAGTCTGGAGGGGCGGGAATAGCAGGAAAACTGTGGCATTGTATTCTGTTCTTATCAAGATAAGTGTGTGTATAAAAGATGTGTGTTTTGCTCAATAAAATCAGTTCTTGTTTCACCTGAATGCTAGTCTGTCTAGTTATTTGGGTGGGCTCCTGCTAGAATTTCTTTCCTGAGCTACATAGCAGCCTATTCCAGGCAGAGTAAGGACACTCTGGAAGAGCTACCTAGTCTGGGTAGCTGGAGTCTGCCACAGGGTGGGACCCTGAGTACTGGTGCTGTCAGGCATCAGGGGTGGCTACAGGCTGTGGTCACTTGCCAGCTACATAGCTGCAGTCAGCAGGGAGGAAGCAGGACCCGTTTGGCGGAGCTACCCAGTTGGGGTAGCCGGGGTATCCGTCACAATGTTGTGTTAACTCTTCCATCCACTGTCGAATTTCTTGAGAATTAATTCATTGCTATGGTAACCCGACCTTATGGAATTTGATCACATATACGGCGCCGCATACAAGTGTGGCCCAGATATTTTACCCATTGTTTGCTGTTATTACCCCCATAAACAAACATAAATGGAGAAATTTCACTCCATTGTCACCTCACTACACATAAGCAGACACAGCAAGCCATTTGCTGAGAATAAGAGCACCGTAACTCCCTAAAAGCATACACCTAACGCATGCGAAATATGTACCTCCCAACTGCCATCCCCCCACCGCAATAACTAATAAATGTATTAACCCCTAATCCACCCCCAAGTATCTAATAAAGTTATTAACCCCTAATCTGCAACCCACCCACAACGCAAAGTATCTGATTACACTATTAACCACTAATCCGCCAACCCCCCACAATGCAAAGTACCTAATTAACCTATTAACCTCTAAACCGTCAACCCCCCACAACGCAAAGAACCTAATTAACCTATTAACCCCTAAACCGCCAACCCCCCACAACACAATCTACCTATTTAACCTATTAACCCCTAAACCGCCAACCCCCCACAATGCAAAGTATCAATCTAATCACTAAGCCCCCTAATACCCCATAAATTAACCACAATTTATACAATTACATAAAATAAAAAAGACTACCTTTAAAAATTATTAAAGATTACTAAAAATAAAAAAAGTTTACATAAAAAAAAATAAGATTAAATTAAAATAAAAAATCTAAGATTACAAAAAAAATAAACGAAATTATCTAAAATGATAATACCCCTATAAAAACAAAAAAAGCCACCCCAAAATTAAAACAACCCCTAAGATAACACTAAACTACCAATAGCCCTTTAAAGGGCCTTTTGTAGGGCATTGCCCTACGTTTAACAGCTCTTTTACATTTAAAAAAAAGGAAATTTATGCTTACCTGATAAATTGATTTCTTCTACGATACGGCGAGTCCACGGATTTCATCCTTAATTGTGGGATATTATCCTCCTGCTAACAGGAAGTGGCAAAGAGCACCACAGCAGAGCTGTATATATAGCTCCTCCCTTCCCCTCCACCTCCAGTCATTCGACCGAAGGTTATAGGAAGAGAAAGGAAAAGCTAAAAGGTGCAGAGGTGACTGAAGTTTATAAATAATAAAAAACATAATCTGTCTAAAATTGACAGGGAGGGCTGTGGACTCCTCGTATCGTAGAAGAAATCAATTTATCAGGTAAGCATAAATTTCCTTTTCTTCTACAAGATATGACGAGTCCACGGATTTCATCCTTACTTGTGGGATACAATACCAAAGCAACAGGACACGGATGAAAGGGAGGGACAAGACAGAGACCAAAACGGAAGGCACCACTGCTTGAAGAACTTTTCTCCCAAAAAGAAGAAGCAAAAGTATTAAATTTGGAAAATTTGGAAAAAGTATGAAGGGACGACCAAGTCACAGCCTTACAAATCTGTTCAACAGATGCATCATTTTTAAAAGCCCATTTGGAATCCACAGCCCTAGTAGAATGAGCCGTAATTCTTACAGGAGGCTGCTGTCCAGCAATCTCATATGCCAGGCGAATGATACTTCTCAGCCAAAAAGAAAGAGAGGTAGCCATAGCTTTCTGACCCCTACGCTTTCCAGAATAAACAATGAACAATGAAGATGATTGACAGAAATCCTTAGTTGCCTGTAAGTAAAACTTTAAGGCACGGACCACGTCCAATTTATGTAACAGACGCTCCTTCTTGGAAGAAGGATTAGGACACAATGAAGGAACAATAATTTCCTGATTAATATTCTTATTCGAAACAACCTTAGGAAGAAAACCAGGTTTGGTTACTAACTATTACAAACACAGACAAAGAGAATGACTGGGGGTGGAGGGAAGGAAGGAGCTATACATACAGCTCTGCTGTGGTGCTCTTTGCCACTTCCTGCTAGCAAGAGGTTAAATCCCACAAGTAAGGATGAAATCTGTGGACTCGTCATATCTTGTAGAAGAAAACCTTTATGGGCTATATAAATAGATCATCTACAAAACATTTATGCAAAGAAAAAAATGAATGTATAATGTCCCTTTAAGATGCTTGTGCTTAGTATGAGAAAAGATGAGAAAGGAAAGCAGATATAGGGGTCCATTTATCAAGCTCCAGATACTCTGCTCTGGAGTGCCTTTGGTGCATTAGCTAGCCTGCATCTGATAGTTAAAGGGATATTATACACTAGATTTTTTTATGCATAAATGTTTTTGTAGATGATCCATTTACACAACCCATCTGGGAGTGTTTTTGTAAAAATGTATAGTTTTGCTTATTTTTAAATAACATTGTGCTGATTTTCAGACTCCTAACCAAGCCCCAAAGTTTTAGATGTATACTGACGTATACAGACTTCAGACTGCTTCTGTTTGTTTAACGGGTATTTTCATATGCAGGGGAGGGGGGAGGTTCTGCTATTAGCCCGTTTCAGTGGGTGTCCCAAGCTTTTCTTATTAACAATATTAAATTGGGAGCTTCTAAGTAAGTTTTTAAAAGGTTTCACACTGGATTTTTATATCAGTATCTGTGCATATTATTCTTTATAGTAGTGTCTATTACATGCAGTTAAATGAAAATTGATGTATACTGCCCCTTTAAGAAGCAGCGGTCATCAGACAGCTGCTTCCTAACCTATACACCAGCTCTTAGCTGGAGGATTTAAATCCCCCCAGACAAGTCTTGTCAGGGGTGACAGCACGTGAGCAGGAGACGGCAATGCAAAAGCAGCTGCTTGCGCAATGTTAAATGCGGGAAGTATATTGCTTCCCCGCTGGCTGCTATGTCAGACGGACAGGTTCACAGAAACTAACCTTGTCCATCCGGAGCGGAGCGGGTCCATCTTCCAGACATCCGACGCGGAGCATCCTTCCAGGCCGACGACTACCCGACGAATGAATATTCCTTTAAATAACGTCATCCAAGATGGCGTTCCTTCGAATTCCGATTGGCTGATAGAATTCTATCAGCCAATCGGAATTAAGGTAGGAAAAATCCTATTGGCTGATGCAATCAGCCAATAGGATTGAGCTCGCATTCTATTGGCTGATTGGAACAGCCAATAGAATGCAAGCTCAATCCTATTGGCTGATTGCATCAGCCAATAGGATTTTTCCTACCTTAATTCCGATTGGCTGATAGAATTCTATCAGCCAATCGGAATTCAAGGGACGCCATCTTGGATGACGTCATTTAAAGGAATATTCATTCGTCATGTATTCATCGGCCTGGAAGGATGCTCCACGTCGGATGTCTTGAAGATAGACCCGCTCCGCTCCGGATGGATGAAGATAGAAGATGCCGCCTGGATGAAGACTTCTGCCCGTCTGGAGGTCTTCTTCTGCCCGGATAGGATGAAGACTTCGGACCGTCTGGAGGACCACTTCTGCCCGGTTGGGTAAAGACGTCTCAAGGTAGGGGGTAGGGTTAGGTTTTATTAAGGGGGGATTGGGTGGGTTTTAGAGTAGGTTTGGTTTGGTGGTGGGTTTTAATGTTGGGGGGGGGGATTTGTACTTTTTTTTTCTACAGGTAAAAGAGCTGATTACTTTGGGGCAATGCCCCGCAAAAAGCCCTTTTAAGGGCTATTTGTAATTTAGTATAGGGTAGGGATTTTTATTATTTTGGGGGGCTTTTTTATTTTATTAGGGGGATTAGATTAGGTGTAATTAGTTTAAAATTCTTGTAATTATTTTATTATTTTCTGTAATTTAGTGTTTGTTTGTTTTTTGTACTTGTTTAATTTTATTTAATTGTATTTAATTTATTTTAATTTAGGGAATTAATTTAATTATAGTGTAGTGTTAGGTGTAATTGTAACTTAGGTTAGGTTTTATTTTACAGATACTTTTGTATTTATTTTAACTAGGTAGTTATTAAATAGTTAATAACTATTTAATAACTACTGTACCTAGTTAAAATAAATACAAAGTTGCCTGTAAAATAAAAATAAATCCTAAAATAGCTAAAATGTAACTATTAGTTATATTGTAGCTATCTAAGGGTTTATTTTATAGGTAAGTATTTATTCTTAAATAACAGGTATAATTTATTTCATGATAGGAATATTTATTTGGATTAATTTAAATTATATTTAAATTAGGGGGTGTTAGGGTTAGACTTAGGTTTAGGGGTTAATACATTTAATATAGTGGCAGCGACGTTGGGGGCGGGAGATTAGGGGTTAATAAATTTAATGTAGGTGGCGGCAGTGTAGGGGGGTCAGATTAGGGGTTAATAAATTTAATGTAGGTGGCGGCGGGGTCCATGAGCAGCGGTTTAGGGGTTAAACATTTTATTTAGTTGTGGTGGGGTCCGGGAGCGGCGGTTTAGGGGTTAATACATATAATGTAGGTGGTGATGGGCTCCGGGAGCGGCAGGTTAGGGGTTAAACACTTTATTTATGTGCGGTGGGGTCCGGGAGCGGCGGTTTAGGGGTTAACTTTATTTAGGTGCGGGGGTCTGGGAGTGGCGTTATATGGGGTAAAACAGTATAGTATAGTGTGGGTGCTTAGTGACAGGGTACCAAGAAAGCTGCGAATATGCCGAAGAGCAGCGAGATCGATGACTGTTAGTTAACAACAGTCCGCTGCTCATCGCTCCATACTTCGTGCAAGGCTTTTTGACAGCTTTCTTGATAATTTTGGCGAACGTATTCAGGTCCGCGGCAGCGATGTTAGGCAATCTTAGGCGAGCGTATTGGTGCCGTCGAATGCAAGAAAGTCGACGGCTTGATAACTAGAGGCCAATTACTTCAATTAACTTGGAAACCATATGGCTGCAGCCAATTACATATACATAAAGGAACAGTAAACCCTCCCACCATCCCCTCACTGCAGTATCCTATTTTGCAGTTACTAATGTTCATGTTGTGAAATTGCATTCTGCTTATCTTGCAGCACTAACAGCTTAAAGGGACACTATGCATTAGATTTTTCTTTGCATAAATGTTTTGTAGATGATTAGTTTATAGAGCCCATCTTGAATATTTTTTGTAAAAAACAAAATTTATGCTTACCTGATAAATTCATTTCTCCTGTAGTGTGGTCAGTCCACGGGTCATCATTACTTCTGGGATATTATCTCCTCCCCTACAGGAAGTGCAAGAGGATTCACCCAGCAGAGCTGCTATATAGCTCCTCCCCTCTACGTCACCTCCAGTCATTCGACCAAAGGACCAACGAGAAAGGAGAAGCCCAAGGGTGTAGTGGTGACTGGAGTATAATCCAAAAAATTTTTTAGCCTGCCATATAAAACAGGGCGGGCCGTGGACTGACCACACTACAGGAGAAATGAATTTATCAGGTAAGCATAAATTTTGTTTTCTCCTGTTAAGTGTGGTCAGTCCACGGGTCATCATTACTTCTGGGATACCAATACCAAAGCAAAAGTACACGGATGACGGGAGGGACAGGCAGGCTCTTTATACGGAGGGAACCACTGCCTGAAGAACCTTTCTCCCAAAAACAGCCTCCGAAGAAGCAAAAGTGTCAAATTTGTAAAATTTGGAAAAAGTATGAAGAGAAGACCAAGTTGCAGCCTTGCAAATCTGTTCAACAGAAGCCTCATTCTTAAAGGCCCAAGTGGAAGCCACAGCTCTAGTAGAATGAGCTGTAATTCTTTCAGGAGGCTGCTGTCCAGCAGTCTCATAGGCTAATCGTATTATGCTACGAAGCCAAAAAGAGAGAGAGGTAGCCGAAGCTTTTTGACCTCTCCTCTGGCCAGAATAAACGACAAACAGGGAAGACGTTTGACGAAAATCCTTAGTTGCCTGTAGATAAAATTTCAGGGCACGGACTACATCTAGATTGTGTAGCAGACGTTCCTTCTTCGAGGAAGGATTAGGACACAAAGATGGAACGACAATCTCCTGATTGATATTCCTGTTAGTGACCACCTTAGGTAGGAACCCAGGTTTAGTACGCAGAACTACTTGTCTGAATGAAAAATCAGATAAGGAGAATCACAATGTAAGGCAGATAACTCAGAGACTCTTCGAGCCGAGGAAATAGCCATTAAAAACAGAACTTTCCAAGATAACAACTTGATATCAATGGAATGAAGGGGTTCAAACGGAACACCCTGTAAAACATTAAGAACTAAGTTCAAACTCCATGGCGGAGCAACAGTTTTAAACACAGGCTTGATCCTAGCTAAAGCCTGACAAAAAGCTTGAACATCCGGAACTTCTGACAGACGTTTGTGTAAAAGAATGGACAGAGCTGAAATCTGTCCCTTTAAAGAACTAGCGGATAACCCCTTTTCTAAACCTTCTTGTAGAAAAGACAATATCCTTGGAATCCTAACCTTACTCCATGAGTAACTCTTGGATTCGCACCAATATAAGTATTTACGCCATATTTTATGGTAAATCCTTCTGGTAACAGGCTTCCTAGCCTGTATTAAGGTATCAATAACTGGCTCAGAAAACCCACGTTTTGATAAAATCAAGCGTTCAATTTCCAAGCAGTCAGCTTCAGAGAAATTAGATTTTGATGTTTGAATGGACCCTGGATCAGAAGGTCCTGTTTCAGAGGTAGAGACCAAGGTGGACAGGATGACATGTCCACTAGATCTGCATACCAAGTCCTGCGTGTCCATGCAGGTGCTATTAGAATCACTGATGCTCTCTCCTGTTTGATTCTGGCAATCAATCGAGGAAGCATCGGGAAGGGTGGAAACACATAAGCCATCCCGAAGGTCCAAGGTGCTGTCAAAGCATCTATCAGAACCGCTCCCGGATCCCTGGATCTGGACCTGTAGCGAGGAAGCTTGGCGTTCTGACGAGACGCCATGAGATCTATCTCTGGTTTGCCCCAACGTCGAAGTATCTGGGCAAAGACCTCCGGATGAAGTTCCCACTCCCCCGGATGAAAAGTCTGACGACTTAAGAAATCCGCCTCCCAGTTCTCCACTCCCGGGATGTGGATTGCAGACAGGTGGCAAGAGTGAGACTCTGCCCAGCGAATTATCTTTGATACTTCCATCATTGCTAGGGAGCTTCTTGTCCCTCCCTGATGGTTGATGTAAGCTACAGTCGTGATGTTGTCCGACTGAAACCTGATGAACCCCCGAGTTGTTAACTGGGGCCAAGCCAGAAGGGCATTGAGAACTGCTCTCAATTCCAGAATGTTTATTGGAAGGAGACTCTCCTCCTGATTCCATAGTCCCTGAGCCTTCAGAGAATTCCAGACAGCGCCCCAACCTAGTAGGCTGGCGTCTGTTGTTACAATTGTCCAGTCTGGCCTGCTGAATGGCATCCCCCTGGACAGGTGTGGCCGATAAAGCCACCATAGAAGAGAATTTCTGGTCTCTTGATTCAGATTCAGAGTGGGGGACAAATCTGAGTAATCCCCATTCCACTGACTTAGCATGCACAATTGCAGCGGTCTGAGATGTAGGCGTGCAAAAGGTACTACGTCCATTGCCGCTACCATTAAGCCGATCACCTCCATGCATTGAGCTACTGACGGGTGTTGAATGGAATGAAGGACACGGCATGCATTTTGAAGCTTTGTTAACCTGTCTTCTGTCAGGTAAATCTTCATTTCTACAGAATCTATCAGAGTCCCCAAGAAGGGAACTCTTGTGAGTGGAAAGAGAGAACTCTTCTTTTCATTCACCTTCCATCCATGCGACCTTAGAAATGCCAGTACTAACTCTGTATGAGACTTGGCAGTTTGAAAGCTTGAAGCTTGTATCAGAATGTCGTCTAGGTACGGAGCTACCGAAATTCCTCGCGGTCTTAGTACCGCCAGAAGAGTACCCAGAACCTTTGTGAAGATTCTTGGAGCCGTAGCCAGTCCGAATGGAAGAGCTACAAACTGGTAATGCCTGTCTAGAAAGGCAAACCTTAGATACTGGTAATGATTTCTGTGAATCGGTATGTGAAGGTAAGCATCCTTTAAATCCACTGTGGTCATGTACTGACCCTCTTGGATCATGGGCAAAATTGTTCGAATCGTTTCCATCTTGAACGATGGAACTCTTAGGAATTTGTTTAGGATCTTTAAATCCAAGATTGGCCTGAAAGTTCCCTCTTTTTTGGGAACTACAAACAGATTTGAGTAAAACCCTTGTCCTTGTTCCGACCGCGGAACTGGATGGATCACTCCCATTAATAAAAGATCTTGTACGCAGCGTAGGAACGCTTCTTTCTTTATTTGGTTTGTTGATAACCTTGACAGATGAAATCTCCCTCTTGGGGGAGAGGATTTGAAGTCCAGAAGGTATCCCTGAGATATGATCTCTAACGCCCAGGGATCCTGAACATCTCTTGCCCAAGCCTGGGCGAAGAGAGAAAGTCTGCCCCCTACTAGATCCGGTCCCGGATCGGGGGCCCTCGATTCATGCTGTCTTAGGGGCAGCAGCAGGTTTCCTGGCCTGCTTGCCCTTGTTCCAGGACTGGTTAGGTTTCCAGCCTTGTCTGTAGCGAGCAACAGTTCCTTCCTGTTTTGGTGCAGAGGAGGTTGATGCTGTTCCTGCTTTGAAATTACGAAAGGAACGAAAATTAGACTGTCTAGCCCTAGGTTTGGCTTTGTCCTGAGGCAGGGCATGGCCTTTACCTCCTGTAATGTCAGCGATAATCTCCTTCAACCCGGGCCCGAACAAGGTTTGCCCTTTGAAAGGTATATTAAGCAATTTAGATTTAGAAGTAACATCAGCTGACCAGGATTTTAGCCACAGTGCTCTGCGTGCCTGAATGGCAAATCCGGAATTCTTAGCCGTAAGTTTAGTTAAATGTACTACGGCATCTGAAATAAATGAGTTAGCTAACTTAAGGGCTTTAAGTTTGTCTGTAATCTCATCTAGTGTAGATGATTGAAGTGTCTCTTCCAGAGACTCAAACCAAAATGCTGCTGCAGCCGTGACAGGCGCAATACATGCAAGAGGTTGCAATATAAAACCTTGTTGAACAAACATTTTCTTAAGGTAACCCTCTAATTTTTTATCCATTGGATCTGAAAAGGCACAGCTATCCTCCACCGGGATAGTGGTACGCTTAGCTAAAGTAGAAACTGCTCCCTCCACCTTAGGGACTGTTTGCCATAAGTCCCGTGTGGTGGCGTCTATTGGAAACATTTTTCTAAATATCGGAGGGGGTGAGAACGGTACACCGGGCCTATCCCACTCCTTAGTAACAATTTCAGTAAGTCTCTTAGGTATAGGAAAAACATCAGTACTCGCCGGTACCGCAAAATATTTATCCAACCTACACATTTTCTCTGGTATTGCAACTGTGTTACAATCATTCAGAGCCGCTAACACCTCCCCTAGTAATACACGGAGGTTTTCCAGCTTAAATTTAAAATTTGAAATATCTGAATCCAATCTATTTGGATCAGAACCGTCACCCACAGAATGAAGTTCTCCGTCCTCATGATCTGCCGCCTGTGACGCAGTGTCTGACATGGCCCTAATAATATCAGCGCACTCTGTTCTCACCCCAGAGTGATCACGCTTGCCTCTAAGTTCTGGTAATTTAGCCAAAACTTCAGTCATAACAGTAGCCATATCCTGTAATGTGATTTGAAATGGCCGCCCAGATGTACTCGGCGCTACAATATCACGCACCTCCCGAGCGGGAGATGTAGGTACTGACACGTGAGGCGAGTTAGTCGGCATAACTCTCCCCTCGTTGTCTGGTGAAATATGTTCAATTTGTACAGATTGACTTTTATTTAAAGTAGCATCAATACAGTTAGTACATAAACTTCTATTGGGCTCCACTTTGGCATTAGCACATATAGCACATGTATCTTCCTCTGAATCAGACATGTTTAACACACTAGCAATTAACTAGCAACTTGGAAATGCTTTTTTAAGTAATTTACAATAATATGAAAACGAACTGTGCACAGAAAAAATTATGGCAGTTGAAAATAATTAAGTTATAGCATCAATCTATGTCAGAAATATACAATTTTAGCAAAGGATTGTTCCCATTAGCAAAGGATAACTAACCCAGGCAGCAGAAAAAAAATACACAAATAAACGTTTTTTATCACAGTCAACTACAATCTTCACAGCTCTGCTGTGATGATTACCTCCCTCAAAAAAGGCTTTGGAGATCCCTGAGTTCTGTAGAGATGAACCGGATCATGCAGGAAGAAAATGAACCTCTGACTGAGTTTTTTGATGCGTAGTAAAAGCGCCAAAAATGGCCCCTCCCCCTCACACATAACAGTGAGAGAGATCAGTGAACTGCTTTAATTTAAACAAAAACTATTGCCAAGTGGAAAAAATAGTGCCCAAAACATTTTTTCACCCAGTACCTCAGAGAAATAAACGTTTTTACATGCCAGCAAAAAAACGTTTAACCTCAATAAATTAATTGTTATTTAAAACCTATTGCAAGTCCCTGCAAATTAGGTTAAGTCTATGCATACAGTATAAATCCAGTGAAGTACCATTCCCCAGAATACTGAAGTGTAAAATATACATACATGACAGCCTGATACCAGCTACATCTACTGCATTTAAGGCTGAGTTTACATTATAACGGTATGGCAGGATTTTCTCATCAATTCCATGTCAGAAAATAACAAACTGCTACATACCTCTTTGCAGATTAATCTGCCCGCTGTGCCCTGATCTGAAGTTTACCTCTCCTCAGATGGCCGAGAAATAGCAATATGATCTTAACTACTCCGGCTAAAATCATAGAAAAAACTCCGGTAGATTCTTCTTCAAATTCTACCAGAGAATGAATAACACACTCCGGTGCTATTATAAAATAACAAACTTTTGATTGAAGTTAATAAACTAATTAAATCACCACAGTCCTCTCACACATCCTATCTATTCGTTGGGTGCAAGAGAATGACTGGAGGTGACGTAGAGGGGAGGAGCTATATAGCAGCTCTGCTGGGTGAATCCTCTTGCACTTCCTGTAGGGGAGGAGATAATATCCCAGAAGTAATGATGACCCGTGGACTGACCACACTTAACAGGAGAAATGTATAGTAGTTTTGCTTTTTGCTTTTTTAATAACATTGTGCTGATTTTTAGACTCCTAACCAAGCCCCAAAGTTTTAGATGTATACTGAAGTCTACAGACTCCTGCGGCTCCTGTTTGTATAATCTGTATTTTCATATGCAGGGAAGGGGGGAGTATCTACTCTTCATGTTTTCTCTTCATGTTTTCACTAGATATCAGCTAAAACCACAGGTCTTGCATCCCCAATATTATACTGACTCCCTTAAAATATGTCTCAAGATGGAGCTCCTATTGCTATCATCCTAACCTCTGTATTAAAGGGACCATAAACTCAAAATGTTATTTTCATTTATTATTTCATTAAACAACTTCTAAATTACTTATATTACCTAATGTGTTTCATTATCTTGGTATCCTTTGTTGAAACCTAGGTAAGCTCAGGAGCAGCAGTGCACTACTGAGAGCTAGCGGCTGATTGGTGGCTGCACATATGTTTCTTGACATTGGCTTAGCCAATGTGTTCAGTTAACTTATAGTAGTGCACTGCTCCTCCTACAAAAAGAAATAAGAAAGAGAATGAAGCAAATGTTATAATAGAAGTTAATTGGAAAGTTATTTAAAACTGTATGCTCTATCTAAATAATAAAATAACATTTTGGGGTTTCATGTCTCTTTAAATCAATGCAATGTTTTAACTATTAAGTAATATAATATTAAACAAAATGTAGGCAAAATCTCACATACATTTGATATTATTCTATACTAGATTGCAAAAAATAATGGGGCTGATTCCAATCTTTTTGTTTTTTTACAAGACATTGTAAAAACAGGAATGGACTTTTTTTCTTTCGGAGTCAAACACAGCAGAGACTCACATGATATTCAATCTCAACTTTCCCACAACGGTAACCTGAATTACCGATAATAGATCCCAATCACTGAAACACGAAATGCGTTATTGAAGTCTGTGTGTGTGTTTTGCAGTTGGATAGAGTGATGTTTCATAGTGTTAAACAATATGAATGGAATTTCTATATGGGCATGATGTGTATACTGGGCATTTTTACTAAGTAAGTTTTTTTTTAATTAAAGGGATACAAAACCCCAAAAAAATATTTCCTGATTCGGATACAGCATGTAATTTTAAACAGCTTTCTAAATTACTTCTATTATCAATTTTTCGGTTCTCTTTGTATCTTTTTTTGAAAAGTAAGGATGTAATCTTACACTCCTGCCCATTTCTAGAGCACTATATGGCAGTAGTTTTGCAAGAATGTTATCCATTTGCAAGAGCACTAGAGGGCAGCACTATTTTCTGCCACGTAGTGCTCCAGATGCCTACCTAGGTATCTCTTCAAGATAGAATACTATGGGAACTAAATAAATTTGATAATAGAAGTAAATTCGAAACTTTTTTATTTAATTGTATGCTCTGACTGAATCACAAAAGAAAATTTGGGCATTACATATCCCTTTAATAAAGAAAATCTTGTTTTCCATTTTGGCGAGATTTTCATCTAAAATGAAGAACACTGCAGGAAATGAATTTGCATAAGAAAGTGACCGCAAATTAGCTCATCTTCTAAAAACATAATTTATGCTTACCTGATAAATTCCTTTCTTCTGTTGTGTGATCAGTCCACGGGTCATCATTACTTCTGGGATATTATCTGCTCCCCTACAGGAAGTGCAAGAGGATTCACCCAGCAGAGTTGCTATATAGCTCCTCCCCTCTACGTCACCTCCAGTCATTCGACCAAAAACCAACGAGAAAGGAGAAGCCAAGGGTGTAGTGGTGACTGGATTATAATTTAAAAAATATTTACCTGCCTTAAAAAACAGGGCGGGCCGTGGACTGATCACACAACAGAAGAAAGGAATTTATCAGGTAAGCATAAATTATGTTTTCTTCTGTTATGTGTGATCAGTCCACGGGTCATCATTACTTCTGGGATACCAATACCAAAGCAAAAGTACACGGATGACGGGAGGGATAGGCAGGCTCATTATACAGAAGGAACCACTGCCTGAAGAACCTTTCTCCCAAAAATAGCCTCCGAAGAAGCAAAAGTGTCAAATTTGTAAAATTTGGAAAAAGTATGAAGCGAAGACCAAGTTGCAGCCTTGCAAATCTGTTCAACAGAGGCCTCATTCTTAAAGGCCCAAGTGGAAGCCACAGCTCTAGTAGAATGAGCTGTAATTCTTTCAGGAGGCTGCTGTCCAGCAGTCTCATAGGCTAAACGAATTATGCTACGAAGCCAGAAGGAGAGAGAGGTAGCCGAAGCCTTATGACCTCTCCTCTGACCAGAGTACACGACAAACAGGGAAGACGTTTGTCGAAAATCCTTAGTTGCCTGCAAGTAGAACTTGAGGGCACGAACTACATCCAGATTGTGTAGAAGACGTTCCTTCTTTGAAGAAGGATTTGGACACAAGGATGGAACAACAATCTCTTGATTGATATTCCTGTTAGTGACTACCTTAGGTAAGAACCCAGGTTTAGTACGCAGAACTACCTTGTCTGAGTGAAAGATCAGATAAGGAGAATCACAATGTAAGGCTGATAATTCAGAGACTCTTCGAGCCGAGGAAATAGCCATTAAAAATAGAACTTTCCAAGATAACAATTTTATATCAATGGAATGAAGGGGTTCGAACGGAACACCCTGTAAAACGTTAAGAACTAAGTTTAAACTCCATGGCGGAGCAACAGTTTTAAACACAGGCTTGATCCTAGCTAAAGCCTGACAAAATGCCTGGACGTCTGGATTTTCTGACAGACGCTTGTGTAACAAGATGGACAGAGCTGAGATCTGTCCCTTTAATGAGCTAGCCGATAAACCCTTTTCTAAACCTTCTTGTAGAAAGGACAATATCCTAGGAATCCTAACCTTACTCCAGGAGTAATCTTTGGATTCACACCAGTATAGGTATTTACGCCATATTTTATGGTAAATCTTTCTGGTAACAGGCTTCCTAGCCTGTATCAGGGTATCAATAACCGACTCAGAAAAACCACGTTTTGATAAAATCAAGCGTTCAATTTCCAAGCAGTCAGCTTCAGAGAAGTTAGATTTTGATGTTTGAATGGACCCTGTATCAGAAGGTCCTGTCTTAGAGGTAGAGACCAAGGCGGACAGGATGACATGTCCACTAGATCTGCATACCAAGTCCTGCGTGGCCATGCAGGTGCTATTAGAATCACTGATGCTCTCTCCTGTTTGATTTTGGCAATCAATCGAGGAAGCAGCGGGAAGGGTGGAAACACATAAGCCATCCTGAAGTTCCAAGGTGCTGTCAAAGCATCTATCAGAACCGCTCCCGGATCCCTGGATCTGGATCCGTAGCGAGGAAGTTTGGCGTTCTGGCGAGACGCCATGAGATCTATATCTGGTTTGCCCCAACGTCGAAGTATTTGGGCAAAGACCTCCGGATGAAGTTCCCACTCCCCCGGATGAAACGTCTGGCGACTCAAGAAATCCGCCTCCCAGTTCTCCACTCCCGGGATGTGGATTGCTGACAGGTGGCAAGAGTGAGACTCTGCCCAGCGAAATATCTTTGATACTTCCATCATTGCTAGGGAGCTTCTTGTCCCTCCCTGATGGTTGATGTAAGCTACAGTCGTGATGTTGTCCGACTGAAACCTGATGAACCCCCGAGTTTTTAACTGGGGCCAAGCTAGAAGGGCATTGAGAACTGCTCTCAATTCCAGAATGTTTATTGGCAGGAGACTTTCCTCCTGACTCCATTGTCCCTGAGCCTTCAGAGAATTCCAGACAGCGCCCCAACCTAGTAGGCTGGCGTCTGTTGTTACAATTGTCCAGTCCGGCCTGCTGAATGGCATCCCCCTGGACAGATGTGGCCGAGAAAGCCACCATAGAAGAGAGTTTCTGGTCTCTTGATCCAGATTCAGAGTGGGGGACAAATCTGAGTAATCCCCATTCCACTGACTCAGCATGCACAATTGCAGCGGTCTGAGATGTAGGCGTGCAAAGGGTACTATGTCCATTGCTGCTACCATTAAGCCGATCACCTCCATGCATTGAGCTACTGACGGGAGTTGAATGGAATGAAGGACACGGCATGCATTTAGAAGCTTTGTTAATCTGTCTTCTGTCAGATAAATCTTCATTTCTACAGAATCTATAAGAGTCCCCAAGAATGGAACTCTTGTGAGAGGAAAGAGAGAACTCTTCTTTTCGTTCACTTTCCATCCATGCGACCTTAGAAATGCCAGAACTAACTCTGTATGAGACTTGGCAGTTTGAAAGCTTGAAGCTTGTATCAGAATGTCGTCTAGGTACGGAGCTACCGAAATTCCTCGCGGTCTTAGTACCGCCAGAAGGGCACCCAGAACCTTTGTGAAGATTCTTGGAGCCGTAGCCAATCCGAATGGAAGGGCTACAAACTGGTAATGCCTGTTTAAGAAGGCAAACCTTAGATACCGGTAATGATCTTTGTGAATCGGTATGTGAAGGTAAGCATCCTTTAAATCCACTGTGGTCATGTACTGACCCTTTTGGATCATGGGTAAGATTGTCCGAATAGTTTCCATTTTGAACGATGGAACTCTTAGGAATTTGTTTAGGATCTTTAAATCCAAGATTGGCCTGAAAGTTCCCTCTTTTTTGGGAACCACAAACAGGTTTGAGTAAAACCCTTGTCCTTGTTCCGACCGCGGAACCGGATGGATCACTCCCATTAATAATAGATCTTGTACACAGCGTAGAAACGCGTCTTTCTTTATTTGGTTTGTTGACAACCTTGACAGATGAAATCTCCCTCTTGGGGGAGAGAATTTGAAGTCTAGAAGGTATCCCTGAGATATGATCTCTAGCGCCCAGGGATCCTGGACATCTCTTGCCCAAGCCTGGGCGAAGAGAGAGAGTCTGCCCCCCACTAGATCCGGTCCCGGATCGGGGGCCCTCGGTTCATGCTGTCTTAGGGGCAGCAGCAGGTTTCCTGGCCTGCTTGCCCTTATTCCAGGACTGGTTAGGTTTCCAGCCTTGTCTGTAACGAGCAACAGCTCCTTCCTGTTTTGGTGCAGTGGAAGTTGATGCTGTTCCTGCTTTGAAATTCCGAAAGGGACGAAAAATAGACTGTCTAGCCTTAGCTTTGGCTTTGTCTTGAGGTAGAGCGTGGCCCTTACCCCCTGTAATGTCAGCAATAATTTCTTTCAAACCGGGCCCAAATAAAGTTTGCCCCTTGAAAGGTATATTAAGTAATTTGGACTTAGAAGTTACATCAGCCGACCAGGATTTTAGCCACAGCGCCCTACGTGCCTGAATGGCGAATCCTGAATTCTTAGCCGTAAGTTTGGTTAAATGTACTACGGCCTCCGAAATGAATGAATTAGCTAGTTTAAGGACTCTAAGCCTGTCCGTAATGTCGTCCAGCGTAGCTGAACTAAGGTTCTCTTCCAGAGACTCAATCCAAAATGCTGCCGCAGCCGTAATCGGCGCGATGCATGCAAGGGGTTGCAATATAAAACCTTGTTGAACAAACATTTTCTTAAGGTAACCCTCTAATTTTTTATCCATAGGATCTGAAAAAGCACAGCTATCCTCCACCGGGATAGTGGTGCGCTTAGCTAAAGTAGAAACTGCTCCCTCCACCTTAGGGACCGTTTGCCATAAGTCCCGTGTGGTGGCGTCTATTGGAAACATCTTTCTAAATATTGGAGGGGGTGAGAACGGCACACCGGGTCTATCCCACTCCTTAGTAACAATTTCAGTTAATCTCTTAGGTATAGGAAAAACGTCAGTACTCGCCGGTACCGCAAAGTATTTATCCAACCTACACATTTTCTCTGGTATTGCAACAGTGTTACAATCGTTAAGAGCCGCTAAGACCTCCCCTAGTAATACACGGAGGTTTTCCAATTTAAATTTAAAATTTGAAATATCTGAATCCAATCTGCTTGGATCAGAACCGTCACCTACAGAATGAAGCTCTCCGTCCTCATGCTCTGCAAGCTGTGACGCAGTATCAGACATGGCCCTAGAATTATCAGCGCACTCTGTTCTCACCCCAGAGTGATCACGCTTGCCTCTTATTTCTGGTAATTTAGCCAAAACTTCAGTCATAACAGTAGCCATATCTTGTAATGTTATCTGTAATGGCTGCCCAGATGTACTAGGCGCCATAATATCACGCACCTCCCGGGCGGGAGATGCAGGTACTGACACGTGAGGCGAGTTAGTCGGCATAACTCTCCCCTCGCTGTTTGGTGAAATTTGTTCAATTTGTACAGATTGGCTTTTATTTAAAGTAGCATCAATACAGTTAGTACATAAATTTCTATTGGGCTCCACCTTGGCATTGGAACAAATGACACAGGTATCTTCCTCTGAATCAGACATGTTTAACACACTAGCAATAAACATGCAACTCGGTTACAATCTTATTTAACAAAAACGTACTGTGCCTCAAGAAGCACTAAACGATTAAATGACAGTTGAAATAATGAACTGAAAAACAGTTATAGCATCACACTTTAAAAACAACACAACTTTTTAGCAAAGGTTTGTTCCTATTAGTAAAATAACACTAATTAAATTTTAAACATAAAAATTACAGAGCAACGTTTTAAATCACAGTCACTATATAAGTCTCACAGCTCTGCTGAGAGACTCTACCTCCCTTCAAAGAAGTTTGAAGACCTCTGAGTTCTGTTAGAGATGAACCGGATCATGCAGAAAATACAAGAGTAACTGACTGGAAATTTTTGATGCGTAGCAAAGAGCGCCAAAAACGGCCCCTCCCTCTCACACACAGCAGTGAGAGAGAAACGAAACTGTCATAATTAAAACAAGCAAACTGCCAAGTGGAAAAATAATGCCCAAATATTTATTCACTCAGTACCTCATTAATGCAAACGATTCTACATTCCAGCAAAAACGTTTAACATGAAAAATACCTATTAAAAGGTTTAATGTACTTTTACAGAGTAATTCCGGTGAAATACCATCCCCAGAATACTAAAGTGTAGAGTATACATACATGTTCATTATAACGGTATGGCAGGATCTTTTCATCAATTCCATTCAGAAAATAAAAACTGCTACATACCTCAATGCAGATTCAACTGCCCGCTGTCCCCTGATCTGAAGTTTTTTACCTCCCTCAGATGGCCGAGAAACAGCAATATGATCTTAACTACTCCGGTTAAAATCATAAGAAAAACTCTGGTAGATTCTTCTTCAAACTCTGCCAGAGAGGTAATAACACGCTCCGGTGCTATTGTAAAATAACAAACTTTTGATTGAAGTTCTAAAAACTAAGTATAATCACCATAGTCCTCTCACACCTCCTATCTAGTCTTTGGGTGCAAGAGAATGACTGGAGGTGACGTAGAGGGGAGGAGCTATATAGCAACTCTGCTGGGTGAATCCTCTTGCACTTCCTGTAGGGGAGCAGATAATATCCCAGAAGTAATGATGACCCGTGGACTGATCACACATAACAGAAGAAACAGAGTTTTAATAGTTCTCACACTGTAAAACACAAAATCGCTAAGAGACGAGTTTTAAAATATTGCCAAAAGTTCCAAACCTCAGTGTATTGTACAAGGTTTGCCTTTGCTGAATGTCTATAAGAAAATGCAACTCAAGGTTCTAGATACTGTAAATCGCACATTTTCAAAACATGATATTTGAGACTTCAGTTAACTGTAAAAACCTGAACCAAATATCTTGGTCGCCAATAAACAATAAGGAACAGCAAAATTCCAGTCACAAATACACGATTGCTAATAGAAATTACATTTAAGAATATGAAAATTACTGTAATTTACGACAATGCGAGAATGGAATAAAACAAACATTCTAAGTGCACAATTTCTAAAGGTTAATTTGTAGATGGTCGTGGTTTCCATTTTCACAGTTTTAATTAGTTGTAACACATTAGTATTATTCCATGTGCTTTATAATACAGGCAAACATGGTGAAAAAAAAGGTATTGATTTGCATGTTATCAACCTTTTGAGTTTTGAATTTAAAGTGTCCATTTTGTTGCTAAAATAAAGTGCAAAACCACTGGTCGGGTAAGTGGGAGCAACAAAGCTATTGCTGTTATGCATCGTATGGGTGGTTTTCCCACTATCTGCTCTGATCGGAATATGGAAATTGTGTTATTGCTTGGATTGTGACAGCTCAGAATTTAAAAAACCCAGAAGCCGAAAACAAAAACAATAAATAGATTAGAAACATTGGAATCAATCCTAACATAAGAGATTTTGCTATTAATACAGTGAAACCCTAGTAAATGTTGGACACTTACAGGAAACTTAAAGGGTCACTAAACACAAATTGTAAACTACATAATTATAAACCTTCATATATAAGAATCATTTTGCAATGAAAACTGCAGCTTTACTTTGTCAAATGAGTATATTGTTTTATGTTTAGTCTTTTGACTGATTTCCCTGTCCCCCAGAACAAAAGAATCCCTGCTAACCAATCACAAACTAATATTCCGATATAGCATAAACTCTGTTTGCACATGTGCAGTTGAGAGAGACTGGGGCAGTCTGCCCTTATCTCTTCCCTTAAGGTGGTTTAGCACTGATTCAACTTAGTTACTATTACAAAGAATGATTTGCCTTTCACGATTGTGATAATCCACATTTTAAAAGCATATAAAACCATATAAGATTAGGGAGGGAGGGAAAAGTAGACAAAAAGCTTGCATAAATTGCCTTAAAGTGATCGTAAACTTTAATTATTTGCTGGCTAGTATATAAAATTACGATAAAAAAAATTTTTTGTTAAAGGGACACTCAGGTTAAATTAAATTTTCATGATTCAGATACAGCATGTAATTTTAAACAACTTTCCAATTTACTTCCATTAAAAAAAATGTGCACAGCCTTTTATATTTACACTTTTTGAGTCACCAGATCCTACTGAGCATGTGCAAGAACTCACAGACTATACATATATGTATTTGTGATTGGCTGATTGCTATCACATGGTACAAGGGGAGTGGAAATATACATAACTTTGAAATTTGTTATAAAAAAAATCTACTCACTTGAAGTTCAGACTAAGTGCTATTGCATTGTCTTGTTATCATACATTTGTTGGTTACGCAAATCTAATGTGTTGACTGGTCCTTTAAGACGCTTCATTTCTAAAATATTTACCATTTAGATATGGCAAACATTGCGCCGTTCCTCTTCCCGCATCTCCTACTTTATTTAGCTGAGCGATTATGAATCCAGCTTCATCCAATCGTTGCATTCCCCACTTGGCGTCCAGCTCGTGGGACACGCAACGATTGGCTGAAGCCGGATTCGACAACCCTCAGCTAAATAAAGTAGGAGATGTGGGCGCAATGTTTAACATCTATAAATTGTAATATTTTTGAAATGAAGCGTCTTTAAAAAAAAAAATCAATGAAAGTGCCCCTGTTTTTTAGTAATTTTATACAATAGACAGTAAATACTTAAATTTAGAATCACTTTAAATTATTAACCCAAGACTCCCTGGGAGAAAGTGAAACAAAAGGCTGCAAAATAAATAATGAATGTATGTTGCAATAATGTTTCACTTGCAGTAATGAAACATTTGAATGGTTCTTTAAAGTGAAAGTACATTTAACAATATATCAATAAGCCAATGCTGAAATCTACTATAAACTAATGTAGTTGCTCATTTTTTTAAAATAATTTTTAACGATTTTCATGATATAGATATATTTTCAATCTAACCTTTCGCTATGTTCCTCCTCCCCCTTGCTTTCTTCCGACTTGTGTATTATAATTCTTACTAGTGGTCCCACCCGCTGTATACGTATGGTTACGTGCTCACTCTCGAGAAGAGATTTTATGCGCATGCGCAATACCACGCTCTCCGTTACGATGAATACTATCAATTGTATGGGACTCTGTTTTCATTAGACTGTGCATGCGGCTATCATGAAAGCGCCTTTAAAGACAGACGTAATTCAGAGATAGCCGCATGCACATTTACAGTCGGGGGCGTATATTGAACTGTTTGGGACGCCACTGGGGGACCAATTAGTTTGATATGGCTGTATTCGTCACTGAAAAAGAAAAATATTTTTTGAATGCGAGTGGAGGATCGAAGAGAGAGTTTTAATAATAATAAAGTATGGTGAAAAAAAGCTAGTTATATTGAGATTTTATTAAAATGATGAATGAAAAAGTTATTTTTTGGGATGTATTTGTCAATTATTATTAGCGATTAGACAAAGTTTACTTTCACTTTAAGTTATATAATCATATTTACACAGCCACAGTCTCTCACAGCTACTAACCTTTTCTAGTTTCTCAAAGTGCTCTCTCAGAAACTTCATAGGGCGGTCCGGCTTTGCAATGCACAGGTTTACGATGCATTCCTTTAGAATTTGCTGGATATTGAATTTTTGGACATAGATTTCACAGCCTTTTAAACTTTCATCTTCTATGTTAGACATTGAAGAAGCAGCCATCTTTATGTTAGTCTGAAGTTTATAAATCCTATAAAGAAACAAAAAAATGTTGAGATTATCACCCCAAAAGAACACATAATATAACATTTTCATATTATTTTTTTTTTATTTTAAATGTATTTTATTTTATTGTATTGTATTGGTATTTTCAGATATCAAGAACCAGCCCACATTAAACTGACATGTAATTTTACCAAGTACAATGCTATAGGATTAAAGGGATAGTAAAGTCAAAATTAAACTCATGATCCAAATAGAGCATACAATTTTAAACAACTTTCCAATGTATTTCTATTATCTAATTAGCTTTGTTCTCTTGGTATCATTTGTTAAAAAGCTTACCTAGGTAGGCCTAGGAGTAGCAATGCACTACTGGGTACTAACTGTTGATAGTTGGCTGCACTTATATGCCTCTTGTCTTTGACTCACCCAATAAGTTCAGCTAGCACCTGGTAGTGTATTGATGCTCCTTAAACAAAGGATACCAAGAGAATGAAGCAAATTTGATAACAGAAGTAAACTGGAAAGTTGTTTTAAATTGTATGCTCTATCTGAATCTTAAAAGAAAAATTTTGTGTTGTGTCCCTTTAAAGTAACGTCAGTTGTGCACTTCCAGCTCACTGGCTGAACAGCACTTCCTACTTATGTTCATTGGCTAATAGATACAAAGGCTCGTTATACCTATTAGCCTATGACTCTGAGCTTTAGTAGGAAATGTCTACCAGCCAATGAGAATCAGATATTTTAAGGCAAAAAAATATCATATTTAAATAATGTTCTTTCATGTGGATGACAGAACATTTTTAGCACAGTGTTCCTTTAAACCCTGCAGTCACAGGCAGCTGACAAAAAAACAAACAAAAAATCAGGCCAATATACAACCTCGCTATATCACATTCCATTACCCAAACAAACAGAATTGCATACACCAAGATACTAAGGAGACTTACAGTAGTAAGCATAGTGTGTTCTGACTGTTTGCTACATTACGAATGGAGAGCAATTTACAGTTTCCGCTCACACATTAACTTCGTTAGAGGGAGGCCTTTTGCGTTCGTCGGGTAGCGTGTATTACAAGCTGAAAGTAAAACATTTTGAACAAACGCTAACCCAACGCACGCAAAAAGCTGAACTTCGAATATGAAGACCGCGTTAGCGTATTCACCCATAGACTTCAATGGAGCGCAAAAAGTGGAAAAACAACTAACTTACTAACACTCTTACTCGCACACAAACCCGATGGCGTTTAACCAAGTGTGCTAACCCAACATGAATTATGAATATTTCTATTTGTTCTTAAATATATATATTTCTATATATATGATGATTTTGTTAAATAAATATATATATATATATATATATATATATATATATATATATATATATATATATATATATATATATATAGCAGTCCCCGTGTTTTGTATATGTCTGGGGTGATTACATAAGTCTGTGCACCCTTCACTTGTTCCCAGTTTGTTGGATTGGGAGCTTGCATTGTGTGGCTGTTTTAGGGTCCCAGGTTTTTGGAAGGGACCTTCACGTGGTACCTGGGCTTGTCCCTTTTGGCCAAATGCGGTAACTAACTAACCCTTCCATTTTTGCTTTTAATCTTAGCTGAGAGCTTGTAAGTGAGTGCTGGACTTTCTCTGTGTTTTGTATATATAAATATATATATATATATATATATTTATATTTAGACGTATATTAGAGATGTGAATTTGTTTTCAGACGAATGTACATTCATACCGAAAATCAGATTTCCATTTTCGAATATCCAAATGAATGCATCAGTGAAATTTAAAGAAAACAAAAAAATACTGAAGAAATTCTTCAGTATTTATTTGTATCTTTTAAATTATTTTAAAAGGTTTAATACTGCTAACCTGATCCTCTTCTTGTCAGGTCCCTGGCCGCGCTAACAGGAGGCTTTAGCGTGCTCAGCACCCAGGACCTGCACTAACTAACAGGTAGCCAGGATAGAGCGGGCATGGCTCTGGCAAGACGAGGAAAAGGTTAGCGCGCTCTCCAAAGGGTACACAATGCTGCAAGTGAACTTTCACCTGCAGCTTTGAAACATTTACATTTATTATTTTTTTATTTGGGGATTGAGATAAGGCATACATAAAATAAAAAGCGATACAACATGGTATTAATAGAACACAGGCAACATATGACATGGAATTTTTTACATACCACTCATACTCCGGTATAAGAGGTACAAAGATATAGTGTATAAGCTAAATGCCTAATGTTTAATTTACCTCCAAATTGACACATGAAACCACTTTTGGACCTCGTCAGGATCTATGTAAGATATAGGAGGTAACTTTCAATTATTGAGACCACTCTTGGATCTCAGATGACAAGCCTCATATTTTATATTTTAATAAAGATTATAATAATCTTATAGATTTTGTAAATTTTGTACATCTGTCCATATTATTAATGATACTGCTTATACCTGGAGGTCAGATTAAGATATCAAGCTTTAAAGGGACACTGAACCCAAAAAATTTTCTTTCGTGATTCAGATAGAGAATGCAATTTTAAACAACTTTCTAATTTACTCCTATTATCAATTTTTCTTCGTTCTCTTGCTTTCTTTATTTGAAAAAGGAGGCATCTAAGCTATTTTTTTGGTTCAGACCCATGGAAAGCACTTGTTTATTGGTAGGTGAATTTACCCACCAATCAGCAAGAACAACACAGTGTGTTCACCAAAAATGGGCCGGCATCTAAACTTACATTCTTGCATTTCAAATAAAGTTACCAAGAGAATGAAAAGAATTTGATAAGAGGAGTAAATTAGAAAGTTGCTTAAAACTACATGTTCTATCTGAATCACGATAAAAAAAACTTTGGGTTCAGTGTCCCTTTAAGTTTAATATTACGCTATTCAGGCAACATTAGAATCTGCAATAAAGATACTTAAAGCTGTAAAAACTATCATATCCACAGAATGATCTTCTATATCTTAAAACTTCATCTAAACGCATTCAATATAAAAAATAAAATTTTGAGTTTGTGAATAATTTTGGGCGCAACAAGATTAAAAGGGCTTAAGTAGAGGGAGCGCCTGGAGCAGTTTTGGGAGAGCAACCATCGGTGGGATTGCAAAGTTTAGGCAAGTAAGTAATGTAACAAGGATTACATGTTTAGCAGAAATAAGGGTCAATTTAGAAGCTACTCCTAATAGGTAAGATCTCATAGTATACCTTTTTTCCCCGTTTTTTTTTTCTCCCCTTCCTTTGTTTTTGGCATTCTTATAGGTCAATACTTTTTGCACAAAGAGATTAAGTTCGCCTGTCTGATGCTTAACAATAAAAACTTTATAGGGGTTGAGAGTACTAGGCAGACCCATCTCCCACTATGAAGGTCCCAACAAATATAAGTCTTATGAAACTCAGTTTGATGCTCTGGCTAAGAGATTTTCTATCCACTGCGATACCTTTGAATAAAATAAAATTAAGTAGAGAATAGCCCGCTGTCTCGGCCGCTGACGGCAAAAGCATCTCACACAACATATATTGATTCTTTACATGATGGTACAGAAAAGGGTATTAAGTAAGCCTTCATCAATTCCTAACATGGTAACTACTATTCATATAACAGAGATAAGAAAAAGAGGACCTATTAACCCCTTAATGACCACAATGTACCCTGTATGTCACTGGTCGTTAAGGTTTTTTTCAGGACATAATAGCACAAGTCTAGCAAGAACACGCTATTAATGCCCTCCCTCCAGAAGGCTTTGTGGAATAGAGCAGTCTCAACACTGGTGGCAAGACCGCGCTATAAAACAATCAAGTCCCAAAAAAGGCCAGTGACATACAGGGAACGTCGCTGGTCCTTAAGGGGTTAACAAATATTACATGTTAGTGATCATAACATAGCAAGTATAAATAACTATAGGTGAGTGCTAACAAGACATTAACCTATAGACAAGATAAATAACCACTGTTTTAGAAAGTTCCCTTAATAGCAGTCATTAGCCCCTTAGGGCTTCATTATGGGCATTAAGGAGACGCAAAACAATATCCATTCTGGGAGAACATTTTAACTCTGTGGGATTAGTGCCTCTTAATTATCCGGAGTATATAGACAATTCAAGGGGGCTGAATCCCTTCTCTCAACCAACTCCAGTGCGGCTGTACTCACTGTGTCCCAAAACTATGTTCAGCAGCCGGGATACCTGCGCATTATTGTGGGTCCTTACATATTGTCTCCTTGAAGAGCAGCTCTGAAGCAGATAGTTTACGGGAAATGACTGGCTGCCCTGTTTACTCTTTAGAGGGTATCTCTGAGATAGTGTGGAGGTAACTGCAATTTGTTGTCTTACAGCTTCTGGGATAAAGTGTGGATCCCCTGTGACATACCCTTGTGTGAAGCTAGTTACGGGCTGCTTGTAAGCTTTGTTGTTCAACACACGCTTTGGGTTTTTGCAGTAGTCGATGTCCCACATCAAGATATGTGCCTCCCTTATAGTGTTCAGAGACCCGCTCTGAAATAAATCAACCCGATGTTCCAACCCACATGGGGCTGCATCAACTGGCTTTCTCTGTTCCTTTACCGGGGCATTAAGATGCAGTAAATAAAAGGAGGTTTGCAAGGTTTCCGTAAAGGAAATCTGATAAGTATGTAGCAAAGCCTGTATCTCCTCCAGCAGGTAATAAGCAGACTCCATATCGATCGTAGGTCAGACAGATGTTGCGAGTATTAAAATATTTTACGCTAGCTCTCCCTTGGTGCTTAGCATTCAGCACTATGTGCTGCTTAACGACAAGGCCCAAGTGCGCCTCGCCGGGGGGGGTAAAGGAAAGGCCTCAACCTTAAAGTGTGCCCCGGGTGCTCAAAGTCGCGTCCATCTCAGTATTTTTAGACTTATCTGATGCGGGATCCTTAGTGTTTAAAAAATCAGGCTGTGTGACAATTAGATGAGCCATCTGGAATATTATATTAGGCAAAAATGATGAAAAGACTGGAGCAGAGTGGTGTTGTGCGACCTATCATGACCACCTCCCGGAAGTCCCCCCATTTACATTTATTTTAACAACAGCAAATGTAAATGTTTGACGAAAATTTTAGTAGTGCAGGGAACGTATATTTGGCGTAAACAAATTTCTTAAAATATATGCAACGAAAATTTAGTCCAAAACAAAAAATAAATTCCCTGGACATCTCTAATATATACTGTATGTATGCATCTCTATGTTAAAGCCCTTTGCAGGCCTTTTGTTTTTTTAACACCTTAGACCCCATATCTTTGAGCCCTTTTTAATGTAATATTTACAGTGTTATTATGGGTGTAACTGTACTGTTAAAATGTATTTTTGATGTGTTTTGTGCAACTTTTTTTTCTTGACGTGCATTAAATTCAATTGTGCTGAAGCAAAAGCATTTACTTTCAAGTCGTAATACACGTGCTACTTCTGATGCACACAAGAGCCACGATAAACCCCTTAACGTTCGCGCACAACACTTTGCACACCACTTGCAATCTAGACTTGTGTTGGCAAAGCAAACAGCATCATTACAGTGCTACACAAGTGAATATACTAAGTTTGCTGAAAAAATAAGTATAAGTTTAGATGACAGATTTAGAGTTTAGGTTACAATTTAATGATAAGGTCAAGACATGGGGGCTGATTTAACAAATCGTCAACCGACCCCAATGCATCTGTTCTTAAGACCGCTGCTCCTTAAAGGGACACTGAACCCAAATTTTTTCTTTCGCGATTCAGATAGAGCATGCAATTTTAAGCAACTTTCTCATTTACTCCAATTATCAGTTTTTCTTCGTTCTCTTGCTATCTTTATTTGAAAAAGAAGGCATCTAGGCTTTTGGTTCAGACTCTGGACAGCACTTTTTTCACTTTTTTATTGGTGGATGAATTTATCCACCAATCAGCAAGAACAACCCAGGTTGTTCACCAATAGGGGCCGGCATCTAAACTTACATTTCAAACAAAGATACCAAGAGAATGAAGAAAATCTAATAATAAGAGTAAATTAGAAAGTTGCTTAAAATTTCATGCTCTATCTGAATCACGATAGAAAAAATTTGGGTTCAGTGTCCCTTTAACTCGTCCGCCTGCTCTGCGGACAGCAATCAACCCGATCAGATACGATCGGGTTGATTGACACCCCCTGCTAGCGGCCGATTGGCCACGAATCTGCATGGGGCGGCATTGCACAAGCAGTTCAACAGAACTGCTTGTGCAATGATAAATGCCGACAGCGTATGCTGTTGACATTCAGCAATGTCTGTCGGACATGATCCGCTGAGCGGACCATGTCGGACAGACCATTGTTAAATCGGCCCCATGGTGTTAAAGACAGGATTAAAAATACATTAAACATGAAGGGCTAGATTACAAGTGGAGCGGTAATTACCGATACCGCTCACAGAGTAACTCCACTCCACTCCTACTCTTTGCGCGCGTTGGGTAGTGCACGTATTGAAAGTTAGAAGTAATTTATTAAAAGAGCGGAAGTAACAATATTGCAACTGCATTAACATACTCTCCTATAGACTTTAATGGAGATAGAAAAGTTGAGGGGAAAAAAGAAAATGTATGCTTACCTGATAAATTTATTTTTTTTTTGACACGATGAGTCCACGGATCATCTTAATTACTATTGGGATATTCACCTCCTGGTCAGCAGGAGGCGGCAAAAAGCACCACAACAAAGCTGTTAAATATCCCCTCCCTTCCCCTCCCAACCCAGTCATTCGACCGAAGTAAAGGAGAGAAAAGAAGTAACAAGGTGCAGAGGTGTCTGAAGTTTATAATAACCAACAAACAGTCTTACAAAAAACAGGGCGGGCCGTGGACTAATCGTGTCGAAAAAGAGATAAATTTATCAGGTAAGCATAAATTTTCTTTTCTTTTTAATGACACGATGAGTCCACGGATCATCTTAATTACTATTGGGAATCAATACCCAAGCTACCCAAGAGTACACAGATGATACAGGAGGGACAAGACAGGGAACCTAAATGGAAGGCACCACTGCTTGAAGAACCTTTCTCACAAAAGCAGCCTCACCTGAGGCAAAAGTATCAAATTTGTAGAACTTTGAAAAAGTGTGAAGAGATGACCAAGTTGCAGCCTTGCAAATCTGTTCCACAGAAGCTTCATTCTTGAATGCCCATGAGGAAGCAACAGCCCTCGGGGAATGAGCCGTAACTCTCTCTGGAAGCTGCTATCCAGCAGTCTCATATGCAAAACGTATGATACTCTTCAGCCAACAAGAAAAGGAAGTAGCCGTAGCTTTCTGTCCCTTACGTTTTCCTGAGAAAACCACAAACAAAGCAGAAGACTGACAAAAATCCTTAGTCGCCTGCAGGTAAAACTTTAAGGCACGAACCACGTCCAAATTGTGCAGAAGCCGTTCATTCTGAGAGGAAGGATTAGGACACAAGGAAGGAACAACAATCTCCTGATTAATGTTCCGATCAGAAACTACTTTAGGAAGAAATCCTAATTTAGTACGTAAAACTACCTTATCTGAATGGAAAAAAAAACTTTACTGTCCCTTTAAATTTAAAAGCGTAACTTTTTTACTGTGGATATAAAAAACGTCCTACATCAAACAGAAAAAAATAAAAAACAGAATTTATGCTTACCTGATAAATTACTTTCTCCAACGGTGTGTCCGGTCCACGGCGTCATCCTTACTTGTGGGATATTCTCTGGCAAAGAGTCCCAGCAAAGCTGGTCACATGATCCCTCCTAGGCTCCGCCTACCCCAGTCATTCGACCGACGGACAGGAGGAAATATATATAGGAGAAATCATATGATACCGTGGTGACTGTAGTTAGAGAAAATAATTCATCAGACCTGATTAAACAAACCAGGGCGGGCCGTGGACCGGACACACCGTTGGAGAAAGTAATTTATCAGGTAAGCATAAATTCTGTTTTCTCCAACATAGGTGTGTCCGGTCCACGGCGTCATCCTTACTTGTGGGAACCAATACCAAAGCTTTAGGACACGGATGAAGGGAGGGAGCAAATCAGGTCACCTAAACGGAAGGCACCACAGCTTGCAAAACCTTTCTCCCAAAAATAGCCTCCGAAGAAGCAAAAGTATCAAATTTGTAAAATTTGGCAAAAGTGTGCAGTGAAGACCAAGTCGCTGCCTTACATATCTGGTCAACAGAAGCCTCGTTCTTGAAGGCCCATATGGAAGCCACAGCCCTAGTGGAGTGAGCTGTGATTCTTTCAGGAGGCTGCCGTCCGGCAGTCTCATAAGCCAAACGGATAATGCTTTTAAGCCAAAAGGAAAGAGAGGTAGAAGTCGCTTTTTGACCTCTCCTTTTACCAGAATAAACAACAAACAAGGAAGATGTTTGTCTGAAATCTTTAGTAGCCTCTAAATAGAATTTTAGAGCACGGACTACGTCCAAATTGTGTAACAAACGTTCCTTCTTTGAAACTGGATTCGGACACAAAGAAGGTACAACTATCTCCTGGTTAATATTTTTGTTGGAAACAACTTTCGGAAGAAAACCAGGCTTAGTACGCAAAACCACCTTATCTGCATGGAACACCAGATAGGGCGGAGAACACTGCAGAGCAGATAACTCTGAAACTCTTCTAGCAGAAGAAATTGCAACCAAAAACAAAACTTTCCAAGATAATAACTTAATATCTACGGAATGTAAAGGTTCAAACGGAACCCCTTGAAGAACTGAAAGAACTAGATTTAGACTCCAGGGAGGAGTCAAAGGTCTGTAAACAGGCTTGATTCTAACCAGAGCCTGAACAAATGCTTGAACATCTGGCACAGCTGCCAGTCTTTTGTGAAGTAAAACAGATAAAGCAGAGATCTGTCCCTTCAGAGAACTTGCAGATAATCCTTTCTCCAAACCTTCTTGTAGAAAGGATAGAATCTTAGGAATTTTTATCTTGTTCCATGGGAATCCTTTAGATTCACACCAACAGATATATTTTTTCCATATTTTATGGTAAATTTTTCTAGTTACAGGCTTTCTAGCCTGAATCAGAGTATCTATTACAGAATCTGAAAACCCACGCTTTGATAAAATCAAGCGTTCAATCTCCAAGCCGTTAGTTGGAGGGAAACCAGATTCGGATGTTCGAATGGACCTTGAACAAGAAGGTCCTGTCTCAAAGGTAGCTTCCATGGTGGAGCCGATGACATGTTCACCAGGTCTGCATACCAAGTCCTGCGTGGCCACGCAGGAGCTATCAAGATCACCGAAGCCCTCTCCTGATTGATCCTGGCCACCAGCCTGGGAATGAGAGGAAACGGTGGGAATACATAAGCTAGGTTGAAGGTCCAAGGTGCTACTAGTGCATCTACTAGAGTCGCCTTGGGATCCCTGGATCTGGACCCGTAGCAAGGAACCTTGAAGTTCTGACGAGACGCCATCAGATCCATGTCTGGAATGCCCCATAATTGAGTTATTTGGGCAAAGATTTCCGGATGGAGTTCCCACTCCCCCGGATGGAAAGTCTGACGACTCAGAAAATCCGCTTCCCAATTTTCCACTCCTGGGATGTGGATTGCAGACAAGTGGCAGGAGTGATCCTCCGCCCATTGAATTATTTTGGTCACTTCTTCCATCGCCAGGGAACTCCTTGTTCCCCCCTGATGATTGATATATGCAACAGTCGTCATGTTGTCTGATTGAAACCTTATGAATTTGGCCTTTGCTAGTTGAGGCCAAGCTTTGAGAGCATTGAATATCGCTCTCAGTTCCAGAATGTTTATCGGGAGAAGAGATTCTTCCCGAGACCATAGACCCTGAGCTTTCAGGGGTTCCCAGACCGCGCCCCAGCCCACCAGACTGGCGTCGGTCGTGACAATGACCCACTCTGGTCTGCAGAAGCTCATTCCCTGTGACAGATTGTCCAGGGTCAGCCACCAACGGAGTGAATCTCTGGTCTTTTGATCTACTTGAATCGTCGGAGACAAGTCTGTATAATCCCCATTCCACTGTCTGAGCATGCACAGTTGTAATGGTCTTAGATGGATTTGTGCAAAAGGAACTATGTCCATTGCTGCAACCATCAATCCTATTACTTCCATGCACTGCGCTATGGAAGGACGAAGAACAGAATGAAGTACTTGACAAGAGCTCAGAATTTTTGTTTTTCTGACCTCTGTCAGAAAAATCCTCATTTCTAAGGAATCTATTATTGTTCCCAAGAAGGGAACTCTTGTTGACGGGGACAGAGAACTTTTTTCTTTGTTCACCTTCCATCCGTGAGATCTGAGAAAGGCTAGGACGATGTCCGTATGAGCCTTTGCTTTTGACAGAGACGATGCTTAAATCAGGATGTCGTCCAAGTAAGGTACTACTGCAATGCCCCTTGGTCTTAGAACCGCTAGAAGGGACCCTAGGACCTTTGTGAAAATCCTTGGAGCAGTGGCTAATCCGAATGGAAGTGCCACAAACTGGTAATGCTTGTCCAGAAAAGCGAACCTTAGGAACTGATGATGTTCCTTGTGGATAGGAATATGTAGGTACGCAATCCTTTTAAATCCACGGTAGTCATAAATTGATTTTCCTGGATAGTAGGTAGGATCGTTCGAATAGTTTCCATTTTGAACGATGGAACCTTGAGAAATTTGTTTAGGATCTTGAGATCCAAAATTGGTCTGAATGTTCCCTCTTTTTTGGGAACTATGAACAGGTTGGAATAAAAACCCATCCCTTGTTCTCTTATTGGAACAGGATGAATCACTCCCATCTTTAACAGGTCTTCTACACAATGTAAGAATGCCTGTCTTTTTATTTGGTTTGAAGATAATTGAGACCTGTGGAACCTTCCCCTTGGGGGTAGTTCCTTGAACTCCAGGAGATAACCTTGAGAAACTATTTCTAGTGCCCAAGGATCCTGAACATCTCTTGCCCAAGCCTGAGCAAAGAGAGAAAGTCTGCCCCCCACCAGATCCGGTCCCGGATCGGGGGCCATCCCTTCATGCTGTTTTGGTAGCAGTGGTAGGCTTCTTGGCCTGCTTACCCTTGTTCCAGCCTTGCATTGGTCTCCAATTTGGGTTGTGAAGTATTACCCTCTTGCTTAGAGGATGTAGAATTAGAGGCTGGTCCGTTTCTGCGAAAGGGACGAAAATTAGGCTTATTTTTAGCCTTAAAAGACCTATCCTGTTGGAGGGCGTGGCCCTTTCCCCCAGTGATGTCTGAAATAATCTCTTTCAAATCAGGTCCGAATAATGTTTTACCTTTGAAAGAGATGTTAAGCAATTTAGTCTTGGAAGACACATCCGCTGACCAAGACTTTAGCCAAAGCGCTCTGCGCGCCACGATAGCAAACCCTGAATTTTTCGCCGCTAATCTAGCTAATTGCAAAGCGGCATCTAAAATAAAAGAGTTAGCCAATTTAAGTGCTTGAACTCTGTCCATAACCTCCTCATACGAAGATTCTTTATTGAGCGACTTTTCTAGTTCCTCGAACCAGAAACACGCTGCCGTAGTGACAGGAACAATGCATGAAATTGGTTGTAGAAGGTAACCTTGCTGAACAAAAATCTTTTTAAGCAAACCCTCTAATTTTTTATCCATAGGATCTTTGAAAGCACAACTATCTTCGATAGGAATAGTAGTGCGTTTGTTTAGAGTAGAAACCGCCCCCTCGACCTTGGGGACTGTCTGCCATAAGTCCTTTCTGGGGTCGACTATAGGAAATAATTTCTTAAATATAGGGGGGGGGGACAAAAGGTATGCCGGGCCTTTCCCACTCTTTATTTACTATGTCCGCCACCCGCTTGGGTATAGGAAAAGCGTCGTGGGGCACCGGAACCTCTAGGAACTTGTCCATCTTACATAATTTCTCTGGAATGACCAAATTGTCACAATCATCCAGAGTAGATAATACCTCCTTAAGCAGTGCGCGGAGATGTTCTAGTTTAAATTTAAATGTCACAACATCAGGTTCAGCTTGATGAGAAATTTTTCCTGAATCTGAAATTTCTCCCTCAGACAAAACCTCCCTCATGGCCCCTTCAGATTGGTGTGAGGGTAAATCAGAACAGTTATCATCAGCGTCCTCTTGCTCTTCAGTGTTTAAAACAGAGCAATCGCGCTTTCTCTGATAATTAGGCATTTTGGATAAAATGTTTGCTATAGAGTTATCCATTACAGCCGTTAATTGTTGCATGGTAATAAGAATTGGCGCACTAGATGTACTAGGGGCCTCTTGTGTGGGCAAAACTGCTGTAGACACAGAAGGGGATGATGTAGTATCATATTTACTCCCCTCATTTGAGGAATCATCTTGGGCAATATCATTATCTGTGGCATTACTGTCCTTACTTTGTTTGGACACTATGGCACAATTATCACATAAATTTAAATGGGGAGACACCTTTGTTTTCATACATATAGAACATAGCTTATCTGATGGTACAGACATGTTAAACAGGCTTAAACTTGTCAACAAAGCACAAAAAACGTTTTATAATAAAACCGTTACTGTCACTTTAAATTTCAAACTGAAAACACTTTATTACTGAATATGTGAAAAAGTATGAAGGAATTGTTCAAAATTCACCAAAATTTCACCACAGTGTCTTAAAGCCTTAAAAGTATTGCACACCAAATTTCAGAGATTTAACCCTTAAATTAACGGAACCGGAGCCGTTTTTACATTTAACCCCTATACAGTCCCAGCTATATGCTTTGCTGAGACCCAACCAAGCCCAGAGGGGAATACGATACCAAATGATGCCTTCTATAAGCTTTTTCAGTGATTCTTAGCTCCTCACACATGCATCTGCATGCCTTGCTCTCCAAAAACAACTGCGCATTAGTGGAGCGAAAATGAGGCTCTGTCTATAACTAGAAAAGGCCCCCATCTGAAAAAGGTGTCCAACACAGTGCCTGCCGTTTTTCTAAACAATCCCCAAGATTATAATAACCATTAAAAGTTAGAATCTGCAAAATATGCTTAGCAAAGCAATCGTTTTAGCCCAGAAAAATGTCTACCAGTTTTTTAAGCCCTTATGAAGCCCTTTATTCTTTTATTTAACTAAGAAAATGGCTTACCGGTCCCCATAAGGGGAAATGACAGCCATCCAGCATTACATAGTCTTGTTAGAAATATGGCCAGTCATACCTTAAGCAGAAAAGTCTGCCAACTGTTTCCCCCAACTGAAGTTACTTCATCTCAACAGTCCTGTGTGGAAACAGCAATCGATTTTAGTAACGTCTGCTAAAATAATCTTCCTCTTACAAACAGAAATCTTCATCTTTTTTCTGTTTCAGAGTAAATAGTACATACCAGCACTATTTTAAAATAACAAACACTTGATTGAAGAATAAAAACTACATTTAAACACCAAAAAACTCTTAACCATCTCCGTGGAGATGTTGCCTGTGCAACGGCAAAGAGAATGACTGGGGTAGGCGGAGCCTAGGAGGGATCATGTGACCAGCTTTGCTGGGACTCTTTGCCATTTCCTGTTGGGGAAGAGAATATCCCACAAGTAAGGATGACGCCGTGGACCGGACACACCTATGTTGGAGAAAGACACCTCTACACCTTTCAAGGGAGGAAAGCATAATTCTGTCATTATATAAAGCCCTGGTAAGACCTCACCTTGAGTTTGGAGTGCAGTTCTGGGGACCGATTGCTAAAAAAGATATTGCAGAACTAGAAAAAGTTCAGAGAAGGGCCACAAAGCTAATAAGGGGATTGGAGAAATTAACCTATGAGGAGAGGCTAGCCAAACTGGGTCTGTTCTCTTTAGAAAAAAGGCGCTTGAGAGGTGACATGATTACTTTATATAAATATATTCAAGGCCCATATACAGAGATGGCAGAAGCTCTTTTTATTCCAAGAAAATTGGTTCTGACAAGAGGTCATAATTTAAGGTTGGAGGAAAGGAGATTTAATCTCCTGCAACGGAAACGTTTTTTCACTGTAAGAGCAATAAAATTGTGGAACTCATTACCAAAGGAGGTAGTGAATGCCAATACCATAGATACATTTAAAAATAGTCTGGATAAATTTCTGTATATAAACAAAATTCATGGATATGATTGCTAGTATTAAATGGGTCACATTTTAATGGGGTTATTTAAGCTTAACTGGAGCTTTTTGTAAGTATTTTAGATTTGTATAGGTTGAACTCGATGGACTTCAGTCTTTTTTCAACCTTATCTACTATGTTACTATGTTACTATGTTACCTCAGCAGCTTTGCTGAGGTGCCTACCTGACTCGCTAAACTGGAGATCCTCTTCTCTATCCTAGAAAACGATCCAGACTCGACAGGGAAACAACACAGCTGCTTTCCGGTCCTAGAAACGCATGTTTAACGAAGAATCATGCGTTTCTAGACAGAGCCTGCAAATTTCTGATCTGCTTATAATTGTACACTGAGGCGCAGGGAAATGGCGCGCAACTCAGTAAGATCCGCCCATCGTGGGCGTTACTAATAATAACATAATCTCACGGTCGGTATTTTTTGTGAGATAAACCGCCGGGAGAGTAACCACCGGAGCCATAAAAATTACTTATTTCCCTCAGCTCCAGTGCCTGCATATTAATGCTGTCCAGTTCTCTCAGCCTATCAGAGTTTATAGTGTCCCCAATAATAAAGTACATCTCCCAACTGAGCCCTTTATATTGTATAATATGCAAAAGTGAAGTGCTCCCTTTTTTCCTTTCTGAGTGTTCTGTAATCCCAGAAATAATAAAGTAGCACTTACCTCATATGTCTGCCTGACAGCAAGGCAGTTCACCAGGTTTGAGAGGTCCTCTCCCTCACATGGACCTGTCAAAGAAAATAAATTCCTGAGTAAATATCCCGCAGGTTTTCAGTGTTAGGGCAGCATCAGTATATGGGAGGCGCAGTGAGAATTATGTCCCACAAGTTCCCATTGCTCTAAAGCCACCACTGCTCTACTGAAGAGACTGATATGGACTACGGCTACACCCTAGGACAAAGCAGCACAAACTAGTACTACTTTAAAAATAATAAACTCTTGATTGAAGAATCTTTTCTAACACCTAACTTTACCACTTCCTAGCACTAACGTAGGCAAAGAGAATGACTGGGTTGGGAGGAAAGGGAGGTGATATTTAACAGCCTTTGCTGTGGTGCTCTTTGACGCCTCCTGCTGACCAGGAGGTGAATATCCCAATAGTAATTAAGATGATCCGTGGACTCACTGTGTCATTATAAAGAAAACATACTTGTGCACTAACATGAATGGTAATAAGCCTCCTACTCTAATAACCCCTAACCCACCACACAGCTGACCACAAAGTCCCCACTAAACTATTAACCCCTAAATCGTCACTGCAAAATACCTAACTAATCAATTAACCCCTAAACCACCACAAACCCCACCACAAAATACCCACTAACATCTGAACCCTCTAACAATTAACCCCCCCAACCCAAAAACTAACCTTACATATAAAAAAAACTAACCTTACCTTAAAAAATAAAAAAAACTAACCTTACCTGAAAATTAAACAAACCTAAAATTACAAAAAAAAACTACCATTAAAGAAAATAAAAAACCTGCCATTACAGAAAAAAAATTACCAAAAATAATTTGGGTTATGTTTAGAGGATTTGGGTAATGTTTAGAGGATATCAGGAAAAAACTGGATAATATTAAGGTAAATAAAACTCCAGTTCCAGATGGAATACACCCAAGGGTGTTAAGGGAACTTAGCACTGTTATAGACAAACCTCTACTCTTAATTTTTCAAGACTCATTATCCTCAGGAATGGTACTCCAGGATTGGCGTAAAGCTGATGTGGTGCCACTCTTCAAAAAGGGAAGCAGGGATGATCCAGGAAGCTATAGACCAGTTAGTCTGACCTCAATAATGGGGAAGATATTTGAAGGGATTATATTGATGAGCATATTCGTGTAAACAAGATTATGAGTTCTAATCAGCATGGCTTTAGGAGAAATAGATCATGTCAAACTAATCTAATTAGATTCTACGAGGAAGTAAGTAAAAATATAGATAAAGGGGAATCAGTTGATGTGATATACTTAGATTTTGCAAAGGCATTTGATACAGTGCCACATGAGAGATTAATGCACAAAATGAAGGGACTGGGAATAGCTGAAAATGTTAGCTCATGGATAAATAACTGGATAAAAGATAGGGACGACGAGTAGTAGTAAATGGACCATACTCAGATTGGAGAAAGGTAATCAGTGGAGTCCCCCAGGGATCAGTACTGGGCCCTGTTCTTTTTAATATTTTTATAAATGACTTGGAGCAAGGATTAAATAGCGACATCTCTATTTTTGCAGATGATACTAAGTTAAGTAAGGCCATTAGGTCATAGCAGGATGAACTTTCAATACAAAGGGATCTGCAAAAATTAGAAGTATGGGCAAGTAAAAGGAAAATGAGATTTAATACGGAAAAATGCAAGGTTCTACATTTTGGAAGTAAAAATAAGCAGGCAACATATTTTTTAAATGGGACAAGACTTAGCCAAACAGAGGAGGAAAGGGATTTGGGAGTAGTAATAGATAACAAGCTAAAGATGGATGCACAATGCAGGGCAGCGGCTTCAAAGGCTAATAAGATACTAGCATGTATTAAAAGAGGCATTGATTCAAGGGAGGAAAGTATAATTTTGTCACTATATAAAGCCCTGGTACGACCTCACCTTGAGTATGGAGTGCAGTTCTGGGGACCGATTGCAAAAAACATAATTTATGCTTACCTGATAAATTCCTTTCTTCTGTTGTGTGATCAGTCCACGGGTCATCATTACTTCTGGGATATTATCTGCTCCCCTACAGGAAGTGCAAGAGGATTCACCCAGCAGAGTTGCTATATAGCTCCTCCCCTCTACGTCACCTCCAGTCATTCGACCAAAGACCAACGAGAAAGGAGAAACCAAGGGTGTAGTGGTGACTGAATTATAATTTAAAAAATATGTACCTGCCTTAAAAAAACAGGGCGGGCCGTGGACTGATCACACAACAGAAGAAAGGAATTTATCAGGTAAGCATAAATTATGTTTTCTTCTGTTATGTGTGATCAGTCCACGGGTCATCATTACTTCTGGGATACCAATACCAAAGCAAAAGTACACGGATGACGGGAGGGATAGGCAGGCTCATTATACAGAAGGAACCACTGCCTGAAGAACCTTTCTCCCAAAAATAGCCTCCGAAGAAGCAAAAGTGTCAAATTTGTAAAATTTGGAAAAAGTATGAAGCGAAGACCAAGTTGCAGCCTTGCAAATCTGTTCAACAGAGGCCTCATTCTTAAAGGCCCAAGTGGAAGCCACAGCTCTAGTGGAATGAGCTGTAATTCTTTCAGGAGGCGGCTGTCCAGCAGTCTCATAGGCTAAACGTATTATGCTACGAAGCCAAAAAGAGAGAGAGGTAGCAGAAGCTTTTTGACCTCTCCTCTGTCCAGAATAAACGACAAACAGGGAAGAAGTTTGGCGAAAATCTTTAGTTGCCTGCAAGTAGAACTTGAGGGCACGAACTACATCCAGATTGTGTAGAAGACGTTCCTTCTTTGAAGAAGGATTTGGACACAAGGATGGAACAACAATCTCTTGATTGATATTCCTGTTAGTGACTACCTTAGGTAAGAACCCAGGTTTAGTACGCAGAACTACCTTGTCTGAGTGAAAGATCAGATAAGGAGAATCACAATGTAGGGCTGATAACTCAGAGACTCTTCGAGCCGAGGAAATAGCCATTAAAAATAGAACTTTCCAAGATAACAATTTTATATCAATGGAATGAAGGGGTTCAAACGGAACACCCTGTAAAACGTTAAGAACTAAGTTTAAACTCCATGGCGGAGCAACAGTTTTAAACACAGGCTTGATCCTAGCTAAAGCCTGACAAAAGGCCTGGATGTCTGAATTGTCTGACAGACGCCTGTGTAACAAGATGGACAGAGCTGAGATCTGTCCCTTTAATGAGCTAGCCGATAAACCCTTTTCTAAACCTTCTTGTAGAAAAGACAATATCCTAGGAATCCTAACCTTACTCCAGGAGTAATCTTTGGATTCACACCAGTATAGGTATTTACGCCATATTTTATGGTAAATCTTTCTGGTAACAGAAAAACCACGTTTTGATAAAATCAAGCGTTCAATTTCCAAGCAGTCAGCTTCAGAGAAGTTAGACTTTGATGTTTGAATGGACCCTGAATCAGAAGGTCCTGTCTTAGAGGTAGAGACCAAGGCGGACAGGATGACATGTCCACTAGATCTGCATACCAAGTCCTGCGCGGCCATGCAGGCGCTATTAGAATCACTGATGCTCTCTCCTGTTTGATTTTGGCAATCAATCGAGGAAGCAGTGGGAAGGGTGGAAACACATAAGCCACCCTGAAGTTCCAAGGTGCTGTCAAAGCATCTATCAGAACCGCTCCCGGATCCCTGGATCTGGATCCGTAGCGAGGAAGTTTGGCGTTCTGGCGAGACGCCATGAGATCTATCTCTGGTTTGCCCCAACGTTGAAGTATTTGGGCAAAGACCTCCGGATGAAGTTCCCACTCCCCCGGATGAAGAGTCTGGCGACTCAAGAAATCCGCCTCCCAGTTCTCCACTCCCGGGATGTGGATCGCTGACAGGTGGCAAGAGTGAGACTCTGCCCAGCGAATTATCTTTGATACTTCTATCATTGCTAGGGAGCTTCTTGTCCCTCCTTGATGGTTGATGTAAGCTACAGTCGTGATGTTGTCCGACTGAAACCTGATGAACCCCCGAGTCTTTAACTGGGGCCAAGCTAGAAGGGCATTGAGAACTGCTCTCAATTCCAGAATGTTTATTGGCAGGAGACTTTCCTCCTGACTCCATTGTCCCTGAGCCTTCAGAGAATTCCAGACAGCGCCCCAACCTAGAAGGCTGGCGTCTGTTGGTACAATTGTCCAGTCCGGCCTGCTGAACGGCATCCCCCTGGACAGATGTGGCCGAGAAAGCCACCATAGAAGAGAGTTTCTGGTCTCTTGATCCAGATTCAGAGTGGGGGACAAATCTGAGTAATCCCCATTCCACTGACTCAGCATGCACAATTGCAGCGGTCTGAGATGTAGGCGTGCAAAGGGAACTATGTCCATTGCTGCTACCATTAAGCCGATCACCTCCATGCATTGAGCTACTGACGGGAGTTGAATGGAATGAAGGACACGGCATGCATTTAGAAGCTTTGTTAATCTGTCTTCTGTCAGATAAATCTTCATTTCTACAGAATCTATAAGAGTCCCCAAGAATGGAACTCTCGTGAGAGGAAAGAGAGAACTCTTCTTTTCGTTCACTTTCCATCCATGCGACCTTAGAAATGCCAGAACTAACTCTGTATGAGACTTGGCAGTTTGAAAGCTTGAAGCTTGTATCAGAATGTCGTCTAGGTACGGAGCTACCGAAATTCCTCGCGGTCTTAGTACCGCCAGAAGGGCACCCAGAACCTTTGTAAAGATTCTTGGAGCCGTAGCCAATCCGAATGGAAGGGCTACAAACTGGTAATGCCTGTTTAAGAAGGCAAACCTTAGATACCGGTAATGATCCTTGTGAATCGGTATGTGAAGGTAAGCATCCTTTAAATCCACTGTGGTCATGTACTGACCCTCTTGGATCATGGGTAAGATTGTCCGAATAGTTTCCATCTTGAACGATGGAACTCTTAGGAATTTGTTTAGGATCTTTAAATCCAAGATTGGCCTGAAAGTTCCCTCTTTTTTGGGAACCACAAACAGGTTTGAGTAAAACCCTTGTCCTTGTTCCGACCGCGGAACCGGATGGATCACTCCCATTAATAATAGATCTTGTACACAGCGTAGAAACGCGTCCTTCTTTATTTGGTTTGTTGACAACCTTGACAGATGAAATCTCCCTCTTGGGGGAGAGAATTTGAAGTCTAGAAGGTATCCCTGAGATATGATCTCTAGCGCCCAGGGATCCTGGACATCTCTTGCCCAAGCCTGGGCGAAGAGAGAGAGTCTGCCCCCCACTAGATCCGGTCCCGGATCGGGGGCCCTCGGTTCATGCTGTCTTTGGGGCAGCAGCAGGTTTACTGGTCTGCTTGCCCTTGTTCCAGGACTGGTTAGGCTTCCAGCCTTGTCTGTAACGAGCAACAGCTCCTCCCTGTTTTGGTGCAGTGGAAGTTGGCGCTGCTCCTGCTTTGAAATTCCGAAAGGGACGAAAATTAGACTGTCTAGCCTTAGCTTTGGCTTTGTCTTGAGGTAGAGCGTGGCCCTTACCTCCTGTAATGTCAGCAATAATTTCTTTCAAACCGGGCCCAAATAAAGTTTGCCCCTTGAAAGGTATATTAAGTAATTTGGACTTAGAAGTTACATCAGCCGACCAGGATTTTAGCCACAGCGCCCTGCGTGCCTGAATGGCGAATCCTGAATTCTTAGCCGTAAGTTTGGTTAAATGTACTACGGCCTCCGAAATGAATGAATTAGCTAGTTTAAGGACTCTAAGCCTGTCCGTAATGTCGTCCAGCGTAGCTGAACTAAGGTTCTCTTCCAGAGACTCAATCCAAAATGCTGCCGCAGCCGTGATCGGCGCGATGCATGCAAGGGGTTGTAATATAAAACCTTGTTGAACAAACATTTTCTTAAGGTAACCCTCTAATTTTTTATCCATAGGATCTGAAAAGGCACAGCTATCCTCCACCGGGATAGTGGTACGCTTAGCTAAAGTAGAAACTGCTCCCTCCACCTTAGGGACCGTTTGCCATAAGTCCCGTGTGGTGGCGTCTATTGGAAACATCTTTCTAAATATTGGAGGGGGTGAGAACGGCACACCGGGTCTATCCCACTCCTTAGTAACAATTTCAGTTAATCTCTTAGGTATAGGAAAAACGTCAGTACTCGCCGGTACCGCAAAGTATTTATCCAACCTACACATTTTCTCTGGTATTGCAACAGCGTTACAATCGTTGAGAGCTGCTAAGACCTCCCCTAGTAATACACGGAGGTTTTCCAATTTAAATTTAAAATTTGAAATATCTGAATCCAATCTGTTTGGATCAGAACCGTCACCCACAGAATGAAGCTCTCCGTCCTCATGCTCTGCCAGCTGTGACGCAGTATCAGACATGGCCCTAGAATTATCAGCGCACTCTGTTCTCACCCCAGAGTGATCACGCTTGCCTCTTAGTTCTGGTAATTTAGCCAAAACTTCGGTCATAACAGTAGCCATATCTTGTAATGTTATCTGTAATGGCTGCCCAGATTTTTTGTACTAGGCGCCATAATATCACGCACCTCCCGGGCGGGAGATGCAGGTACTGACACGTGAGGCGAGTTAGTCGGCATAACTCTCCCCTCGCTATTTGGTGAAATTTGTTCAATTTGTACAGATTGGCTTTTATTTAAGGTAGCATCAATACAGTTAGTACATAAATTTCTATTGGGCTCCACCTTGGCATTGGAACAAATGACACAGGTGTCTTCCTCTGAATCAGACATGTTTAACACACTGGCAATAAACATGCAACTCGGTTACAATTTTATTTAATAAAAACGTACTGTGCCTCAAGAAGCACTAAACGATTAAATGACAGTTGAAATAATGAACTGAAAAACAGTTATAGCATCACTCTTAACAAACAACACAACTTTTTAGCAAAGGTTTGTTCCCATTAGTAAAATAACACTAATTAAATTTTAAACATAAAAATTACAGAGCAACGTTTTAAATCACAGTCACTATATAAGTCTCACAGCTCTGCTGAGAGAATCTACTTCCCTTCAAAGAAGTTTGAAGACCCCTGAGTTCTGTTAGAGATGAACCGGATCATGCAGAAAAACTGACTGGAAATTTTTGATGCGTAGCAAAGAGCGCCAAAAACGGCCCCTCCCTCTCACACACAGCAGTGAGAGAGAAACGAAACTGTCATAATTAACACAAGCAAACTGCCAAGTGGAAAATAATGCCCAAATACTTATTCACTCAGTACCTCATTAATGCAAACGATTCTACATTCCAGCAAAAACGTTTAACATGAAAAATACCTAATAAAAGGTTTAATGTACTTTTACAGAGTAATTCCGGTGAAATACCATCCCCAGAATACTAAAGTGTAGAGTATACATACATGTTCATTATAACGGTATGGCAGGATTTTTTCATCAATTCCATTCAGAAAATAAAACTGCTACATACCTCAATGCAGATTCAACTGCCCGCTGTCCCCTGATCTGAAGTTTTTACCTCCCTCAGATGGCCGAGAAACAGCAATATGATCTTAACTACTCCGGTTAAAATCATAAGAAAAACTCTGGTAGATTCTTCTTCAAACTCTGCCAGAGGGGTAATAACACGCTCCGGTGCTATTGTAAAATAACAAACTTTTGATTGAAGTTCTAAAAACTAAGAATAATCACCATAGTCCTCTCACACCTCCTATCTAGTCTTTGGGTGCAAGAGAATGACTGGAGGTGACGTAGAGGGGAGGAGCTATATAGCAACTCTGCTGGGTGAATCCTCTTGCACTTCCTGTAGGGGAGCAGATAATATCCCAGAAGTAATGATGACCCGTGGACTGATCACACATAACAGAAGAAAAAGATATTGCAGAACTAGAAAAAGTTCAGAGAAGGGCCACAAAGCTAATAAGGGGATTGGAGAATTTAACCTATGAGGAGAGGCTAGCCAAACTGGGTCTGTTTTCTTTAGAAAAAAGGCACTTGAGAGGTGACATGATTACTTTATATAAATATATTCAAGGCCCATATACAGAGATGGCAGAAGCGCTGTTTATTCCAAGAAAATTGTTTGACAAGAGGGTACAATTTAAGGTTGGAGGAAAGAACGGAAACGTTTTTTCACTGTAAGAGCAATAAAATTGTGGAACTCATTACCAAAGGAGGTAGTGAATGCCAATACCCTAGATACATTTAAAAATAGTCTGGATACATTTCTGTATATAAACAAAATTCATGGATATGATTGCTAATATTAAATGGGTCACCTTTTAGTGGGGTTATTTAAGCTTAACTGGAGCATTTTGTAAGTATTTTAGATTTGTATAGGTTGAAGTCGATGGACATCAGTCTTTTTTCAACCTTATTTACTATGTTACTATGTTATGTTACTATGTAACAGAAACTTAAAAAAACAACTAACCTTACCTGTAAAAATAAAAAACCTAGCCTTAACTGAAAAAAACAAAAACTACCATTACAGAAAAAAAACAAAAAACAGATTACCAAAAATAACTAACAGTAACTTTAAATTAAAAAAAATCTAACCTTACCTTTAAAAATAAAAAAACCTAACCTTACCATCAAAAAAAAACAAAACCTTACCTTCAAAATAAAAAAATTTAACCTTAAAGAGACACTCAAGTCAAAATTAAACTTTCATTATTCAGATAGAGCATGCAATTTTAAGCAACTAAGTAGCCACCATTAACACAATGAGCAGAGTCTTTTTATATTTAAACTTTTTGAGTCACTAGCTCCTACTGAGCATATACAAGAATTCACAGAATAAACGTATATGTATTTGTGATTGGCTGATGGCTGTCACATGGTACGTGTATGCATTTGTTATTCGTTGATGGCTGTCACATGGTATGGGGGAGTGGAAATAGACATAACTTTAAAATTGTCAGAAAAAAATCTACTAGTCATTTAAAGTTTAGAATGTGCTATTGCATTGTCTTGTTATCTTGCATTTGTTGATTAGGCAAATCAACTATGTTTACTGGTCTTTAAACTGTAAAATAAACAAACCTACCATTACAAAAAATAAAAAACTGCCATTACAGAAAAAACAGTTATGCCTATTCTAAAACCCCACTTTAAAAAAAAAAAAAAAAAAAAAACTATATTAACACTAAAACAAGTGATTTAGGTCTTTTTCAAATTGGAAAAAAAAAAACAACACCAATCTACAAGTAACCCTCCGCCACCAAAAAAAAAGGCCATCTAAGAAACGACCCTGAAAAGGTCATTTGGCTGGGCATTGCCCTTAGAATGGCATTTAGCTCTTTTGTTGCCCAAAAAAAAACATAAATTATGCTTACTTGATAATTTTCTTTTCTTCAGATGGAAAGAGACCACAGCTGCATTCATTACTTTTGGGAAATAAGAACCTGGCCACTAGGAGGAGGCAAAGACACCCCAGCCAAAGGCTTAAAGTAAAGTTCAATTTCAACTCACTGCTCAGCACCCATGTAAACAAATATAAAAGTCGCTAACTTTTTAAAAAAAAAAAGTATATGAATTTAGCGTAATTTATATACATATTATAGCAATGTTTCTTACTGTTACTCCTCCCCCAGTCTACTTCCTTATTTTCCTCTAATGACGTAGCGATCGTAAGAAGAAGCTGACGTCGTCACTTCAATGCTCGTGCACAAGACCGGCTTCGATATGCGCAAGCGTATTGTATCTTCCTTCGCGCATGCGTACAAATTTTCAGTCCGTTCCTTAGTTCATTCCGGAGCATATCATGCACGAGCATGACGACTAGGAGGACAATAGCTTTGCGTGAGACTGAATGATGGCGCGGGTAAAAAGGGGCAGGACGCCCCGGGGGAAGTGAATGAATTGGATGGAAAATTTAGAAAACATGTCAATCAAAAGGCAAACAATGTTGGGTGGACAATTGCGGCAATAGGGACGGTAAATGTAAATTAAAAAATGAAAAGACAGGCATAATTTTAACAGTTTTGATGAATGAACATTATACTTTTTTCAATTGATAATTATAATACTGTAATCGAGACCCGCGGACTTGAACTTCACTTTAAATATTCCTCCCACTCCCCTCATCCCCCAGTCATTCTGCCGAGAAACAATGAACAGTAGAATAAATATCAGGGTGAAAAGGTGCCAGAAGAATAAAAATACAGACGCCCCACATAAAAAATACGGGTTGGGAGCTGTGGACCCTTTCCATCTGAAGAAAAGAAAATTATCAGGTAAGCATAATTTATGTTTTTCTTCATAAATGGAAAGAGTCCACAGCTGCATTCATTACTTTTGGGAAAACAATACCCAAGCTATAGAGGACACTGAATTCCAAGACGGGAGGGTACAAGAGGCGGCCCATTCTTAAGGCACCAGGCCTGAAACCACTACCCAACAAAACTCTGCTTTGTCTGAAGCCGAGAACATTGAAAGGAAAAAGCCCCAAGGACACTGACCCACAGATAGTCCGGAAGCCTAGCTAGAGACCGCAAAATCAGAATCAACTGAGCCAACAGTCCTCCAGGAGGCACCGACGCCCAGTGGTCGGCTCCAACCACATACCCCTTACTAGCAAAGGGAACACTAGCACAAAACTCCCAAAGGGACAGGGCAAGAAAAATGAATGGAAATCGAAAGGACACTGCAAAATTCCATAAAGGAAGATCCCCAGAACGAGCCCAGCTCATAAAGACCCACATGGATCCAAAACAAATAACGGGAGGCAACACCCAGACCAACATAACACAAGGTCTAGGACCGGGCATTCCGAACAGCGATTTTTACTCTCAACATTGAGTGGAAACACCGAAATGACAACTGAAGACTTATCCTCAAGTCGTCAGCACTTAGAATACTGTACTATTCAACACAAAGACGTGTAGCAGACCCAGACAAGGTAAACACCCGAGTCAAGAACACGCAGCCATCATCAGGACAACCCAGAGAGAGAATACATACTAAGAAGTAAAATGCGGCTAAACAAGATATCAGATTGTAAAAACTCCAAGACAGAGGGCACCCTCTAGACAATTCCAGCCGCCAGACCGACACATAGGTCCCAAAAGGGGAGAAGTATAGAACCTCAACTAGGCCCATTACACCCCCGAGGAACAACAATCTCAGGACCTACTCCCAGCCAGGCCAGCCCAAGCATCAGTAAATCAGAAAACAGGGGGAACAGAAGAACCCCGACACCCGCTCACAAAAGAGCGGGGGGAAAAATGGCTACAGTCATTCCACAGAGCTCGGGAACCCCCCAGAAATTCCATAAAGACAACCGACAAGGCCAAAGACCCAGAAGAGTCTAGCAAAGGCCCAATCTCCACATGGAGCCAGCAAGACTTCAGATAGAACAGAACAACCAGAGAGCATGCCTCCCTCCAAACAGGTTAAACTCTCTGTTACGTTCCCTGAATCTAGGAAAAGTCCTAAACAAGGCCTACATAGGAGAACAAGCCCCCCCCCCAAGAAAAAAGGGGGCCCTTAGAGACAGAGCACCTGCCTACGAGACACAAATCCACAGGCTGAATAAGAGAGCACTCTCCAATGCAGATGAACCTGGAAGGAATCCCCTGAAAACTTAGCGCACAGAAGGGTGCATTAGCTGCAAAGGTTACCCTATAACCCCTCTCCTGCAGAACCGCAACGCCATCAGGTTACTTCAGCAAACCAACCAAGGGAAACTGTACATTGAGCGTAAGCAAAGCCAATGAGTAGCGGCACTCAGGAAATCTGGCCAACCGTGACCAGATCTACAAGCCAGACCAAAGGTCATAACTCAAATTCCCGGAACAGGAGAAACCCAAACCCATCCTGGATCCTGAAAAGACCGGTAACAATCCGCAACGGGATCCACAAGGGAAAACGCTGAGCAAAAGCCTCAGCAACTGGAAGAACCAGGGCGATGACAGGTTTGAGCCCCCAATTGTTTAATACAAACAATATCCCAGAAATTTAAACACCCTGTCTGACATAGAAAACAGACCCACAGGGAGATATTAATGTAATGTCCAGGAGAACCCGGAGAACGAGAACACCTCACACAAGTCCCGACCAAAGGAAGAGACCACCACATACCAAAGTCTAATGCTCCAAAAGGAGCTAAGGCATCTCGAACAGACACTAGAGCCCATAGGCGTTCGACTGCCACAGGACATCCAAGGCAAGGGAATACCACGAGGACAAGGTCACTCGATTAAAAGCTAGTCTCCACCTCATCATACGAGACAGAGGAGTACCTGAAACCAAGGATGCATCCCCAGATCCGGGAAAATTCTAAGCAGAGTCCAAAAGAACTCTCTTGAAGGGAAATCCAGGTCCCCAAAGGAGACCCAACTCATATGGAGGAAACCTAACCCATATGGAGAAGTCTAAAGGTCTCACGGACTAGAGAACCACGGAAGGAACACGTCCAACAGGACAATTCCTAGAGCCTCCGAAAGGCCAAACGGCCTTAAGCCAGCAGTATGGAGGCGCTAAACCCCCAAACCTCCCACATGAGGAAGAATACTCTAGATCCCGAGAGAATCGGAAGCAAAAGGACTGAATCAGTCCTTCCAGCCTCACGGACCCACAAGTCCTTGTTAGAATGCTTAGCTGAAACTTGTAAAATAAAAACAAGAAAAACAAATAATAAAAGTAAGCACTCTACGCCTCGCCTGGACCAGCCAGCCAGAACAGGCGCCACGTGTCTGAACAGGCCACGAGACAGAAGATCTGAACCCAAGCAGGACCAGCCTGCAACAGGGCCATAACTGGAAATCTGCCTAAATCCTCCCTCAGAGGGGAAGAGAATAACAGACAAAACATAGGACTAACATGTCCCTTAACTTCCACAGAAGTAAACAGCGAGATTCGATCCCAGAGAAAGTTCCCGAAGGAAACATAGAATTAAAATAAAAGTCATCCTAACCAGAAAAAATAAAATAAAAGGCAGTCCGTAGGCAAACGCCTAAGAAGAAATAGGCATACCCGCAGGACCAGCCAAACGGAGCCCTGATCTTCCAACAAAAACTGGGAAGGATCTCAACAACCGACAATCAGGAGATTACGCCATCCCCACATGTCTAATGAGGTGAACGATTCGAATCAGAATACTGCGGATTCCCGTATCCGTTAAAGATAGGATCCTCTAATAACTCAAAAACATGTCCGAGTAAAACGCGAAGGCGCGTTATTCTGTAACGAAAGGCACAACACTCAGGGACAGCTACACCCACAGAGAACTGTATAGGCCCACCAAAGGCCGGGAGACTCGGGACAATCGGGCACGAGCACAAACACAAATAAACGTCTGGGCTTTGCAAACGCATAATCGCCAAAAATATGTGAAAGCGAAAACGAGCTGCAACCTCCTGGGGAAACAAGCCGCCCTGCAAGGAGGGATTAACATAATATGGGTTACCCGCATGTGTAGTAGTAGGGAGCATTAGGGAACTTGCCTCTCGGAGTACAGAACCCCCAGAGGCAGATGATTCAGCGGACCCTTGATTCCCCGAGCCCGAGGAACAAGGCGCTCTAATACGGCATATCTACCATAACTGATTGACAAGAAGAATCTGAAATTTGAACAGTCTCAGCATCAGAATTTTCCATAACTGGATAGAGAATATAATAATATGGACTAAAGAAAAATCAAAACAGCACCTGACACCCACAATGGCTGGGGCACTCACCACCTCCTAGAACCAGACACTAGCAGACCCTAATTTTTCAGTCGCCACACGGTCAAACACGTCAAGTCACAAGGTGAACCGTACAGTCCAAAAAAAGCACACCCAACCAAAAGATTGCGTCACTTCCAAAGGCCCCTATGTTCTAAGCCAAGAGCCCAGTTAACACTGCACATAAGCAGATTGAATCAAATAACAAACATGATTAAAAAAAAACCCTGTTCAATAATCCCCCTCGGGAGATATTAACCCTCGATTCAAAGAACAAAAGGAGCCTCACTGAGGCCCTATATTCTATACTTAATAAGTCCCGCAGGATAGTACCTTACAGGAAACAAATAAGACACAGTACATTCAGATAAAGTAACATGAACCGATCTTACCGGAATCTACGCCGTGGAACAGGAACACGGCCCTTCAAGTGTGAAGAATATAAGCAGCGTCTCCGCCATGGACTTGAGAGAAGAAAGCAGGCAGTGAAGCGAAGTTTGACAACGCTGATTGCTTGTGGAGCTGTTAACATGAGTCGGGATGGTTTCGCAGAAAGACTCCGGACTCTAACTTTCGCCCATGCTCTCACTAAGAGGCTGACAGGACTGCTTAAAACTCCAGTCCCATGCCAAAGAGTACTACCCTCCATAAGAGACAAAACAAACTTCTGACACTTCTCTGCCAACCTCCTGGGACGAAAGGCAAAGAATGAATGGGGGATGAGGGGAGTATTTAAGCCTTTGGCTGGGGTGTCTTTGCCTCCTCCTGGTGGCCAGGTTCTTATTTCCCAAAAGTAATGAATGCAGCTGTGGACTCTTCCCAGCAGTGGTCTTCTTATCTTCATCCAGGCAAGAGGCGATGTCCTTTTCATGCAGTCACCAGCCACACACTGAATTTTAAATGCGAGGTACCCTTTTAAATAGGGGTACATTTGAATTCCTATTGGTTGATTAAAATTTGAAAATAAGCCAATAGGAATGCAAGTGTACCCCTATATAAAGGGGGCACATCACCTTCAAAATTCAGTGTGGGGCTGGTGACTGACCGCATGAAGAGGATGTCGGGGACAGAAGATAAGAAGATGGATGTAGATAAGAAGACCACCACCAAGATGAAGATACGAAGACCGATGCCGGTATGAAGATAAGAAGACCACTGCTGGGATGAAGATGGAGCGTTGCAGCCGGATTAAACTTTGGTGAGTACCATCTTTGGGGTTTAGTGTTAGGATTTATTTGGGTGTGGTTTTTTTGTTTCTTTTTTGTTTTGTTTTAAGAATAGTTTTTTTTTTTTTATTGGCAGCTAAACAGCAAAATGCCCTTCTAAGGGCATTGCCCAGCCATATGCCCTTTTCAGGGCAATTTTTAGAGTAGTTTTTTTTTTAGATAGCCTTTTTTTTGGGGGGGGGGTTACTTGTAGATTGATGTTGGGGGGTTTCTAATTTGAAAAAGAGCTAAATAACTTTACGGCAATGCCCTACAAAAGGCCTTTGAAGGGATTTTGCTGTAGTTTAGTGTTACTATAGGTCTTTTTTTATTTTGGGTAGTTTTTTTTTTTGTGAGGTTTGAGAGTAGGCATGTTTTTTTTGGGGGGGGGGTTTGTAATGGTAGTTTTTTTTTCTCTGTAATGGTTTATTTTTCAGGTAAGGGTAGGTTTTTATTTTTCAGGTAAGGATAGGTTCTTTTATTTTAAAGGTAAGGTTAGGTTTTTAATTTTTAAAGGTAAGGTTAGGTTTTTTCTTTAAACTGTTAGATTGTTTTTTTTTTTTTCAAATAAGGTTAGTTTTTGGGGGGTTAACTTAGGGGTGTTAGGTTAGGAGGGTTAGCTGGTCAGTGTCAGATGTCAGTGGGTAGTATTGCATTTTAGGGTTAATACAGAAGTGGGGTAGTTTGTGATGTGAGGGAGTGGCGGTTTAGTGGTTAAAAGTGTAGATTGGTGCAACTGTTTCCTCCGGCTAAACTCTTTCAGGTTGCGTAAAAAGTTTGAGCGTTAAAGGGCTACTGAATCCAAATTTTTTCTTTCATGATTAATTTATTTTAGAGCATGCAATTTTAAGCAACTTTCTAATTTATTCAAATTTTCTTTGTTCTCTTGAATCTTTTGGTTCAGTACCCTGGATAGCACTTGCTAATTGGTGGGTACATTTAGCCAGAAATCAGCAAGCTGTATCCAGGTGCTGAACCAAAGGTGGTCTGGCCCATAAGCTTACATTCCTGCCTTTTCAAATAAAGATACCAAGAGAACAAAGAAAAATTGATAATAGGAGTAAATTAGAAAGTTGCTTAAAATTACATGCTGTATCTGAATCATGAAAGCAACTGCCGCCCAACGTCACCCATAGAAAATATGAGGAGCGTAAATTACTGCAAAATCGTTCAAATGAATCCGCAGTAATTTTAACAGCGTGCCACTTGTAATTTGGACTTGCGAGTAAAAAAAAAACTGCAATCTCGCCCTCTGGGCCAAAATGTATTTCCCACAAAGGGCCAGATTACAAGTGGAGCATTATTTAACGCCAGATCACAGCTCAAGCATTAACTCCGCTAGAAGGGAACTTTTTGTGCGTGTAGGGTAGCGTTCATAGTATAAAGTTGAAAGTAAATTGTTTTCGCTTGCGCACTAACTCAATGTGTGTAAAAAGCCAAACTTAGAATATCACGCCTTCAAACACCCTACTCACACACAAACCCGATTGCATATTTTCAAGTGCACTAACCCAACTTGAAAATAGCAGAATATGTTCTATGTATTCATAAATTATATATATATTATATACACACATACATACACATAATTATATAGAGGTATAGATATATTCATATATATATATATATATATATATATATATATAGGAATATCTATTTAAAAGCACATAGAACATATACCCTTATGTGCAGAACATTGGAATGCCAAATATTTACAATAAATACACAATATAACACTTAATTAAATATGAATATTTCATAAATATGTTTTTTTCATGTTTTCATCTACTTAAAGGGACAGTCAACACCAGAATTTTTGTTGTTTAAAAAGATAGATAATCCCTTTATTACCCATTCCCTGGTTTTGCATAACCAACACAGTTATAATAATACACTTTTTACCTCTGTGATTAATTTGTATCTAAGCCTCTGCAAACTGCCCCCTTATTTCAGTTCTTTTGACAGACTTGCATTTTAGCCAACCAATGCTTTCTCCTAGGTAACTTCATGTTGTGAGCTCAATGTTATGTATATGACACACATGAACTAATGCATTCACATAAGAGGCGTCCTTCAAGGTCTAAGAAATTAGCATATGAGCCTACCTAGGTTTAGCTTTCAACTAAGAATACCAAGAGAACAAAGCAAAATTGGTGATAAAAGTAAATTAGAAAGTTGTTTAAATACATGCCCTATTTGAATCATGAAAGTTTATTTTGGACTTGACTGTCCTTTTAACTGCAAAGGGCTGCAATGCACTTATATAAATGTTTATATGTGTATATATATCTGTAAATACATATATACAGAGATTATATATATATACATATATATATATATATATATATATATATATATATACACATATATATACACACATATATATATATATATACACATATATATATATATATATATATATATATATATATACACACATATATATATATATATACACATATATATATATACACATATATATATATATATATATATATATATATATATATATATATATATATATATATATATATATACATACATACACACACACATAAATACTAAATCTAGACACCAATTAGCACAGGGTTCTAAACCAAAAATGGGCCAGCTCCTAAGCTTACGTTCCTGCTTTTTCAAATAAAGATACCAAGATAACGAAGAAAAATTGATAATAGGAGTAAATTAAAAAGTTGCTTAAAATTGCTTGCTCTATCTGAATCATGAAAGAAAAAAATTTAGTTTCATATCTATAGTGACCATATTGCCTCTTTAAAAAGGGACACATATGAAAAATACATATGCCAGGGTTCTTATATGAAACATTTCTTTACACAGCTCTGATAACAGCCCTGACAGATGTATTTTTCATATGTCCCTTTTTAAAGCGGCAATATGGTCACCCTATTCATATCCCTTTAATCATTTAATCAGGATAATAGCTCTGGGACAAGGTAGTGTGCAGCTGGCATGTGCAGACACAGTCTCTTTATCTCCCTCCTCATTTCAAAGAACTTAAAGTGAATGTAAGTTTTGATGCAAAAGTACCCGTTTTTTTAAAAAATTGATTAAAAACAGGGGCACTTTAATTCATCAAAATTTACATTTTACTCATTGTGAAAAAATACTTACCTTTTAAACTTGACAGCCGCTCCAGCTTCCCCTGGTCGTTGCAAGCCATTTCTGACATCAGAAATGATTGATGGGTCATCCTCCAATCACAGCTTCCCCCCCCCCCCGGAGGAATCAGTGTCTGATTCAACGCTGTGATTGGAGGAAGCCGGAATCCTTATTTTAGACCCAGTAAGAGGCTATGCGACGGGTGGAGGAAGCTGGAGCGAATGTCAGGAATTAAAGGTAAGTATTTTTTCACAACACGAGTGAAATGTAAATTTTGATAAATTAAAGTGCCCCTGTTTTTAATCGAATTTTTAAAAAACGGGCACTTTAGCATCAAAATTGACATTCACTTTAACTATGAAATCTGGATCATAGAGCACATACTCTGTTGAGCTGAAGACATTTTTGAGGTAAATATCTTTCTGTATAATATAAAGATGTTCATTTGATATTTTAAAGGCAGCTTCTTACACTTATGCTACATAACTTCCAAGTGATATAGCTGAGCATATCAGTAATATGTCCCTTTAACGTATTTATAAATTCCTTGGCCCCCAGTTTGGGATGCATCATGTAAAATGCTGCACAATGCTTTAACTATGCTATTTTTAGCACAGTGTTGTATGTGACGGTGACTAATGAATATGCACTCATACAAAAGAAGAGAACATTGTTACTGAGAATTTACATTCTAAAGTACTAGTTCCAAACAACCCGAATTATAGAAAATGTTTTTGTTTTTTATTAACAGCACAAACACAACAAGCAGCTTAAAGTGATTGTAAACTTTGGCATTATGCAATTGCCATTGTAAAAATCAGATAAAATAAGTGATAGTTTCATTTATCATTTTCATCAAATTTCATAAAAGCAATGTTACTTATTTTGATCTTTATTTTAAGTTCCTGCATCTCCTCACCACTCCGATGTATTGGGATTTTTTTGACGATGTAAGGTCAATCCAATTAAACTGTGCCCCTTTCGGCATCCAACTCACAAGAATTACAAGCCTCTACACTGAAATGCGCATGCACTTCCTATTTGCTAAGATCCCTGACATTGTGTGTGTTCACAGGTAATGCATGCGCTACTGGAACAAGCCAGAATCCCTGCTTACGCCACTCAGATCCGAGATCATTGTCTAAACTGCGGCGATCCAATATAGCGCAGTGGAGCAGGATAAAGCATAAATGTAGTGCAATTTCAAGGAAACAAATAAGAAATTATACATATACGCAAACTACTTACAAATATTAATACGCATACGTGCCCTTCACAATATCAGAGATATATGTAGAGAGCGAATGGGACTGCTCTCTACTTCAAGCTTCAATGGAGGGGGGCAGGGAGAGCAAATTTGTGAGGTAGGAATAAAAACTAAATTTATAAAAAAAATACTAAGGGGCCAATTTATTAACCGTCGGACGGACATGATCCGCTGTAGCTGATCATGTCCCCCCGACATTGCTAAATTCCGACAGCATACGCTGTTGGCATATAACATTGCACAAGCATTCCTAGTGAAATACTTGTGCAATGCCGTCCCCTGCACATTTGCAGCCAATAGGCTGCTAGCAGGGGGTGTCCTCAGAGGAGGCAGGTGAGTTAAAGAGCAGCGGTCTTACGAATCGCTGCTTCTTAACTTTTGTTTCCGGCGAGCCTAAAGGGATAGGGTTAGGGTTAATAATTCGGCCCCATAGGTTCAATTTCAGTTAAAAACGTAGCGGTTTAACTCCACACATACTACAATGGAATATTCACAAAGCCATTTTTTAACACAAATGATTAAACACCACACTAGGCCTAGTTCATGCAAGAAATCTCTTTCCCCCAGATACACCTTTGTAGCCTAGACAGGGCTTTTGGCCTAGTCTAAGGATACTCCTGTGGTTATTAATGGTGATGGATTTTTAATTTTAATACTAACTAAATATAATTCTATGGTAAAAAAAACACTAAACCAATACAAGTTATTAAACACTAACAGGTCCATAGATTTTGCAAAGAGTTTTAATAGGAACCAATACATATGTTGTACTAAGTATATATTTACATAATCTTGATAAAGCGCCCTCTGTATTCATCCGCCAGGGTGCCAACATTATTTTTTTAATTTTTTTTAACAACAAAACTCCAATTAACACAGGGCAACTCTAGCTACCACAATTTGTGCAACACTGCTAACTAAATAAAATAATCACAGAGAATGTATCATAGGAAAAGAGGGTAGGATACTTAGCGTGTTTTCTCTCTGTCAAAAATCGGCCATCTTCAGCAGGAAGGGGGGAGGGGAGAATAGAGAGAAACTAATTTGGTTTTCCAATTTTATGCACAATTCAATAGGGGGTGGTCTATAATTTGCCATTTAAAGGGAGTAGGTCAAAATCCTTGTCTAGAATATAAAGGTACAGTATATATTGGGGGTAGGTATTTCTTGCACAGAAAAGGCCTGGTGTTTTAATTCCAGGGATAAAATCTCTAAGCTATGTCACCACAACTCCCAAAAAACCCTTTTAATGTCATATAATAGGCCACACAATAGTGAATTTGTCATAAAATTAGAAAACCAAACTAGTTTTTCTCTCTCTTCTCCTCCTGTTGAATGATGACTGACATTAGACAGAGAGACAAAGCACACATTAGATCATTTGGCTAATTATTTTACCTTCTTTTCTTGGGATAAATTTGCTGTGATTCTTATATTTAGCTATTGATGATGCACAAATTGGTATTATGATTGTTCAAGTTGTCCTGTAGAAATTGGACATTTTTGTTGTAAATAATATATGTGTATAAATACCTGTAAATATTCATTGTACGTCAGCATATATAATTTGATGCCTAATAAACTCTTTGGAAAGCTGGGCGGACCATTCAGTGTTCATTTCACGTATTTGTAATCACTTAGTTGTGATGGTTTAGTGGTTTTTACCATAGAATTATATTTATTTAGTATTAAATTAAAAAAATATATATTTTATAACCACAAGTGGGTGCTTACTTTTAAACTAAAGTCTGGCACTGAGAATATATCTCGCAAACAAATTTAAGACGGGACAAAACACGAGTTGCAGTAATTTAAAATTTCCGCCAGTATGCAAATTTAGAAGCTGATATATACTAATGTTAGAAATCAAAATATCAAATATTACCACCATTGAATTAAAAAGTACTCAAAATGTATGCATACACTCAGCAACCATGTTACACCTTAACGCAAATAGACAAAAAGCACATTATGCCAGGTGGTGCTCAACTGACAGACTTGGAAATAGGCTGCTATAGGGATGCTGGCTGTAAGAGACCTCACAAACTTTTTATCATACTAACAAAGTAAAGAATGTACGTGCATCCTGTACCACAGGCCTGGCTGGCTACACTGCACAAGCTGATGGAACAGCTGTTTGCCCAAGGACAATCCTTTGGGAACTGCATGTCCACAGTTACAATGTTCGGTTTGCAGTACCCAAGCCTTACTTCTTTCCAAAGAATTCCAGATGTCAACAATTCCAGTTGAGCTTCACTCACTGTTTATGGAACACAAATGAAGGAAAAGGGTCTTGTGGATTGATGAATAATGCATCTCATCATTTCATTCTGAAGGACTTAATTGGGTTTGGCAATTGCCTTTGATGTGGGATTGTCTCTGTTAGGAAAGACTCAGTCCTTTGGTTGTGGTGACCTCAAAAGCCTGATTTACATTCTGTACAATTCCACTTATATTAAAAGGTATTGTCTACTCAAATTTAAACCTGCATAATTCATATAGAGAATGCAATTTTAAGCAACTTTCTAATTTACTCCTGTTATCAATTTTCTTCATTCTCTTTGTATCTTTATTTGAAAAAGCAAAACTATAAGTTTAGGATCTGGCCCATTTTTAGTTCAGCACCTGGGTAGTGCTTGCTGATTGGTGGCTACATTAAGACAAAGCGCTACCCAGGAGCTGAACTAAAAATGGGATGGCTCCTACATTTTTGCTTTTTCAAATAAAGATACCACGAGAACGAAGAAAAATTAATAACAGGAATAAATTTGAAAGTTGCTTAAAATTGCATGCTCTTTCTGAATCATGAAAGTTTAATTTTGACTAGACTATATCCCTTTAAGGCAGAACTTTGGCATAGATCACTGCCAGGTTTAGCAAGATCTCTCCAGTCCTGGTATGAGAATCAGGTAATCAAAGTGTTGGATTGACTGTCAAAAAGTCACAATGTAAATCCAATAGAACATCTAGGGGACAAGCTGGAATGGAGAATTCAATTTTGGCCAAGTGAAACTTTATTCAATGGCAGCTCTGGAAGGGGATTTGAAAAGCATGTCTAGAAGGGTTAAAACAGTCAATATAGCCACAGTTATTGCCAATGTAGTACATTTTGGCTAATAAACAATATTGTTACGATTAGGCATACACAAGCTAACAGAAAAAGCCACAAATACTAAAATAACCACTATTTTCAACAGTGGAAAGCTGAAAGATATCTATGAACAGCACAAAGTTACCTTAAAGCAGCTGGACTACAGCAGCAGACAACTGCACCAGTTTCCACTCCTATCAGATAAATAAAGGAAGATGAGGGTATAGTAGGTATATTATCACCAAAACTGTTTAGTCTTGTGAATCTCAATTCTTGCTTTGATATCAAGATAGTTTACATGTAGAATTTGGCAAAAAATGTGAAAGTCTATATAGCCCAACCTGCGTAGAGAATGATGGTGATGTAATTATGTATGTGGTAACATACATTAGGTCTGCAGAGCAACTTGATTGCTGCATTGTACATAAACAGTTTCTGCACCTTTAGAAGAAAAACTTCTACAGATTTAATTTGCTTCAGGATTCGACCAACCTTTGACGGAATGCTGCCTTTAGATTGGAGTTCTATTTGGGACTGACGAAGCCCCTGACACACAAGATATTTGTGGGGGTGAAACGTAGTGTGTAATTCCATTTGCATCATGATGCCTATGGATTCTTCGTTATGACCATAACTTGGGAGAGATGAACCCTTTATTGGTTATGTGTGGACTTTCCAGTTACTAACACTGCCGGTAGGATGAGTTTTCCGGACATCCATGGAATACCCTGAATGGGTTGGATCGGACATATCCTACTGGGCATGTAAACACAGAACTGTGTCTTTTGGAAAGTTGCTGTTCAGTTTCTTCAAGTTTGGAAATATGCTATACAATAGCTACATGCAAATCCTATATCTGACAGGCAGAACAGCCTATGATACGGAGGTGTTTGGAAGCTAACCAATTAGATGAGGAGTGTGTAAGGACACTAGCACTCCCACCTCTTACGCCATACCGCAATACCAACAAGTACGGAACATGGAGCCTAAAGGCGAAATGCTTGAATTTGGCTTGATAAACAGAGAGTCTATAGTTCTAGTATATCTATTTGGGACTTGTTGGTTTTTATATGCTGATTTTTGTATCTATTTTTGTTACATGCCTATAGTTTATATGCTGTATTTTGTATATTAGTACCTAGGAAGCGCCCCCTATGGGAGATTTACATTAGTGTATCTCTTCCTTTTTTCTTAAAGGATTACTTTCTGTTATAATTTTTAAGCTAAACAACTAACATATTAAAGTTAATAAACATTAATTAAAACCTACTGACCTATATTTTCTCCAAAACGAAA